>NW_009953299.1:1451071-1454430 GCF_000747805.2 Chaetura pelagica
ATATAGGGGGCTGTTTCTAAATCTCTAGGGAGCTATTTCTTAATGCAGACTACAGCACTATGAAATAGCTGAAAAGATGTAACATCTGAGATCCTGAAGTATTTAAATTAGCTGATAAGTATACGCAGTATTTAAGTTTTATTTTATTTTCCATTGCATAGCATAATAAACTGAGAGGCCATATAACAGATCATTAGCATACAATAAGCTTTCCTCCTGGAATGTCAAGCCATTCATTGCAAATGAAGGTTATTATGTTTTCAAATGAGCAGCAATTAAAAAGGAGACAAAACGCTGAAAATACACAGGCAGATTGGGTAACAGCACTCGGCTGGGTTACACGGGGTGTGTCAGGCACAGAAAGAGCCGAAGCACTTGCCCATGCAGTTGCTACGACTGAAAATGAGAAGGCAGAGCTGGGCGGGAGCTCAGTCTGCCACTGCCTGCCGCTGTTTCACATTCAGAGAGGGGAAGACCATCGCCTGCCTAGCAGGGTTCTCTGAAAGCCTCCTTCAAAGTAAGCAGCGAACTTAGGCATTACAAAGTAATGTCTTGGATTCAGCATTGGAATTAAAAATAGCCCAGAGGTATGGTTTCCCTGTCCCTTTTCTGCTGTGGGCTGTTCACCCCTGCCTCGGGTGTGTTTGGATAGCAGTTGTGGATGACTTCTTCCCCCAGGCTCCTGGTGGCATGTGGCTATTTACAGTGGCATTATGCTGGTGGTGATAAACAATCACTAGCCAGACAGTAGCCAAGGCTTCTGAATCAAATGTTGTAGGCCCTCACCCTTTGCATCCTCTTGGCACATTCACTTACTCAAAGTACCGAGAAACTCTGCACTTGGTCACAGCCCAGCATCACTAATAGATCTAAGTTCTCATTGCCAAATGGCACGGTCTGTTCATACATTTTAAACTACGTTGTGGTCCAAAGACCATGGAAACTAATGGGCTGATGATCAGTAACTTAAGTAGGGGTGGAACAAGCTTGCACTTTGAAAAATAACTCATCAGAAAACAAAACACATGACATGAAGACAAGTCAGCCTAACCCAATCCTATCTGTTCCAGGAATTCAGAGGCAGCTATTTATCTGAGGAACTGCAACAGTCTGAATTTGGACGAACACCCACATCAAACAATGGCTTATTTACTGCTGCTGTCAGCCTGAAGGAAGCAATGTGAACTCTCAGGAAAGCCTCTAACTTTGATGTAATTCCCCAGAATTCCCTGTCCACCTCCATCTGGAACATCAAGCCTTTAAGCAAGCTGTTCCCTGAGAAGCAGAAAGAGGCATCTGCTCTCCCCCAGTTTGGTGTCCTGTAACCCACTGCACTATAACCCACACAATAATACACACAGGTCCCTGAGACCTGATGCCCCCAAGTGTTGAGGCTGTGGAGCAGGCAGAGGGGTGTCCCACGGCAGCCCTCCTCTCCCCCATGGCCAAAGGCACCTTCTCAGCCTGCTTCTGGGTGGGGGGAGACCCTGGTTTGGGGCTGGGCGATCATGGGCAGCATGGAGGAGAAGGATGATGCTGGTCTCCCATCTTCCCTTCCACAAGGAACAGAAACAGCATTATGTAGCAAATCACAATTTAAGAGAAGGTAGGAATCCTCGCCACAAGTACAAGCTGAGACGCTTGTCAAAGTACCTTGATCGCATTTGAGAGAAACCACAAATAATGAGCAGAAAGAAGTGTGCTGAGTAAGTCATAGAAACCCACGTATTGATTCAGTTACAGGATATAAATTGTATATGAATGGAAGCAGAGTGGAGTGTCTGCAATGCCTGAACTTCCATTTCATGCTTGTGCAGCCAGAGGTGGTAGTCTGTAGCCACGTCTGGGCTACTGATGAACTGAGCTCATCAGAACATTTCAGTGAATCATTTTTCCCACACTGAAATATTTCACTGCTTCTGAACAAATTTTCAGCAGTTGGGTTTCTGATGTACTCCTGAGACTCACTTATCACTTCCAGGGGCAGAAGGAATGCTTAGCAGGCACTGCAAGCAGGCTTCCCACCTGGAAATGGACTTTGGGACACGGCTTGTTTCAGGAATATATTTAAAGGTTTTTCTTTGCTTCCAGTACAATGTGAGATGAAATAAAGTAAAATCTCTAGAGGCTGTTGTGGAAAAGGGTTGTCTTTCTCTGTATGGTTTCAGGAATACAAGAGGTACCCTGCAAAATGCTAAGAGCAGAATTCTGCAAAGCAACTTTGATCCCTTCTGAGCACAGCAGACGAGATTGCACTGTCTGAATTAATTCAAGATTTACAATTGCACAGCACAGAGCTGCCACTGCTCTGTCTCAGGGGCATTTTCATACAAATGAGGCCACCACTGATGATAGGGTCAGATGTTTTGCTCTGTGCGACTCTGATCATCCTGTTACCATATCTGCACACGGAGCATCAGCCCTGAGTGGAAAATTCCTCAGTGCAGGATGGCCACCACAGAGGTTTCCAGGCCACATCCTCAGGCATTATTCTGCACTCATCCTCAGGACTGTTAACACCTGACATGTGCTAAAAGGATCTCAGGATGCTGTAACCCAGTAACCCACCTGATTCTCTGAGTTGGGAGTAACAACAGACACATTTAGAGCAAGCAGATCCCCTCCTGGGTTTCTTCACCAGGTCCAACGATCTAACCCCGACAGGGTGATGAGAGTCTGCAAATTGTAGTTGCCCACACACCCATCTCAGAGCACTGCTGCTCATAAATTAATGCAGAACAGTATCTCTATTCCTCTTTCAAACACCTGCCAAAGGTGGAAAAGTCCACTGGGAAAACAGATGACAGACTGCTCCTGGCAGTGCCTAGGAGCACATGTCTGAGCTGCTGCACTGATCCCTGATGCACCCAGACATGGGCCTGGGCACCAATGCCACTGCTCACACCCCCCTGGGTTGCCCAGAGCCCCTTTGCCTGTGCCGATGGCTGGGTGCAGCAGTTCCTGGGCTGATATGCCCATGTCACAGCTCACGTCCCCAGGTGAGGTCCAAAGTACCTGTGAGTGGAGCAGTGCACCCTCATGCCCCTAATGCACCCTCGTCCGGCCTGAAGCGTCTACACCTGGGCTTGACGGTGCCCTGCACAGGTGGACGAACCCACACCTGGCCCAAAGCACTGCGATGGGGCTGAAGCACCCACGCCTGGGCCAGAGCCACCTGTGTGCTCACAGCACTGAGCAGGGGCTGAATCCCCCTCTGTGGCTGATGCTCCTTGTGCTGTGCCAGCTCCCTGTGCGGCCGAGGCCCCCGGAGCGCCGTGCGCCTCACCTGGCAGAGCAGGTCCTGCAGGTGCCCGGCGCAGGCGGCGTAGCGGGGCCCGTCGAGGCGGGCGCTGAGGCGG
>NW_009953299.1:1454823-1461065 GCF_000747805.2 Chaetura pelagica
GCTCGGCAGCGCTGGCTCTGCGGGGACCCGGCTGCGTCTGCTAACCAAAGGTTTGGTGATGGTGCTGGGAAGGTGGCTTTAGTTTGATCCCACGCAGACCGCAACCTGGCAGGTACTTGGCTGGGCAATCCGCGCGGGATGTCCTGCCGGGATGTAAAACACTAGGATATGTCACACTGGAAACAAGTTCCTTAAACCGACTCATCTGGTGGTGGCTGTTGGGCTGGGTTCTGTCGCTGGATCTTTTGTATGGCCAAAATCCGACAGATAACAGCACTCTGAGTTGATATGGCTCACAGACATATTTAAACCCAAGAAAATTTAGCTTTGGAACAACTAATGCTTTGTCGTCCTTCGGCATTCATTGGGATGAGATTCTGATTAGATTCAGCTTTGAGACTGGAAAGGTGAGCTCTGGTGTATTTCTCACACCGTGTGGCTCTTAGAGAGCCCATGCAACATAGTCCCTTGATGAAGACACTCCCATTCAGAATGGTACTCCCTCCATGCTGTCCAGCTTGTCCCTGCCCAAGCAAAATAAAACTGCAGATGATACTTTCCTTCCTTTAAAGTGCTTTGTGGCGAACCCCAGGAAAAGAATTACTCCAAATGCTGCTTTTTCTGCATGTATGTTATGTTATATATTATATGTGACGTTACCAGCTGGTATGATAAAGTCCCATGTAGACTGTATTTTTTTTTGCAGTTAGAGGCAACTAGTCACAGTGTATTACATATTTCAATAGTAGCATGCAGCCTATCCAGAAAAAAACAAAGAATGCAGAGTTCGTGCTAATACGCTATTTTTGACTCTTGCCTTGAGACCAGAGAACTGCTGTACAGTGCATATGGACTGTAAAATCACTGCATGGCTTGGAACATCCTGTCAGGAGACCATATGGGTTACAGCATTTAATACGAGTTTGTTTTTCTCTCCATATGCTTATGTAACTGCTGCTAAGGTCACTAAAAACTTTGCATATGTGCAGGCAACCAAAATACCTGATGATCTCACTTGAAAATTCTCTGCCCTTTTAATTTTGGTAATTTAAAACCACTTTTTCATGGATGACCTTGGTAAGTGCATTGGGAAGCACATGATCTAGCCACTGCCCCTGAAAATTTCGTGTGCCATGCAAAAAGATGAGTGTGTGGTTATGCAAACCCATATTTCTGTAAAAAAAAACTGATATAAAGGCATCATCCCAGTTAATTTTTAATTCTGGTGGTTAGCACTAGCTGTTGACTCAGTATTTGTAATGATTTTTAGTCTTTAACGTTGCAACAATGCTTAAATACATAAAGAATGAATCACAGTAACCAAACATATTTTGTGATAATGAGATTTATTGTATAGTCTCTTGATTTGCTATTACAGCTCTTTATTATTTTGGCATCCATGCAACATTTCAGAAATGAAAAGAAATCTAAATGCTGTGCTTATTTAGCAGAGCATTGTAGAAGAAGAACTATAAACTAGATCAGCTCATCACTGCAAAACAGAAAAAAATACCTCTGGGAAGTCCTTTGTGTGCACTGACGATACCTGCCCCCATGCCAGAACTTAGGGTGCTCTTTTCATTCATGCAGGGCGATTTTTTTGGTTACCTCTTGAGCTGAGGCCTGCACAGCAGTTCATGGGCAAAGAGCTGCTGAAACAGAAACCGTATCTGCCTTGGCCTCAGTACCAAGCTAGTTCTGTCAAGGGTGGTTTATTTTACATCTTGTTGTGATCTGTATTTCAAGGCTTCCCAGGCCACAGGTAGGAGCTCCTGGGCTGTGTTTGAGGAATATGTGCTGTGGTGGGTAGGAGCACACTGCTCTGGCTTTTCTTTCCAGCCCTGCCTGGGGACTTGCCGTGTGATCATGCCCAAGTTCCTGCCTTTCTGCCTGGATTCTCCCAGTTGCAAAATGAGGGTAGTCCATGCTCACCCACCCCCATGGCATGTGTAGTTTATTTGTGCTTTTAATCACTGTTTTGTTACTTTCTAGGAGTTCTTTGATGACCCATAGCTAAAGACTAAGCTTGGGAGGAGAACTGTTGCCCTTGGCCTGAAGTGCTAAATTTAAAGTTGCCCTTGTTATTGCCTGCGGGCAATAACATGTATCTGTGGAGCCATTCCAGAATGGGAATGGGGTTTGATGTAGGTAGTATTCACCAAGATCACACAGTAGTTTGAGAACTTGCCACTCAGGAGGTTTCATATTAAAATTACTAATTTTTAATGTGGATAATTTCAATACCCATCTTTGTGCTTAATGACCTGAATCAACCAATTTAATATTTTGCACTGTATATAAGATATGGGTTGCTCTGACTCCCACTGAAGTCCATAGGAGTTTTCCCAGTTGACTTCAATGAATTCTCAAAATCAGCATTTGTATTGATGGATGAAATTGAAGAGGCTGAGTGTGAAAATGCAGGATTTGCTTGCATGCAACACAACATTAAAGCAGAACAAGCCCACATTTAAAAAACGTCAACTGATTTGGGGTACCAAGCCTGAAATCCTTAAGGCAATTAAAGCAACTCTTTCACTCTTTCTGCATATGATAGAATTTATTAGCATTCAGTTTGAGGGCTATAAAATTGCCCTTTGAGGTGCAGAATATCTACTCAAAAGGCAGTTTTATAGCCCTCAATCTGAATTGCTTGCATTTGCAATATCCAGGTTTTTTCACTCTTTCTGCATACGATAGAATTTGTTAGCACTCATTGGACAGAAGGATGTGAGCACATTGCTTATAAGTGTGCCCACATGTGGCCCAATGGCTTGAGCCCCATCCTGAAGTGCAGTTCAGGTCAACAGCAAGGAGTTTAATACTCTTAAATTTCAATAACCAAAGGACCTACTCTTCCTGCCCAAGCCAACTGTGAACACTATCCCTAAAAACATAACAGGAATTAAATACAGACCTATAACTCTTTGTAGAGAAAATTAGGCTTTGCTTTCTCATTACACATCCGATTGCAAAACCCTTCTGTTCCTCATTTGTCTTCTAAGTGTTTTATTTTCCTTAGTGACGGGGATACTGAGAGCAGATTATTATTATGAGAACAAAAGAATGATATGTGTGTGCATGTACACAGCATATACACACAAACCCACAGGTGTGAGCAAGGTAACACCTGCCTTTCAGAGGGCAGAATCCATGCTAGGCGATGTGGAAATGATCTGCTGGCATGGAAACTGCTCGTTCACACAGCTTTCAGCATTCTACACAAACAGTGGAAAACAGTATATGAAGCCATTGGAAATATGCAAGAAGGAGAGTTTTATAACTCAGTCAAAACCAAAGAGGCATCCTCTCATTTAAGGTGGTTTGTCAAGGAACACAAGCAGGCACTGAGTGGCAGCAGAAGTCAGGCTGGCTCCGACAGGTCTACTGACACATTTTTATATTAAATAAGTGTTTAATGCAAGAAACCCAAGGAGCCAGCCCAATGCAGGCAGTATCACATGCTGTGCAAGAATTCTGTCAGAGGACTCGATAAGCGGAAATCCTGCTGCCTCTAGACACGCTGGGATGACTCAGATGTGGAACGAAACGTGCCACTGCAGCACTGAAGCTCTAATTTCTCCTGGTAATGGAACCGCGCAAGTCCCTCATATCCTTTAATCCTGTTGTGATGAAGAAGCACCTCCTGCTTCAGCAATACCCTCTGGTGCACGTTCCTGGGCTCTGTGTCACATGCCACTAGGGCAGCCCTGCAGATGATGTAAATCAGCAGAGCTCAACCGTAGCTGTGCATGCGATATCCAGGATACCCACAGAGGTAGCACACTGCTAGATGCTTTTTCTGCCCTTCTTATGCACATTTTATACACAGGCAGCATGTAAACGTCACAGTTTTACAGCAAGCTGATGAAACTCCCTCGCTTCTTTTGCTTCATGACTTGCTACCATAGAAATTGTAACTCAAGAGCCCTCAAGAGACCATATGGGTAGTAAAAACTCCTTTGTCTTGCACGTGCAGAAAGAACGTATTTCTTATCAGCTCAGCAGATCATGCAGAAATTATTTTTTAAAATCACTACTATTTTCTCTGCAGTAACAGCAATAGAGCAATAAGTAACAACCCTTGAATGGGTTCTGTCTATTTTACAGCACCTGGATCTTTTCCCCTTTTTGGTCACAAGAGAAATAGCAAAAGCATTAAAATGTACATTTCTTTTCAGGAAGTGTTGTATTGATTTTAAGTAACATCTGAATGCTTTGTGTTGTAAATAACACATAACCATATAATTTGTCTTTAGCAAGAAACAAACCAAAAAGACTTGCTCAGTGAATTGTACAAATGAGCCTTTCCTCATCAGTGATCCAAGGCATAATAAAATACCCTGCTTTTTTAGTTCCCTCTGAGGGGTGAAAAAGCTAGCTTACAGAAGCAAGTACATTCCACTGAAAGAAAAGGTGATTAATCATAACTTGAGCCCGTATTGAAAAGGAAAAATCCAGTTTGGATTAATGCCTTTGTCCCAGAATCATTCAGTCCCATCTCTAGTTTGGAGAGAATAAGGTTTTTGTGAATAACAACCACAAAAATGTTACTTTTATGGAACAAAGCTAGCAGCAGCCAATGCTGCCATTACTCCACCACTACTGAAGGACAAGGAGCTAATAAACAGGTTGTTTGAATGTTTTCTAATAGTTGAAAATATAAGTCATAGGCAACAAAAAGCAAGCTGTAACTTGAAAAATTCTTCCCCAAAGTAATCAGGTCTTGCAGAAAAGGAGAACTGATGCTGCTCTAGGAAAAGAGAGATTGCAAATTTAGTATTTCTGAAACCGTTCAGACTGAGGAATGGGGTACATAATATTGCCAGCTCTCACAAGCCTTCATATATGCTTTTTACAGAACATGTATCTGGGGACCAAACAATCTTTCAGGAAGGACAAAAGAGGAAGGAAAAAAGCAGAAATTACACACGTGTACACAGACAACACAGCCTGCTGTCTTCTGGAGGGACAGACACCATGGAAGTGCAGACTATGCATAGTATAGGGCCCCTGGAGAATCCTGACCCAAATTGGCAGCTCATGGGTAGTTATGTCCCTTACATAACTGCCCCAGTACTATCAGGCAGCTAGTAGCTGCACCACTACTGGTTTCCAATCAAAATCTATGTCTTAATGAAATATGCAAGGAATGACATTTTCTTCTAAGGGAATATGCACATTTTCAGTTTACTTAGAGAAGTATGGCATTTAAAGAAGGCCAAGGAGATCACGTTCCTCCATCCACTGATTTGGTGCTTTTTCTTTCACATTCTCTGTGCAGAGTTGAGAAGAAATGCATGTGATCATTTCCCTCCCCAAAGCTGAGGAGGGCTTTGACCACAGAGCCGCCACCATGGGGTATCATCAAGCATCTCTCCTGGTAGCACCAAGTGCCACAGTGGTCTTGGGACATGGCAAAGCTGGACTGATTGGCTTCAGAGGGGCTTATAGCCTCAGACAAAACCAGCTGTAGGTGCAATAAATGGAAACTCAAGGCAAGTTCTGAACAGGTTCAGATTGCTTCCCTTTCTTGTCAGCTGTTCTGCCCTGCAGAAAGGGCTGTAATGGGGTAACAGTACTGTAGACCATTACATTCTCTCATAGCCTAACTCTGGTGGAAGTTCATGACAAAAAACCTTTTACAATGAGTCCCCAAGTGGTTTTTGTGCCTGTCTTCCACTGTTGTCCCCATGGGCTCAATGTCTGATGTGCTTCAGCACCTTTGGCATTCCCACTGTCTGTACATGATTCTAGACCTTTGCAAATACAGTTCTAAACTCTTATTAACTGAAATAATAGGATTAAACCCTCCGTTTTAAAATAATGTCATTTGCAGACACTTAGTGTTATTTTTGCCAGAGTCAAAAAGTCTCGTATTCTGTATATCGGTTATGATTAATGAGTCAACCTGACATAGATCAAAAGGCTAGAACAGATGTGTTCTTACAAAGTGATGCAGCAATGTAACAGTGACAGGCAGAAAGGCTCAACAGCATCAACAGTCCAGGGCTCATGTACAAACTGTAGGTGTTATACACAATTTTTATTTTTGCAGAGTGTTCTAAGTTCTGCTGGAAATAACTATAAATTGAGAGCTATATTTATTTGATGTTTAATTCTTGAGTAATAGTATCTGTTGCTGTAGGAGTACCTCTGTTTAAAGAGGTTTTTACCCTTGGCTCTTCCCTGGCCTCCCCCTTGGCTGCAGCGTTTTCAGTGGGGTCTGACAAGTATCAGGG
>NW_009953299.1:1461638-1464418 GCF_000747805.2 Chaetura pelagica
TTCAGGAGCAAAGGGATTTTCCTCAGAAGCAACATGTCACAAACCGTAAACATGTCACATCTGGGAAGTGATGGTCTTAGCACCTCCCACAGCCCCAGTGGCTAAGCAAGGGGCAGGGGGAGGGAATGGGGTATGCTGCAGTAACCCAAGCTGGACCAAACAGAGCCTGTTTCACTGTACCAATATCTGGGTCAGGAGCAGAAGGAAAACCCCTGTGAGCAAGCATCAAGAGTGAAAAAAGCACTGTTGCTCCTGGTGCTTTGGCTATTCATCAGCTTTGGAGGATCTGGTGCCGTTTCTAAGTGCTGACCCTGTTTTATGCAACCCAGGCAATGGTCCATGAAATAGCCACCATTTATCCCTTGACTGAGAAGAGCTTCTCAGGAGCCGTCAGTTCTTTACTACTCCTACATGCTCTTGTTTGACGAGCAGACAATGTGGCCTTGGAGGGTCACTCCAAGCCCAAGGCAGGCTTTGAGGTACTTCAGGAAGGGTTGTCTCTGGACTAGAAGAGATGGCTGACCTGTTGGGATAATCCAAATCTTGTAGCCACTCCAAGCTTTCATGCATGAAGCTCTGCCAGGGTACAACCACTTCTATCAGCAGATTCTCAGCCAGGTTGTGGAGATGTCCAACAGTGCACAGCCTGCTATCATATGGATATTTTCTATATCTGACATGGCAGAGCTAAAGGGATGGGTCTGGTTCAAGTATTAATGCTTTTTTTTTTTTTTTTTACTGTTCTTTATGCAACATGTGTACAGTGTTTTGATCTGTGGTGAATCTAAATCCAGGTTTCACCTTGGAGTCTTTGCCTCAAATCTAGTTCAGTAAGACCTAAGGGCTGTTGCCATGCAAATAGCTACCATGTAAGCTGTATCCAATGGGATCTTGATTAGCCTCTCTTCTGGCTTGCTGCAGATGGGTAGCTGGCTTGTCTACAGCATGGTCCTCACAAGACAGTGCCCACATTCAGCCTTCTCCCCCTCCATGCCTCTTCATCCCAGTGTGTAGCTTTACCAGCTTTCTTCTCTGGAAGCTCTGAGAGAAAATTTCCTGAATATCTCAACTAAAGAGCCTGTCTATGAAGCAAAATGTTGTCTGCGTCTATACTTCATGTTGTATGACTCCATCTCCTGGCAACCCGGGGTAAATAAATCCAGCTACTATTTGGGAATCTCAGGATCACTCTTGGGCTTTTCCTGCTACATTGAGCATGTATGTCCCCTGGCTGTGCTGGTGATGTCTGGAGTTGTAACTGGGAGCTCACCATAGGGCTTGGATGCCTTCAGTATGAAACCCTCCCATGGTCAGGCCAGTCTGACACAGCCAAAACTCTCCCTATTGCAACTGCTCTGCACAAATTAGGGGTGCTTGCCCCATACTGCCTGGATCCCACCTTCGATGCTTTAAGGAATGTTGAGTCCAGCCAGTGGTCAAGGGGTAGCCTAGACATTGAAAATTTGTATTCAATTCCCTTATAAGGAGACCACCATGTATTAAAGGCACTTGTGACATGCAAGGCAGAAGCTTGGGGTATGTAATTTAATTTCAGTGTTTAGTCTTTTCTTGCCCCTGTTTTCATCAGTAAAAACAGAAAACAGTGCTCCCCTTCCTCACAGCACTCTAATATTGTACCTTAAAAACACCCAGAAGCTCCACTTACATCTTCTTAAATAAAGATTTCATTCATATTGGACAAGAATATCTTGTAAGACTTTAAAATACAAGTAATAGAAACAAATATTGATAATAATGAAAACAGAGGGGCTATAGAGAAGTTGGAATTTATGCAACAGTTCACTACAATGATGGGAAAGGCTCCTAGAAATGGAAAAATTCCTGCTTCATAGTGATGACTCTTGCCCTTTAAAAAACAGCCAGATGAGACTCTTTCTACCCACAGGGCTCTCCTGCAGTGACAGCTACATTAACCTTTCCTGACAAGCACTTCTCTTTCCTTGTAAAATCAGCTTAGTGAGTGCAAAATTCTTCCAGACTTTAAAATGGTTACTATCAAATGGAGATACACTCCATGCAAAACAAAACAGCCTCATGCCTTACAATTACTCGAGTGTTGTTAGTGCTGCTCTGAGATCCCTGGATGGGCTGATACAGGACAATGTCTGGGCATCTGTCTGCTTTGGCTAATACTGTAGAATAGATGTGAGTGTAGGAAAGGACACGGGGGTTTTTTGCTGCATTTCTCTCCCTGGGCATTTTCCCGTGCTTATCACCACATTGTGCAATGAGCAACACAGCAGAGGAGCAGTAATATATGCTTGGATTGTTTGTCTGCTGCTATTAGTGCACTGCTTCTAAATTGCAGATAAAGCCAGCATGCTCCCTCCTGCTTGCAGACACACATGCACATCAACACACACTCCCTTCCTGTCATCCCATTTCCCCCTATTAATTTCACATCCTTCTTACTTATACGTCTGAGCTGTCTTTTATACACAAGAAACTCCTCCAAACTCCTCGTGGGCTTGGGCAAAAGGAGGCTCTGCCAGTCTCCTGCTCTGTCACAGCACCAAGCCTTTGAAACTGGGTCACACGAGCTCTGCCACCTTGGCAGAGTCAAGCTTTTAGATCACCTAAGGCCATTTCAAAGACTTGATAGTCCCATTGATTTAATTTAAACCATGCGGTGGATACAATTTTGATGCAGTCAGTAATTCAAAAATATTTCTGGGACACTTATAATCGCTGACTAGGAATCCCCAGGACTAGGGCCTTGGAATAAAATGCAAGCCATCCTCCCATTTTGCTCTATTCCT
>NW_009953299.1:1464474-1472857 GCF_000747805.2 Chaetura pelagica
CCTGCTGAAATTGTTTCTTTTCCAGGAGACTAGATGTCAACTGGGAACAGGAATCCAGTATATCACTGAAAAGATTAAAAAAAAAAATAGGATAGGATATGACAGAACAGAATTGAATAAAAAAATGCATTAAAATGCTTGAAATTACCTTTTTGAGTAATTGGCTAATTTTGCACTGTAAATACCATACATTATTATACCATCTTTCCTTGAAGGCTCCACTGCCAATCCATGACATTTATTGCAAGACTCCTATTGAGCTCAAAGATGCAAGCCTGGCTTTCAAACCTGCTTTTTCACTGTATTTGGTGAGACTGGAAATTACCAAATAAAATCAATTATTATTAAAACATTGAAGTAAAATCATAACTTGTGTGTGAGAAAGGAGCAACCTTCTGCTGCAAAAAAGAGAGGGAAATTGCTTGGCTGAAAGTACAGATATAAATCAACTGAAGTTACTTTTCTAATAGCTTCCAAATTAAACTGTTATTATTTGCATTATTCTAGGATGCTGGATTTGTCTTTGTGGAGATGCAAAGTTAACTGGCAATTTAGGCAAAGAATGCTGAATTTCTAAGCAGCTCATTGTGTGCACTCAATATTAACAGGTGACATTTTGGAGCTGACCTGGGATTCTACAAGAAAAAATTCAGCCTAATAGCACAGATCATTAGGAAAGAGGTCCATGAGTCTTACTGAAACTAACCCAAGTGCCCTGTGAAGTATATTTATGAAAATTTGTTTCATGGTGCTTAGAGGGAAAATGATTTTCTGTCTCCTGTGCACCCACACAAAGGACTGCCAACATCATGTTTAACAGAGGTATAATTCCATTATTTGGACACAGAACAAGAAAAGAAAACCAACATAAATAGAACTGTGAGAATTCAGACATCATCTTCACGCATATAAGTCAATGGTAGCAGAGACCTCAACTTCATCAGGGCTGGGATTTCAGCCCAGATATTTTGTCCTCTGAGCTTGCAAGTGAGGAAGTTTAAAATAACTTACTAAGTAAAGACCATGGATAATGCCACCAGGGTGCATCACTCAAATGGAGTTTAAAGCTGTGCATTACAGAAGACTCCTAAGCCAAAGCTCCTATCTCCAAAGATAGCAGAATCATTTAGATGGTGAGTTCCTTGGGACTGAAAGCATTTCTAGGTGCTTTTTCAGCACCTTGCACAGCTGGCCCCAGTTCCCAGAGATGGATCCCAGGTGCTACTGCAATACCTCCAAATATGAAGCCTACCAGTTGTGTACAGGAATTATGTTACAGAAGAGAAGGTTGAAGAAAGTATAAATTAGGGTTTAGGAAGAGTTCTTACAAAGTGTGTGATGTGAAGAACAGCATTAAGTGAAATGAATGCTAGGGTTGATGTACCCCTAGAAAGCATTATAGGATCACTGGCTGTTCACTCAGGTGGGGGGCCCATGGGCTCAGGAGAAAATGCTGTAGGTGCTGTGGGCTGGTGGTGCAAACATGTCCAGAGCTGCCTCCCCAGCATGACCAGCAGCTCTGCTGATTAAGCTATCAGAGATGGGCTTCAGAAATAATCTTGCCTGTCACTGGGTCAGCAGACACTGGGAGGAGTGGGAAATAACCCTTCCCAGAGGCTTCAAGGCTGAATTTGCAGAAAGCACTTAGGAAGATAATGGCTTTTAAAAAATAATCAGCAGAAATAGAGAAAAAAGCATTAAGTCAACAAACAGTGTTGAGATTAAAGTCCTGAGTGACTGCATGGAACACCACTCCTCAGTGGTGAGAGGCCTCTGTGGCTGCCACCAGCCTGTGGGTGATGAAGGGGCTGAGGGCTCCAACTGCAGCCCCGGGGCTCCCCCATGCACTGGTTCTACCAGCTGGGTTGCAGTTCATAGAATCAGTCCCTTATTCATCCCTGTAGCTCTCTGTTGGACTCTCTCAAGTAAATCCGTGTTCCTCTTGAACTGGGGAGCCCAGAACTGGACACTCCAGATGTGGTCTTACTAGCACATAGTAGAGGGGGAGGAGAACCTTCCTTGACCTGCTGAGCACACTGTTCTTAATGCATCCCAAAATATTATTGGCTCTGTTGGCCACAAGGGCAGTTGGCCCCTTGTACTTTGCTGGGACAGTGGTGCCAGAGACTTTGGGTGTCTCGGTACAAGACAGCTCAGGTCTGGCTAGATTTGGTAGCTCCATCTTGTCATTAGGCAGGCCAGAGCCAGGCTTGCTGCTGAGATCTGTGCTGTGCTTGGAACCACAGTGTCATCCATTTTTTTCCCTTTTCAGTGATATCCCAGCTCCACATAAGCCCAGATTCTGAAGATCTGGCTGCAGAGGACATGGAGCAAAGCACCAATATGCTGCTGGTGCCAGCAGGCAGCCCATCTTCTCCTTCATGAACTTGCAGGCCCAAGGTGCTGGGAGATGCGGGCACCCCAGGGAATGTCATTGGCAAGATTATAGACCTCTGATCTGGGACACTGAGATGCTTCTTTTATTAACAGACTATGAATGGGAACCCAAATTATTCCAGCTAATGGGGCTAATGGGACTTTAAACTTGTGCAAGTAGTTTTCTGGGGTTTGTTGTTTTTGTATTTCCCTGGTATCCTTTGCAGTTTAGCAACCTAGTATTAGCCACATGGCTAGCAGTGGTCACTACAGGCACTGAGGCTTCTTCCTAACCAGTATGCCCCTTTACTAGGAAAAGAGATCATTTAAGAGGAATATACCACTTATGTCCCTGCTGGTTACCTGTCTGCTCCCCTCAGCCTTAAGATGAGTATCAGTGGTTCTGCTGCCAGAAGTTCCCCAGCCTCTTGGCCCCTCTGTGCCATCTTGCTCAGACTCCAATACCTTCTGGCTGGATCCTGGTTTTATTTTATACCTCATTAAATTTTTGAGCCAATTTTTTGTTCAGCACCAACAAATAGATCTGATAATTGGCTCAGACAGCAATTACTTTGGAGATTTTTTTATTTTATTTTGGTTGGTTTGCACTTAAATTGCTATGAATAATAAAACACCAGTTCAATTTCTCAGCTTTAACAGATGCATCTGGCTGCTGCATTTACTTCACAGTTTCAGCTACAAATAAAACTAATCAAAGCTTGTAAAGAAATCATGGTGTCAGAACAGTTCAGAAAAGGGTAACTAATAATCTAAAACTGTGGCCAGAATGTCTGGATTTTAGTCTGATGGAGCCATGGGAGCAGGAGGCTATTTTTTTTTCTACACTTAAATTTACAAATAGAAATGTTCCCAGTTTAATTTCTGCAACTCTTGTGACTTAGACTATCCACAGTTTCTGGAAACAAACTAACGAATCCTCAGATGGGTAGTTGGGAAGCAGGGTGATTATTATTCCAATCTGATCCAAGATCTAAAAGAATTTCTAATTTATTGTATCAAGGTTTTCTGATGAGTAGTCATGAGGGAGATTTCAAAGGTCAGGATAAATGAAATGCAGATTTAAATTCAAATTAATCAGAGGCAGACTCTAGACTGACTTACACTTACATGGGTAAACATTCACTGTGGGCCATGTATATCACTTCCAAACATGGAATTATAATCTTAAACTGAATTTTAGAGCAGTGAACAAGACGTTAATCACAGAAAAAAAGCTGTGATTGGAGGTGAAAACCAACAGTGGCTACTGGGGAGCAATTGGGCAAGGGAAACAGCTGGACATGAACTCTGAGAATACCTGGCCAATCCATATTACACACTGGGGCAATCTGAAAGCTGCTCTAATTGATTCCATAATTATCCTCAAGACAGTTTTCCTTGGTCTGATCCCTGACATGCTCCTTTATGGGATTTTCCCCTCTTGCAGTGTGGGGAGGGATCCCTAAGGAGCTGTTGCCCCAGCTTTAAGACTCTCTGTGCTGTGGCACAGAGACCTTAGGGCTGCCCGGGTCTGAGGCTTAGGGATTTTACATATGAGCTGCAGGAAGTTTGGTAAATTTTGGTCAGAAGTTTCTCAGGCATATAGAAGTTCTGGTAGATGTGTTTGCTTTATTTAATCCATATGTTTGCCCATTAAATAATTCAGAAGATGTTATATTAAACAGACTTCAGAGAAAACTGATGGAAGTGCATTTGCTGAAGCAAGAGCTTGTATACTGAGACATTCCATAAAAGCTGGACTTTTAAAGTCAGAACGGATTAAGGGCATGAATTCATGTGTCCCATGAGAGCTTATTACTTATAAACTGGAAGGACATTCAGAGACCTTCAGAAATAAGCAGCTCTCTCACTTGAGTTTCATTTTAATACCATCGCAGCTGTAAATAAATTGGTATTATAGTTTTTTTTGTGTAACTGAGTAAGAATTTTATCTGATCACCCAATTAGCACTGTGGGGTTTTTGTAAAGAATGAGGATTTTACCAGGGATTATTTCATACTCTACTAAAGAAAAAGAAAAGAAAAGAAAAGAAAAGAAAAGAAAAGAAAAGAAAAGAAAAGAAAAGAAAAGAAAAGAAAAGGTAGCTATAAAAATAGTGCTTTTATTTCAAGACATCAACAACAAAAAAAAGAATTTAAATCACACCAAATAAATCACTGAAATAAAAAGCCAAATCTATTTTTCCCTATCTGTGCTGTTCTTGTAACGTCATTAGCTTGGACACTGATAACAACCTTATCAGGTTCATGGCTGATTTAATGTTCTCATGCGGTAATAATTGTATTATGATCAGTCTAACTACAGTGTGCCCAAGGCTGCAGGAAAATGGTAATTTGCTTTAAAGTAATACCTTCAGTAGTGTGTAAAAGAAAGAAACCCAAACTGGAACCTTTTCCCTTAGTTCCCAGTTACAGGTGAAGGTTTTGCTCCCTGATCCTGGCTGTGGATGCAGCTGGGGCAGTGAGGATGAGGGTGAGGGGGGTGAGGCACAGGGGCCTCATGGTGCCAGCACATTATTGTTCTGGCTTGGTGTGTTTTTTGGTAGAAGGGAAAAGGAGTGGCTCCCCAGTAAGAAACTGAGAAGCTCCCCCTGCTCCAAAACTAGCCAAGGAACCATTAGAGGGACAATAGTTGTGCTTCAGTGATTAACATAAGGAAGAACTGATACAACACCTGTGCAGAGGAACGCTGGGGGAGAAGAGCTGTGCTGGAGGAGGAGAGTGGTGCTGGTGGTTAGTGAGGAAGAAAGGGAAGAAGGTGCACAAACAGAAGTTTCCCTGCAACCCATGGTGAGATGGCAGCTGTGCCCCTGCACTCATAGAGGAACATGGTGGATCATGCCCTGAAGGTGCCAGGAGGGGTGAATTTGGCCAGTGGACTTGGATTTTGCGGCCAGATGATTTGCTGCCTGTGGACTCTGATTTGCAGCTTTGGAAGACCCCGGGGCCAGGGGAGTTTGTTCCCGAAGCAGCCCCTGACTCTGTGGGAAGCCCAGGCTGGAGCAGCTCCGGACCTCGTGGGATGGACTCATAAAGGAGAGGTTTGTGGAGGACTCTCTCCCATGGGACAGACCCCATGGGGAAGCAGGGAAGGACTGTAAGGAATCCTTCTTCCTGAGGGGATGGTGCGGCAAGAACCACCAGCCTGTGAACTGACTCTAAACCCCATCCCCTGTCTCCCTGTGTCGCTGGGGGGAAGGAGGGAGGGAAACTGGGAACAAAGTGATTTGGGCCCAGGAAGAAAGGAGGGGTGGGGGTAACATATGCAGACTCTGCTGTTTGTGTTGTCTGTGTCCTGTGTGTGTTTGATTAGCGAAATTAAATTACTCTTTTTTCCCCAAGTTGAGTCTGTTTTGTCTGGGACCTTAATCAGTGAAGAACCCTCCTTGTCCTTTGTCTCAGCCCATGAGCTTTGTCCTCCTCATCCCAGTCTGTATGGGGGGGGGGGAGAGGGTTGCAGCTTAGTGAGGGGCCGTGGGGCTGTTCCTTTGTTGTGTTGCGCCCAAACCACGCCATTATTGGTGAGCCAGGCAGGAGAGAGACAAGGAACCACAACCACCTATCCTGGGCTGTCCTTCAGGATTATTCTTTTCAGAGCCTATTTTGCAAAGTGAGCTTCAGTGTAACTCTCTCCTGATGCCTCAGGTAACATAGACCCTCTCCTCTCATAGAGTCACAGCATCATAGAATCATTTAGGTTGGAAAAGACCATCAAAATCATCAAGTCCAGCCATTAAGATCTTTGAGTCCATCCTGCCGTTTCCCTTTTCCCTTTATTTTCACAGAGATTTCAGCTTTCCTTTGGCCATCCAGGTTATGGAGAAGTCACCTTCCTTAGCAGTGATTAAGCACAGTCAGTGACTTAAAAACAAAAGTCCTGCTCTTAGCTCTGACTAACAGGACAAATAAAAGAGCTGTATAAATTATGTATAAAAGGTCACTTTTTATCTTTCTGTAGCAGAAATAATGTGTCCCCTTATTTTCTATAAAAGTTTATTTTTTAAGTGCTTTTGAGCAGGTCAACTTTATTCCTGAGCTGGACATGAGCTACCTCTGATAAAAGTGTGTGTAAAACGTGATGGTTGCCCCTATATTGTGAATTGCTTTTGCTCACCTCAGGGGCAACAGGCTTTTATGTATCACCCATTGAGCATGCCTGCTGCCTGTGAGACACTTTCCTGCAGTTTCTCAGCTAGGTTTGATCACTTGTACATGGCAGGTGAAAGACAATTACTCATCAGAGGCCTGGATCTCATTTATGAGTTCTGCTAATGAAGTAATATGTGGACAGGCAAGAATAACTTTCATTGCTTGTTAGTTTTCTTTAGTGTTCTTTTTTTTTTTTTTTCTCTAGTAACTGCTGTATTTTAGGTTCATAGCCAAAGTTATACAAGACTGTAAGACAGGGTCTGAGAGGGGAAAATATCAAATATCAAGCTCTCTTAGGAACCAGGTTGCCCTCTCATCATAATTTTAGTATTAAAAAATGACATAATTTGTTAAAAAAGATCTGATCTCATTTATCCATTGTAAAGTGAGTTCACCTTTTCTCAGCTATGCATTTAAAATTCATCTAAGACTGATCATGCTGTAAGTGAAAGCAAGTCCTACTCTTTCTTAGCCAAAGGAATATTTGTAGTGTGCTTAAGCCTGAATTGCATTTCTTACTGTATTAAATCTTTCGCATTTCAAATGCAAATATATAAAAGTTGCAGCTCTGAAATTTTTAAACCTCTGGTGTTTTGTTATATTTAAACAAACAAACAAACACACACAACCAAAAAATCCTATTAGCCTAATATTTAAAATACTCTAATTATGTGATCAAAAAAGGCTCCTTAATTTCTGTTTGGCTGTTATAGATAGAGATCTGCCATCTCTTGCCTTATTCAGGACACTCTTGGTGGGATGGAACAATTTCCCTAAGATTAAAGCAGTAGACTAAGAGTCTTTTAGCATTATCACAGTAAGGAACAGGAGCAATAAATAATAGGGGTGTGTGAAGTTGTTGAAAAGTGTAGGCTTGGTACCTCCAAAGGCTTAACCCTTCTGTTTATCCCAGGGGTAGCAAAGTCAAGGGGTAGTTCAGCATAAAACATTTTCCTTCATCAGCAACACCTCCACTCCTGGCTTGGACTGTACTTACAAGCCCATCTTTGTGACTAAGTATTTTCTCTCTTCCACATCTGCTAAGTCACTGTCAGGGATGAGGCTGATAATTGGGTTCTCCTTGTGGTGTTAAGATGTGAACACCTGTTAATGAGAACATTGACCAAAGACACCGACCCAATTGACACCAGCTATTTAGCAGCTGTCAGGCAGTAACAATTCTCAGTCAGAGGCTGTCTCCTGGGTTTGAACTGGTAACCCAGAGACAAAGGGCTCTTATCTCATTATTGCTTGTTCCTCAAGCCACCCTGTTCCTTCACAGCAGATGTCTCTTGCATTAGAGTAAAAAAGCAGTAACCATGTGTCTAAACACCTGCGCTGGAAGACATTTGTAGAGACACAATGGTCCAGCACCTAAACCACTATCCTGCACCCAGAAAGTGCTGGGGAAGACTGACAGGGATGTGCTGCAGGCTTTATTCCCTGTGCTGGCTCCTGCGCTCCCCCGTTCCATTGCATCCCAGTGCCCAGTGTACTTTCAAATGGGAAAGGGGCTTCACATCTTCATTACATTCTTATTAAGGCCACTATGTGTGGCCTTTTAAAATAGCTGGGGGACAGAGTTAAGGGTACCAAATTACAGAGAACTATAAAATCCACTCAAGTTAGCTGAGCTGCTCTCACTTCTCCCAGGAGAGGATTTGGCTTGTCCAGTGGAATTAAAATGACTAGGCTTACCTGTCTTAACAGATCTGATAAGAACAAGGACTGCAAAATAATCTCCTTCTAAGGAGATACATGAAAATATCCACAGCCAAATGCACTTTGGTTTTGGCTTCAATTCATCAGAAGTTTGATCCAGCTATTATTATTCAGCA
>NW_009953299.1:1472894-1473955 GCF_000747805.2 Chaetura pelagica
ACAAATGCACTTTGGTTTGGTCTTCAATTCATCAGAATTTTGATCCAGCTATTATTATCCAGCAGGAAGCACTACCCAGGCTGTATTTACAAGCCCCAAAACAGCCTGCTCCTGGGATAGAAATGGCAATAATCAATTACTTGAAGAAACTAAATTAAAAAATACCCCATGTAGCTTCCTCTCTCCCTTCCCACATCTTTCAGCCTGGTGATGCTGAGCTCTGCCTATGGAAACAAACAGCTCCTGCCTTGGTAGGGATGTTGCTTCCAGCTGTGTTGTGCTCAGTGGTGGGCAGGGTACCTTCCCAGGCCACTGTAGCTTTTTCCAGTCTGTCAGACCAGGTAATTGAAGTGAAGGACAAAAGTGCGACTGTGTGTGAGAAGGGGGAAGGGGCAGCAGCAGTGACCTGTGGCTCCCACAGCCCAACTTGCCTTTGTCCTTCCTGCCCCCTTGGTTGGAGCCAAGGAAATACCACTGATGTCAGTGATGATGTTGAAGTGAGAGAAGGAGATGTCTCTGAAAGTTTCTCCATATTATTATTATTATTATTATCATCATCATCATTATAATTATCATCATTATCATTATTATTTATTATTATTATTACAGTTGCATCTGTGGTCCCCAGTTGCAGACTCCAGCCCATTCAGAGTAAGAGTTCTGAAGGCAAAAAAGCTTCTTCCCCTGAACAGCAAGTCTCTCAAGGACACCAGACTTGTGTCTAGGAACTATTTGCTCTTGATGATCTGTGCAAGAGCAGCAACAGTAATCCTGCTGTACAGGATTGTGCAAGACATTGATGTGTTCAGTGACTGATGGGGTAGGAAAGGGATGTGCAGATCTTATGCTGTCACAGGTACTGCACAGACAGTTCTGGGAGCAGCTGGCAGCAGACAGGCTCGAAGTGATGAGCAAATGGCAAGGGCTTGAAGGAGTTGTCCCACTGATAGGACTCCTCGTGATGGAGTTAGACCTAACCTAGACCCAGACCCTGAACTGCCTGCAGGGAGAAGTTCCCCTCTTTTCTTTTCTTTTTTTCTCTCTTTTTTTTTTTTTTTTTT
>NW_009953299.1:1473968-1482654 GCF_000747805.2 Chaetura pelagica
CTTTTCCCCTCAGCCTCTCTCCTTCAACTTCCTCTGCCAGTCTCTCAACTGCAAACAAAGTAGAAGTACAGCCATAACTGCTGTTTTTCTCAATACAGAGAAATACATTGCTTGGGACTGTTTCTCTAATCAAGTATGCAAAGCCAGACTTGTAGGTACCATTAAGATAAAGCTTTGGAATCTTTATGGACAGACTGGATCCAGTCTTTCACTGGTGGTGGTGTGTGGTATTCCCTTGTAGGCATTACAGCATTGGCACCACCCTGCTCTATTTTCTAACCTTGAGCCATGGGTTTAAGGCCAGCCCAGCTCAGGAGCAGACCAGTTAAATCAGTCAGCACAGAGCAGAAGTCCACAGGGCCCAGAGAGAAGCACCAGGAGGGTTGTTCAAGCCACTGCACATTTTAACAGGCAGGTGACCAGACCAGAGCAACATTACTCATATGGCTGGTCCTCATGGGTGATGCTGTTGGTGATCCCAGCAATAAGGTCAACCTAAATCACATGGGGTTAAACCAGAGGAAGCACATGAGCGTGATAAATTTGCTTTGATTCTGTCTGTTCAGCTGGAACTTTGCTTTCCGGAGTTGTCAATTCTGGAAACTTTCTCAGCATCACATTTACTTCTAATGAAGGCAAAGCAGGGAGTATGGCAAATAAGCTCAAATGTGCAAGCAGGACTGATCAATTAAGCCTGATACATCCTGCATGCTATCAAGATCAATGTACATCATAGTTTAAAGCAGTATCTGCAGAGCAGAATGTGAGTTGTACCCAAAACATGAATCCTCAAGTTTCCCTGCTCTGGAAACAAAGGGAAGAGACTAAAATTAACATCCTAAGGATGGGGATCTTTTCTGCTCTGGCTGCTCACCACCAGATTGGTTCCTGGGTCTGACAGATTATCCCTGCACTGTTAAAAACGTTAAGAGCCCTAAGGCAATTAATTCCTCACTTTCAGAGTTTTACTTCTGTAGCAACAAGGATTGCCAGGGACAATGGTGTGGGTAGGCAAGAGCAGCAGGGTTTGGAGCAGAGGTAAACAAGCCCTCTGTGAAGCATGAGCTGTGATACAAAGGCACTGCAAATTGCTGGCTGGACTGAAAAGCCCCAGCCAGACCCGTGAGGTAACCCACCGAGCCGAGGGGAAGGCAGCACGAAGCAGCATCACACCAGTGACAGGGCTGCAGGAGAACTAATGACTGGCAGTGCCAGCTGAGGAAGGAACCAAGCCTCACCTTGGCAATCTGATTACCCTACTGCCACCTGGGCTTCCCCTGAGCTCCAGTGGGAGAGTGTGGTGTGCTGCCTCTGCTTTGTATTCAGATGGTGTCCTCAGTGGTAACCATGTCCCTGTCTGGACAGGGGTAGAACACAGAAAGGTAGCAGGGTCACCTGCCACCAGGAAATGCTGCGGCTACCCAGGCCAGGGAAGGGATTTCCACTGAGCCAGATGGTGTATTGACTAAGACAAGTGCCTGGTAGGAGGTCTAAAATGGATTCAAGTTTGCAGATGAACATCATGCAGCCCCCAGCACTGACCTGTGCAGCCAGTGAGGGGTCAATGTTTGCAAAGCACCCCATCCCATCCCCAGCACCCAGCCACACCTATCAGACCCAGTGAGGGTGACAGGTCCAAGCTAAGGGGATGGAAGTGAAGAGTAGAAAACTAATCTGCAAACTCCAGGGGATTTCTTATTTTCACTTGCACAAGAAGAGACAAGCTGGAAGTGCTACATTTATATCTGAATTGCAAGCATGATTTCCCGGAGGGCTTTTACTCATTCAGTTTGGTGTGAGGATGAGGGCCCTCTGCAAAAAACTGAGTCTGGCTTCAATCCAAAATATCCTCAGAATACAAGGATCTCTGAGGCACCAGCACCATACACAGCTTATCTCCAGCCTTTGCTTTAGACTTAATTGTTTTGAAAGGCAGTGGTTATCAGGAACAGAAAGGGAGCCATAGCCTGAAGACCTGCGACAGCAACCCAGGGTCTTCTGCAAGGTCTCTGCTTTAGAATGATCTCAGGGTAAGGACACATTGTCCCTAATTTTATTTTGTTTTGTTTCAAATAGCACACAAGGCAAAGAGAAAGGGTCATGTGCCTGATGCCACGTAAATCCCCGTGTTTGGTGTATCAGCCCACATCTTGCAACGCTCTCATATTTCTTCCTTGGAAAGACCAATGAGGGGTTTTGTGTAAGGAAGAAATTACAGGAGTTTGTATTTTTGCATAAGACACACTAAAACTGGATGTGTCGCTTGTGCCGCTGTTCCTTTAACTTGCGCTGCTTGACACTATGAATTATTCAGGTATCTCTATGATATACAGAAGTGGTGTCAGCATTTTAGGGCATGACTCTCCTTTCTCATCTACTATAAAATCCCAGTGGCTTCAGTGAGCTATAAAAGGCAAAATTGAGTCCTCAGCAGCATTGTTGTCTTTCAAGCAGAAAATACACTTTAGCACTTACTGAAGTGCTAAACACTGACTGAACAGGCCTAGCATATTGTATAAAATGGGGTATTTGTATGTCCTTGGTTTATCAATATAGCTAAGAGGTCATTTATTCATTTGGAAATGAGAAATAAGAGCATAAAGAAGATGGGATAGTGTTACATAGTCTGTTTTCTCTGGTGCAAAACCACTCAGGTTTCATCGACCTCATGCTGCTAATACCAATGGCCTCATCTGCTTGAATAGTGAGGTGTCTGTACCAAAGTCACCAGTGCCAAGCCCAAGCACGGAGCTGTGCCAGGGAAAAGGAGGAGGTACCTGGAGCAGAGTGACAGGGTTGGAGCCCAGAACAGCTAGGGGCGCTGCTACATCCTCCAGGGCATGAGCTGCTTGGGAGCAACCTGCCAAGCTTGGAGGCTGATCGTCTACAGCCACTCACCCAAAAACTGAATGCTCCCTGGGAACAGGGCTGATATTTTTCCATCCTTGTATTATTTATTCTTCTGTTTTTAAACTAATGATGACAAAGATAATTTAGTTGAAACTGGTCTCAATTCATTGTCACACATGGCACTGCACTCAGACACACCTAAAATATCTGCAAAGGGTTGTTAGAGTCACAAGGAAAGCACAAATACAGGCAGTGAGAGAAAAAAAACCAACCATGTAATATAAATATAGTCTTGGCGAAGCCAGGGTTTAAACCACCAGTGGCTTAAATGATGCCTAAATCCCAGGAGTTTCCTGGGCTTTGTGCAATGAGTGCATCCAGGGTGCATCCAGTGGGTGCTGTGCATCCAGGAAAGACATGACTAAAACCTGGGAGTGGTATTTTTGTCTTGCAAAACAACCTCCTGCAAGTATCTGCAGACTGCAGGGACCAAGTCACAGGCCCCAGATACAGCAAGACCTCTCCTGTGAGCTCTGCATGTAACTCAGGGCTGAATTTGGATGTAACCTCATGTCAAAGTAACTGAGGAGTGCAGTTCTATGGTGCCAAGACAGACGTAAAACCTTATCTTCCATTTCTCCCACCTATTTGTTGCATCATCTGTGTTTACAAAGGAGTATTTACAAAATGCAAAGTTGTATCAAGCTATCTCTGGCCTTCTTCCCATGTTAGATAGGATGGTAAATATTTTTGGAAGGGATGTGAACCTTAATGCTTCTGGGAAGAAGCCAAGCAGTACCAGATGGCAGAGAGGAGGAAACTCACCCTATGGGCAGGTTTTTGACAGTATTCTCATAAGCATCTGGTATTTGCCACTGGCAGAGACAATAGAGGGGCTAGTTCTCTGATCCAGTCTGCCTGCCTCCCTGTTTCTGCTACTGGCTGATTTCTTACCTATTCAGGAGAAGTTTTGTCAAATTTTTATTTCTTGACACACACTTGGATTCAAGGTCTCAACAGTACCTCCGTTTTGGTTGATGATAGCAGTGGAGGTGACTGAGCTCACTGGCACATGGCCTCAGTTCACAGGCATGTGGCAATCCTGGTGATTCAAACGTTTGAAGAGGAGTTTGGGGATTTTTCTTTGCACTTGAAAAAAACATCTGATATTTTACGCAGCCTTCTGACTGCACAATGAAGTTGGATCCCCACCACACATTTAACTAGGAGTGACATTTTTGCTATAGTTATTATGTATGAGTTTGGGAAGTGTCAATCACCTGCAGCTCCCAGCTAGGAGCAGCATATGCCTATTGCTTCTTAGGATTCAGCTCCCAGTCCTTTACCAAAATGCAGATTAGGAATGATGGGAAAAAAAACCAACCTCCATTGCAGTGCAAGAAATTGTTTGAAACTCCAACAAAAATGAGATTTTGGTGAACACTTTGGGTGAGGGGATTTTTATGAGCTTCTACTTTATTCAAACATATCATGTATGTTTATTCTGTAGCTGCCAATAAGTCAAGAGATCTGACTTGGTATGGCTCTAACAGCCCTGTAAGAGTGCCTGCATGGAGCAGTTCTAAACCCAATATGTGCATGAAGACCTCTTGGGTGAATGCAGGACACTTTGAAATGGGACTGGCAAATAGCTATAGTTCAAGGCACATCTTAAGCACAGACACCTCCCATTCCTTGCTTCAAGGACCAGCTTCTATCTTCCCTTGTCTCCAGTTTGGATGTTATTCTTTCTAACAGTGTTTTGAGGCTACTGCTTATGCCTTTTGGAGGACCTGTTTTTCTGGCGTGGCAGAACATTTGCTGGTAACAACCCTAATTTTAATCTGAATATCCTGAAGGCTTTTAAACAAGTTGATGCATTTTTTTTTATTTTACTACTAGTAAAATTTTACTACCAGTTTCAGGGCACAAAATAAAAAGGCTTTGTGGACATATGATGAAACCTTCCACTAATACATCCTACTTTCATAAGTGAAACTCAAGAAACTTTTAAGTGAAGTAAGTGAACTGGATGGCCCAGTTACATTGCCAGAAGCCAGCATTACAGAGTGCTGTATAATCTTCTAAGAGACTGCTTTTCCCTCCTAGCTCACCCAAATGGGCAAGTGGAGGGAGGAAGACTTTTCAGGGGAAGGTTCAGCTGATCTGGAGAAGGAAGGAAGAATGATGCAAGATGGTTCTTCAGGTAGCTGCTACTTGTAAAAATGTTCTAGCTGAAAATACTGCTTAATCAGGCAGTGAGGTACCTATCTTGATAGCACAGATAGGAGCGTTGCACATTTTTGTTATCATACAGCTTTGTCACACAAAACAGAGCTGCCACTGTTGCACTCTGGACAGTGTATTTCAAAACATGACTCAAGGATTAGTGCTTGGTGCTGATTTATGAGAAAATACCAATGGCACAGAGGATTTATAATGCATGTAAATTATTCATGGAGTACATGTTTTACAAGATGGGTCTTCAGCATGTGTAAACTAGAGCATGGCCTGGATGCACACGCAGAGGTGCGTGCTTCCCAGGCTGCCTTGGAAAAGCAAGGTCCTGGGAGAGTCCCACTTGGATTCCTCCTGACCCTGTGCCCGCTCCCGCACCTGATGCGTGGGCTGTGGGAGAACCACCCCTCTTTTGGGGGGCGGGAAGCAGTAGCACAGACGTGAGCTATAGAGTGTCTTCTGTAATACTCACATAGCCCTGTAGAGGGAATGCTTTGGTAAGACTTCAATGAGGCTCTGTATCACTCAGCTATTACCAGGGACCAAATTCATTCTTTGTGTCACCTGCTGAGTTCAGGAGTTAACATCAAGAGCAATTTTACCCAGTAGGTTGTTTTCTGTCTAAAACTCGTATAATGCAATAATTCACTTTAAAATTTCATCCCTGACTGAAGAGAGTGGAAGTGTCCATTTGATTCTATGCAGGGGATAGGCTTTGATGCTGTCTTAGATGGGCATCAAAAGCATAAGATGACATGCATATTAAAAGTGCTTCTCACTGGCATCTTGTAGAAGGCCCCATGGCCAAACATAACAGAAAGAATCCATAGTATGTTGTTTACCAGCTTCTCTTACACTTCATCTTAAATTACCACAGGGAAATCTTAGGGCATTCTGAATGCCAGCAGGAAACAGGGTTTCTTCACTAAACCTAAAAACCACAAACCCACCAAAATCACTCCAGTGTTATGCATTATTTGTGTTGATTAAAAATCTGCTTGCAACACCAGGTTTGCTATTGATCATAAAACTGTACACTGATCTAGTCTTTTCCCAAGTCATCAAACCACTTTAAAAATCTACCTCATCTCAGCCCTCAGATCCACCTGCCCATAGATCACCTGGGCCAGACCCTTTCTGATACCACCAAGCCTCATCACCTCTCTACTCTAGCACTGCTGTCTTGCTTTTCCAAGCTAAAGGGATTTTCCCCTCCTGCAATGCAATGTCCGCCTGGAGGGGAAGACGAGGGAGCAGAACAGGCAACAATGCATAGTGTCCACCCAACTCAGTCTTGCTCATGCAAACCTGCTGACCCCATCTCTCTCTCTCTTTGTTGCTAATGGTGTTTGTCAGGACCAGATGCTATCTGGGCACCCAGAAACTTCAGTGCCACCTTCAAAGCATACAGGACTCCAGATGCCAAAGCACAGCAGGTCACCATGCTTCAATGGCCACCTGAGCACCAGAACGACAGCAAACCCCTTGTGGATGGTGGTAGGGTGGATCTGTACCATTAACTTTCCCAAAAGTACAGGCATTTCCAGAGTACTGAAAGCAAGTCTTAATCATCACACTGACTTCCCTTATGGCTATTATTAATCTCCTCACTTCCTCTGAGGAGCCCCCCTGTCTACTGAGCTCAGTTTCTGCAGAAACATCAGTAAAGCTCAAACTGTACAAGGTTTTACCTAGAAAAAACAGCCTTGCTTGGAAAGATGAAGCAAACATCAGTGAGGTTCAGCAATACACCGACTGGACTGGGCACCACCACTGTGGAGCTGCACCTGTGTCTCTGGTGTAGCAGCTGGAGACTTCTCCCTTGTTGACTTCAGTTAGCAAGGAACGATTGTTCTGCAGGCTCCTCCTGCTCTTCCACCGGCAGCTGCGGATCTGCTAGTCAGATCACTACTTGGGAGGGTCTGGGAGAAGTACTTTCTGCTTCCTGTGGGGAAGGATGTGAGTAAAGCCTTGTAAATAAAAGGCTTGGCTTGGAAAATGCCTGGGTGTCTTCAAGACATGATGCAGCCATGAGCAGCGGCAGCACGTCCCATTGCAGAGCAGGTTATCTTCTGGTGGCCTGGATCAGGGTGGTGAGCAGCAGGAGATGGGGCACAGCCTGATCACACACTGCACTGGCCATGGCGCATCTGGGGCCTGTCAGAGGGGCTCCAGACCCCAGAAGCAGTGACCTCTTGGCACAGACACCTGCTGTTTTTCAGGCCTGAAGGGCTGTCCCAGAAAGAACTGACTGGCCGTGGCTGGGACTGCACATTCTGCCGCCAAGGTGGGCTCCCAGGTCAGAGCACAGCCCTGGCTGCTGCTCCACCTGCTCTGAGGGGTCCCCCCAGCAGGGAGCAAAGGAGCCTCACTGCTGGCTTGCACAGCGCCGTGCTCTCCCCTCTAGGGAACTGCCCTGGTTTGGGTACCTGCTAGGTCAGAATTGTCCTCTTCACATCTTCATCTCTGTGCAACGTGTTACCATCACCTGCAGATCCCATATGAACACAAGTAATGTCCATGCTCTGTCTTAAGACCCTCCTACCTTTTTGATAGTAAAAGGATAAAGTTACTTTGGGAGAGAAGGGCCGGCAGCAGCCGTGGAAGGGATGAACACCACCAGGAGCAGGGAAGTCCTGCTGTTCTGCTTCACCAAAGAACAGGTGGTTGCCTTAGTTTGCCAAGGGTATATCTGGGCTCAGAAACCAAGGAGCAACAGACTTATGCAGAAAAACATCCAAGAAATTGTAGCTTAACTGACTGAGACTTCAGGAGATAACACCAAAAGGGTTCTTCATCCTTCTTCATTCTGATGTTCCCTCCATGAACAGGCCATCTGCTCTGCATCCCACACTCTGGCACCAGATTTGATGTTTCTTCATAGCAGGAGGATGTCTTGACCAGGTTTTCAGCATGGTCAGGAAGCTGAGGTTGCACCGGTTTAACCCTGGAGTCAAACAATTTACCCGGACTCCTCAGGAACACAAAGCTAGCGATTCCCTGGAGCTTTTTAAGGATACCCATGCAGGAAATAGGTGGCAGCACCGCTCTGGCCTGGAGTATCTTTCCTTTTTGCAATGACACACTAGCCAAAAACAGTCTACTGAGAGGTAGTGTAGCCCAAGAAAAAGTGCATTAGGCTAAAAGTCAGGGGATATTATGCAAGGATATAGGAAATGTGCCTAAATGTTTCCTAGGAAATCCACTTTATGAACTTTCTGAACCCTTTACCGGGTTCTGTCCAATGTGTGCAGTGATGCCAGCACTCCTGCTCCCGACAGAAAGGACCACCAGGACGGGGGCAGATTTCACAGAGGAATAAGCGGTATCCTCAGGGCAGGTTTCTCCCACAGCACGGGGCCGCGGTCGGAAGGATATGCCGGCCCGAGGAGCAGGGGAGGGAGGCGCCAGGGATGCTCCTTCAACCTGCAGGTTCTGGCGGCGAGGCAGGAGGGACCCGGGGACAAAGGCGGCGGCGCCGGGCGGGGGGCAGCCCGGCAGAGCGGAGCGGGGCCGGGCTCCGGTGACGAAGCCCGTGGCGGGAGGGGGGCGGCAGCGGAGATGTGCGGGAAACCTCGCACCGCTCCCGGCCCGCGGC
>NW_009953299.1:1483646-1484303 GCF_000747805.2 Chaetura pelagica
TATTTTTTTTTAAAAATATTTATTATGGGGTTTGTGGGGGAGCAGATTTTCCAGTCCGGCGTTGCTGTTCTTCCTTGTCCAGCGCTCTGTGGAGAACTATAATCTCTCTTCCCCGAGATGCTGCAGTGAATCTTAGTCCCAGGCGAACAAAATAATCCGAATAACCCCAACCATTTGTTACTGTGTGCGAGCAAACGCTTCCTAGGCAGAGATGATGGCAAAAAATTCCTTGGAAGGGTCTAAAGAAGACCTGAGCAAAATTTCGGAAGAGGAGATGCTGAGATGGAGCAAGGAAGACCTGGTGAAAAGACTGAGGAAAGTGGAGAATGAAAAGATGAACTTAATGGTGGAACACGGCAACTTAATGAAGGACGTGAACCGGCGGCTGCAGCTCCACCTGCACGAGATCCGCGGGCTGAAGGAGGTGAACCAGAAGTTGCAGGACGACAACCAGGAGCTGAGGGAGCTCTGCTGCTTCTTGGACGACGACCGGCAGAAAGGCAAGAAGCTGTCGAGGGAATGGCAGCGCTTCGGGAGACACACGGCCAGCGTGATGTGGAAGGAGGTGGGCATGTACCAGCAGAAGCTGAAGGACCTGGAGGCGAGGCAGGAGACGCTCCTGCGGGAGAACGTGGAGTTGAAGGAGATGGTGCTCAG
>NW_009953299.1:1484609-1485541 GCF_000747805.2 Chaetura pelagica
GTCCTTGCCATCCCCACCCCTGACCATCCTTGGTGACCTCTTCAAAGTGCAGCCCCGGGGATCGGGGAGGAGCACCCCTGTGCTGTGGGCTGGTGTTGGTGCTTCTTTCCCGTGTTGTTGGTGTCTGGGGCTGAGGGTTGGAGCCTTTTTTTATCTGCAGGGTTGGTGTTTTGCTGCTGTGTCTTGGTTGGTTGTTTTGTTTGTGTTTTGGTTTTGTTATGTTTTTATTTTTTGGTTTTCAAAAACCAGCCGGCATTTTCAGGGTTAAGTAAACACTGGTTTTCCATCTCTTCCTCCTCTCTCCACCTTTGAATACTTTGGTTTACGTTTGTCTTGCTTGTTTGCTACTTTGATAAAACTGATTAACAGCCTGGATGAGATTTTGGAAGCACCTGGTGGAAGTGCAGGTTTGCCCTACAAAACATCACCTGGTAGCTCCATGGGCTCTCCGGGCAGACTGGCTCTGGCATGCTCAGCAGTTTTGGAGAGGTGCAGCTCGGCTTTCCTCCCATTGCCCTGCTCCCCTTCAGGAACAGGAGGTTTGTTTGTAAAGGACAGATTGCTCTCGAAGGGACGCTGTACTCACAGTTTTGTTCAGCCTAGTCATTAAAGTTAGAAACAAGCTTCACTGGGAAGTCGTGCCAATCCTCCCCTGACAGTTTGTATTCCAAGTTTCTGCTGTTGTCTAATAGTGATCAGGCATTAAGATGACAATATTGGAATATCTTTAAAATGGAGATTTCTTTTTTTCTTTTTTGAAAGCAACAAGACCAAATACTTGACTTGTAGAAGGAATAGTTTGGCCAAGAGGGTTCAATAGGAATCAAACCAGGGACCAATCTAATTAGTTGTTGCACATATAACTCCTGTTAACGTTCTTAGTCCTCTTTTCCAACCAGAGAGGACTATTTTCTGGTTGGGATACTCTTTCC
>NW_009953299.1:1485553-1507605 GCF_000747805.2 Chaetura pelagica
TCTTTCCCCTCTTCCGAGCACAGAGAAGGGTCTGGAGCCCCAGACTATGGCTCTGACTTGGTGTCAGCAGTGGTTGCATTTACCCGATACATCTGGGAGCTGAAGGCATGTTTTTTGATGGTCCTGGTGGGGCTAGGGAGTGCTGATTCTTTTTTGGTGATGCCCCAAGAGATCTGAGAGCACACAGCACCAATCAAACCAGTTCCCAAGTTCATCAATTTGCTGTGTGCAGTCCTGTTGTCACAGCTGTGATTCTCCACTCGCTGCTGGAGATGTTGCAGCCACCTCACCCAGTAGACAGGGATTGCTGGTTTCAAGGGTGATTCAGTCACCAGATGTTTCAGGGTACAGCAAACAGCTTTAAATGTTTGTTGTTTTTCCTCTCTTTCTCCTAGTGCTGTGTAAATCAGAAGTATCTGGTTTGTAAATCTGTAGATAGCTTCTGCTCCTGATGTGACTTGACTTTATTTTCATAGAGCATTGATTGCTCTGCACGGAGGCCCAGAGAGCACTTGGCAGGGATTGAATGTGTTGTTACTGTTTTGGGATAGAAGAGCTTTGCAGTTCTGGTTTGTGAACCTCAGGCCACATCCCCTTTAGGTATTGACAGCTGACTAGGACAAAGCAAGTTGAATTTGTTCCTCTTAACCTAGGGCTCTTGCACATATGGGACATCATGGTGATCTTAGAGCTGTCCCTTAAGCCCACCTTGAGGCAGGGTGAGATGCTTCACTTAGAATTCAGGTTATCTCCATCTGCAGAGCTCAGACCTCATTGCTATCCTCAAATACAGTGTCAGGACTGTGCTGGCACCATCTTCAAGAGGGGACTGGACTGAGAGCTGAGTCTCATGTCCTGCCCTAAGTGTAGGGAGGGGTGATAGAGCATCTCTACATTAATGCATTCCCATACGTGCCTCTACATACTTTCTTGTGCTCCTGTGTAGAAAGGAGACATATGGGCTCAAGTATTTCAGGTGTGACCTTGGGTTTTAGTGACTTCTGGCTTTGGGGTGCCTATGGAATATGGTCTCTGTGGGAAGCACTGAAGCTCACTCCTTGAGAACCTTCACGACTTAATTTCTGAGGTTGGGACAGATATCATCAGTACTTTTAAAGCTAATAATCCTTGTAAAAATGCAAACAAGCCTGATCTCTTCACTTAGGTAGTGGAGCTGTAAAGTGAGTCGAGTAGTTGTCATTCTCAGATAGCATCGGTATTCAGAAAGGCTATTTCCCTGACGGTGCCTTTGGAAATGCCTCTCAATACATATGCAAATGTAAAGCTTATCAGGCTCCTTTTTTTGACTGACAGCAAGAAGTCTGGGAAGAGAGCTTGCCTGGGACCAAGGAGCGATTCTGTTAAGGCTGAGACAACGTAGAAGAGCAGGGTGGGTGAACGTGAAACACAAACCCAGGAGTCAAGTGGGTAGTGGAGCTGTCATGGAGCAGCCTTGGCAGTGAACATCCCTCTGTGTCTCCTGGGGCCACCTCTGTCTTCTGTGCATGCACCTTATGTATCAACCTTTTAATACTCTCTCCCTGATGATTTTTCTTTCCACTGGGATGAAACGGAAGGGAAGAAGAGGAGAAAGTGAAGCTTTTCATTTTTAGGTTGCAAACTTCAGTCTGGTTTGCTGTTGTCTCACGTCTTTGAAACACTGGATAACTGACCTGTCGATAAAGCAGAAACTGCTTTACCAGCTCTGCTACATGAGTAGCTCTTGTATACTTTCTAACTGAGGGTAGATGTGGATCTGAAACAGATGCAGGGCAGAAGTTAGTATCTGTCAGGAGAGAGAGCAGAAGCCTTGGATCACTGGTGGGGCAAGTGTTTGTGAGCTGCTTGCTAGTGCAGTTCTGCATATGGAAAAGCTGGAAAGTCCAGAAATGTGCTGCTCTGGTGGTGCTGTTGTGCTATCAGTGGGGCTGTGTGTAGTGCTCTGCTTTTCTAGGTATTAAGCAGAACTCTCACTTGTCTAGTGCTTTTCTAAAGAAGGCAAGAGTATAGTGGCTGTTAAACACTCCTAGGGAGGTCGCTTTTTAATGAAATCTTAGCTAGCAAAGATGGATTAAGTGTTTCTCATTTTCTCTTCAGTAATCCTTTGGAAGTGAGTTGGTGAACCAGGGCTTGATTTATTTGCCCCAGTGACCCACCCCAATGTGAGGTGATGAACTGTAGTTTTGTAATGGGAATTCAGTATAAATGGTACAAGTTTAAAAAAAACAAACAACCCCAAAAAACAATCAAACCTGTGATCTACCTTCCCTTCACTTTTCTGAAGTCTGTTTATTTTTAAACTGGCTTTTTGGAAGCTGATAGCTGGTAAGTGATGATTAATTTTCTACTGGAAGATAAGGTAGTAAGTATAAGCGGTAGCATGAAAATGGCTAATATTAGATGGCACGTATAATCTTATGCAGCTCTGGATATTCTACTGAGACCCAAGAGGAAGTCTGCTCTGTCTGAAAGTAAATGGTGTTTCCATTCTCCATGTATGAGCTGGGATCTGGGCTGCAGGACAGGGACATCTCCAAGCTACCTGATGGGATCTGCCCAATTGCATCCACGTTGAGTGATGTACCACAGTTCCCATAAATCTACCCACAGATCCAGATCAGAAATTGAGGCACAGTTGCTGTATTGTGCTTGTGAGTACTTTAGCTTTCCTCTGTATGCACAGTTGGAGTCTCTGTGTGCATACATAGCCTTCCTGTCTGTACAGCTTTAGGTAGCCCTGTTGGGAGCAGTGGCCATTGCTGCTGCTTCGTTCTTGGCAGAATAAAGTTCCCAAAAATAAGAAAAAAAAGTCAGCCTCATTGGGTGATGTTAGCATGACCTGGGGAAGGAAAAAGCCTGCAGGTGCCATAGGATATGTTCCTGGACTGTGAGGTATGTGGGAACATTGGGAGGAGTGACTGGGAGTTCCCTGAGGCCAGGGCAATGGCTTCCACTGGTTTTAGCCTTATCTAGATCTGACTGGGATAACTGTTTATCCATCTACAAGCCTGGAGGCATACAGACTTCTAGCTGGTGATGAGACTGGGATGAAATCCTGTGCATGCAGGCAAAGCTTTAATTGTACCCCCCCCAACTGAATATTGTTGTTAAAACTTCTTCAGGTTCCACTGACGGTGTTTGCTCCCAGTTCCCAAAATGGGCATTGACTTTATTCCAATTGGGTAAAACGTTAATGAATTTGTTAATGTGAAGAGTTGGTTTTTGTTTTTAATTTATTAAAATCATCAACACTTATAAAAAGGTTAGGGAGGCCCAGAAGAAAGCCGTGGATATGGCAGGTAGCCTGTAATAGCAGAGACATTAATCTATGGCCTCTTGCTGTTGTCTCTTCCAACAGAAGAAGAATGGTCTCTCTGGGTGGGGGGGTGGGAAGATCTCTGCTTCTATTGATTCCCACTTGTAAATGTCCACATATTTACCCAGAGGGTACGATATATTACAGTTAAAATGGTGGCAAAGAGAAATGGCTGTTCCCTGTGGGTTGGTATTGATTGGATGTGCAGCTACCCTGTACTTATTTTCCCTCTTCTTCACACAGCCTTTAGGCCAAAGTCCTTTGTTTTTATTAGTGTATTTATAATCAATATACATATTATTTACTATGATGTATTAATGAGGCCTTGGAGATCAGAAGATGCAGGGGCAGAAGCAAAGGGTGAGGTTCATCTCATTTAATTTGAGACATCTCCAATATAGACTTTAACATCTGTGTCCCCTTGGGCTTTCTTTACTGGCCATGTGGAGAAAGGCACCTTGGTGTCATGATTAATGTCAACTATATCTACTTTAGAGGGAGAAGAGTTGCACGCTAATTGTGCTCTTTCTCTCTGCTGGTGGGAAGGCAGCCTTGACAGCTGGTTCACATGCATGCATCTGAGGTCAGGTGAGATCAGTCCTGTTCGAGGTGTAGTGGTGACCATTCTCCCCTGCTCTAGTGCAGCTGTGCTAGCTGTGGTGAAAGAGAGGAAATCACCTTTCTCAGTAGCAGTCAGATGTCACCGTCTTGCCCCCACACTCCATGAGTACAGCAACTGGGTCAGAGAAAGCCCTACTGTCTGTGACAGAAACTTCTTAGAGCTTAGTGGCCCCTACCATGCTTAAGTAGGGATTTGGCTATTTGAACAATTAATATCTTCTGTGAAGAACACTTTTCATCTTATGAGCATAGCTTTGACTTATTTTTTGATACTGCAGTATTTGACATGTTGGTATTTTTGGTGCTGTAGGCTGCTATGTGCAGGTTTCTTGTGCTTCAGCCAGGAAACCTGCCCTGAGCTGGAAGACCCAGACCTCAGTAGAAACACCTGTTTCTGTCTCTTCTTTAAGTTCAGTGAATTCTGTTAGTAGGATTATCAATGCTGAGGTCTCAGACACTAAGGGTGCAGCTTGAGCTTCTTGTGGACAGCAGTTTTTGACCACTTATCCTTAGAAATTCTGCGGAGTGCTCCTCTTGAGGCACTTTGTCATTGCCTGCTCCTGCCTCCTTGCTGGGGTGCTGCCTGTGTACCAGCCTGCTTGGCTCCCAGACTTCAGGGTAGTTGGTGTTCCTGAAAACAAGGCTCAAGATACTTAAAGTAGGTATTAAAATTGGGCCATGTATGGAAATATATTCACCATAATAGTACATTCTAATTTTGTTTTCCTCTTTCAGTTTTCTGGAGATAACTTGTTCTGGGCTGTCCTGTTGAAGGAAGAAACTTGTATTGATTAAAAGGCAGTTTTCTATGGGCCTTTGATGGAATTATCCACTTACACTTGTCAAAAGCAATCAAAATAAGGGGAATAAACTGTGTTGGTTACATGTAAATGACTTGGTCCTCTGCAGGCATTTCATCAAATAAAGCTGAGGATTGAATTAAATGGTGGTCTAATTAAATGGCAGGCATGGGAACCCAAAAGGCAGCCTTTGCAGGTGTTACACTTGGTATGTGTGCAGAGATGTCACAGTTTGACTCGGGATTGACAACTGAACCAGTGACAGTAATGGTCTCAATCTCCTCCCCGTCCCACCCAGGTGGGGAAAGGAGAGAGATAGTAAGAAGGGACACTTTCTGGATTAAAAACCAAACTATGCAGCTCTAATGAAATACTAATGATAAAAGAAAATATGTAAAAATATATACAAGTATATGCAGGAATGTGCAAAATCCTTATTACCTCCCCCCATCCCCAGCAACTCCCTTGCTGTTTTAAAAAGTTCACTGAAGGGAAAAAAAAAAATCAGTAAAAAGAAAATTGGCTTTGTCCTGGCTCAAGCCAGGACAGGTGATAAGGAGCATGAATACTAACACTGACAGAAGTGTTGCCTTTCAGAGCTTGAGGTTTAATGCTGACCACATCCATGCATCCTGGGTAATACTGGATGCCCACCCTGGCAGGGAGGCTTTGGGCATTTTATCTGTCCCAGAGTGGCAGTGGCCTTGCTTGCATCTCACACAAAGATTTCCATGGTAGGGTTTGCTGATGTTGTCCTCTTAGATTGGCCTTGTGGCCAATCCTTCTGTATCTGGGCTGCCGTTTGGAGGTGTTCTGGGAGCAAAAGGATGGATGATGGCTAATCTCACTGGTGGGTGAGATGGAGGTGAGGTGCTTAAACTGGCAAAAAATGTCTGGTATACATCCGAAGGTGTGGAGTGAGGCAAATGAAAAAATTTATAAGCCTATTTTACTTGAAATGCTTGGCCCCAGAAAGGCTTTCCATGCTCACAATCAGGCCTCAATGCAACCCTCTGCAAAACACATGACGCTGCTCGGGTGGAAGAGGGAAGGTTTGGGGCCTGCACAGCCAGTTTTCCTGCGAATTAGCAGCGACTGGCTGGGTTTGCTTCTGCATTCTGTATTTTTAACCTGACTTTTTGTCTGCCAGCCAGAATTCATCCTGCCCTGTCGCCAAATGTCATCATCCCCTTGTGGTTAACTCGCTGCAATTCATGAAACACTTGGCTGCCATAAATAGTTACATGCAGAGGTTCCTGCGTACGCAGAGCGGGCAGAAATTTGCAGGCAATGCTGCGAGGCACTCGCACACTAACATGTCCACCAAGAGAAAGTTGACCCACTTCTGCAAATAGATAACTCCTGGCAGAAAAAGTAACACTGTCTCAGAGAATCTGTCTTTCCTTTGCTTATTCAATTGTGAAGCAAAAAGCGGGCCGGCTCTATCTTCTGAATTAACAGCGGGGTGAGCACAGTACTTCCTGTTGAAATGAGAGCCCTTGATCTGAGGAGGGCTTAATATGGCCACAATTCATTTCTGATTTGACTTTTTAAAATATAATGAATGCTTTTGTTAGTGAATGAGGTGTGTGGAGTTCAGGACTCAGCTGCTCTTAGGCATTAAGAAACATTTATCACCATGGCAATTGAAGGCTGCTGTACAGGTTATTTTGAACATTTTATAGTGACTCACGTCTGGGCCGAGACCATTTATGTCAGATTACTTTGGTTCCTGTACATACAGGTATATGTATACTCTTCCTTCCCTTAAATTGCTTCTTGCCTTGCTCTTCGCCCCTCTCAGGAAGCTCGTTGCTTGTACTGAGTTCTTACATCTCTGAGCAATGGTGGTGCCAAACATTCACCTTGCTCAGGGACTCTCCTGCAAAGGGTCTGTGTGAAAGATTGTCCTTGTGAAGTAGGCTACAGGTTATTTATCAGTTAGATTTGAGATTGGGGCACTCTAAAGCACTGTGTTAAGTGCTGTCAGTAATGTGGCCCTGTCACCTGGCTTAGCAAGTGGCTGTAGACCCTCCATTTCCAGTGATGTTGTGGTGAGATTGAAGTGCTCCTAAATCTGATGTGGATTGGCTCATCGTCTGCATGAGCTTCTCCTACAGATTTGCAGGATGGGATATCGCCTGTTGGTCTGGTGTGGCTGTGGTGGGCGAGGGCTGTGCTGTGTAGCAGAGTGAGCCAGTGCTGGGCTTATGGCATGGAGGCTTTGTCCAGCTGTAAACAGCAGTTGCAGGGATGACACGCTAGCTGTCTTGTGCAGTTGTGTCAGCCCCGGCTTGCTGGCAGAATTAGTTCCATCAAAGCTGGAGTGGTGCTCTGAAAAGCTCTTCAGATGTTGCTCCATCCCCCAGCTCCCTGCAGTGATGCTCCAGACTATATGCTGCTGCTTCTACCCCCATTTAATCCCCAAACTCCCCTGCTGCTGGGGTTTTATTTGTGTGCAGGGGAGGTCAGTGGCATTCACTTGTTTGTGGGAGATGGGGGAAGTAGTGACTGGAGCAAATGGATGTAACAGGGCTCAGGTTAGGATGCAAAAGGAGGTATTTTGCTGCTGGTTCAAACCATCTCCAGGGCAGTAGGATGCTCCAGGGATGCCTGTCTTTGGGGTTTGGCAGCCCTGCCTGTCCTGCCTCTTCCTTCCCTGGACAATGAGCAAGGCCAGGTGGTGCTGCGAGCCCTGCTTCAGGGAGAGATGTGCAGTGGGTGCTGCTCTGCCCTCACTGCAGAAGACCCACGGAGGGGAAAGGAGTAGGCAAAAGGGCCACTCAAATTGTAGCAGTAAAACCAAACCATTATTTCAGAAAAGAAGAAAAACTAAGCCTTACAGCATTTCCAGTCCCCAAAGCTTAGTATTTCTATGGAAACCAATGCAGCAGGAGGCTTGCTGTCAGTCTCTGATCTAGTGGGGTTGAATAGGTTTAAAAAATGTTAGTCCTTCCCCACATCTTCCATCCTGGGTCATCTGACGACAAGTTGCTGTGTATCACAAATGCAAGGTTAAAGCCTGCATTTCTGGTTTCCAACTCTCCATTAAGTGCTAAGCAGTCTTTGGAGAGTTGGTGTCCATTATTCATGTTCAGCTTTTTACTTGCTGAGGTACATTTTATTCATTTGATGACATTTATTGATAATGTCTTGGCCTATAAATGCCACTCATGTGACACTGTGCTCCTTGCAGCATGGTTGAGACTTTGTATTGGGCTGGACTGTTCAGTGGTGTCTTACATCTCTGTGCCCAGTGAAGTGATTTTGGGGACACTGATTTGAATGGAGTTAAGATTTGGACTCCGGAATTTTCTTCAGTCTGTTATTTGTTTATTTATTTTTTAAGTTGGATTTACTTCAAAAATCTCCAGGACAGCCTACATAAAGTTCACTGATTTATGCCAGAGCATCATGGTCAGATGATAACAGAATATCAGTAATAAAAAATAACTGGTTTTGGTTGATGCTAAATCTTTTTCAGCTCCTAACAGATGTGTTAAGAAAAAATTCTTATTTTTATGTGCAATTTTAAAGCACTTTTATGATGCACAGTATTCTTTTGTCTTCCTGGCTTCTTTTTCTTATCTCCCTGACTGGGGTTTGCAGTCTCATGCTTACATATTTTCCAGCAGTTGAATATAACTTTGATCTGTGCTTTGGATCTGCGGAGCTTTTAATCCCTTTCCACTGAGTTAAAAGCCTGTTTGCTGTTGAATGTGATTTGTAGCTATAGGTTATATGATCTTCACCAGTGGCTCATGCATTGCACAAAGATGGCATATTGTGAAAAACTCTGATAAAATGTCCCCTTGTTCGTTTTCCTGATTGCAACTCAAACCTAGCATGGGAGAAAGTTGATTCTTCCCTCCTGTGCATGCACCCATTCCTTGCTGTTACATACACCTATGTACTTGCTTGCTTTATTTGAAGCATTCACTCATTTCTTGATGATATTTATTTTTAAGGCTACAAACCAGTTGAATATCTCAGCCAGTGTGGCAGCCTTTCTGCATTCCAGTTCTCAAAATATTTGTGGTGTTTTCCTTTTTTGTCCTCTTCACTGCTTCTTACACCTTTTAAAAAGATGGGGATTGGTTTTCAAAGTCTGTATGTTTATTCATCTTTGATGTTCTGAAACACCACAATAGATGCCTTGTTTGTGGAGATCTTATTTTCTGGAATGCCTGCAGGTTCTCCCTCAGGAAAAATTATGATTTCTGCAGCTCTCAGTCCTCTAGGCTGTGTGGATGTAGCTCCACATGTGTGACTGTATTCAACTGTCTTCTGAAAGTTGTTCTTTTTGAGTAGCTGTTTGCTTTCTGGATTCTGAACAGTTTATTTGGAAGTCTCCCATGCTTGTCTTCTGGTCTCTTGTAACAAAATAGAGTTCTCTTTTTACGAGGTCAGTTAAAACTGTATTATTTTAGCTGTAAGCTTTAAAATAACAAGGATGGATGGTTTTGCAATTTACAGCACTGAACCAGCACTCAGATTTGGTGTGCTTTCTCATTGTAACGTGACTTTATGATGTAGTCTTATGTAAATTACATGATCTGTAGTTCTCTTTTTATACAACCAGGATAATGTATTTTGCTTGTCTTCTCTAAGTTTCTTGTTTTTCATTGGGTCATTTATAACATGCTCATACATTGCTCAACAGAATTAGACTCGTACCTCAAACAGGGCCTCTAACCATTGCCATGGTACCGGTGATAACAAACAAAACAGGTTTTGCGTTATAAAGAGCTAGCAAGGAAGGACCAGCCTTTATAGTAACTCCATAGATTTCTAATTCTCAGTTTTGGAGTTGCTGTTTCAACTTTACTGAGATAAAAGCACTTTATGTGTTGGGGTGCTTCTTTCTGTATTGTATATACTTCTTGGGACTGCAGGGTGATGAAGTATAGACAGTCTCCAACTACCTGTCAAAAATAGAAACTTGTCAAATAATAATTCTTCTGTCAAAGAAGACAAGGAGCAAAATAAGATGAAGAGCAGTGTTTGCCTCTTCACAGAGAGACAAGTGCAAAAAGCTGCTGCTGCTGTCACAGCAACAGGTTACCTTGACATCTTTCAGAGAATGAGGACAGTATTTGTTGTTATTCCCGCTCAACCTGTCTGTGTTGCCCAGTTAAGTATCATATTAAATGCATGTATTTCAAATGCTATTTATGGGGCAGCCTAGTGCAATTTTGGCTAGGGTGAAGAACCACAACTGTGAGGTGGATGAGTCCTTGTTGTCACGTTGCTCTTGGTGTCACAGCAAAGCAGCAGTGCTGTAATTGCTGAGAACACCTTTGCCCTTTCCAATTAAATACTTACCCAATCCCTTGATTACTGTGTTTCTGATGCTCAGAATTTGGTAACTCCTAACAAGCCCTGACTGAAAAGTCATCAAAGCCACTCTTGGGTGTGAACCCGGTGTTTCTTAACCACCTTGGACTTTTATTTCCATTTGCATAGTGGAATTTGTAGGGAGGATCTATTTGTCAGTGTATCACCAAATCATTAGGAGGGTGATAAGACTGCAGTAACTCTTCCTAGGCAATTATGTATGAAAGATTGTCAGTATGAGTAGTATGGGAAGTTAAAAGCCTTAATTTTCATTTGGAATTGAAACTGTAATGACTTTCCACTCCCACAGCTCATAAAGACTTTGTTTCAGCCTCAAGTTGACCAAGAAAAAGGCATGGGGCTCTTTTATTGCAGACTTTGTTGTGGAGGATTTTTATGAAAAAGCAGATTTATGAGTCACTGTTCTTTCTACAAAAGATAATTACTGGAGTACAAACCTCAGAAAAGTGACATTTTATGACTTCGCCTCTAGCCACACAGTGTGAGCTTTTGCTCTTTTCAATTAGTTAAGTTAAACAGCATCTCAGTTTGAAAGGAATAATTATATTCATGTTTGTTGTTTGCCTTATACACTAAATGTTTTCTATATGTAAAGCTAAGCAGCAGGGAGGGGGAGAGAAGGATTACCCCAACTGAATGTTAATAAATTATTTAAAATTATGGGTGTAGATCCTGTGGGGTTAAGTGGATTGTTGTATTCAGTCACATCCATCACTTGCAGCATAGTAAGGAAGAGAAACTGGATCATGCAAGTCCTTTAGTTAACCCCAGGAGTGTGAGCAAGTTCCCCTGGAAATTTGTTCTTTAAAAACACATTCCTCTAAACAGAAATGTTGTTTAATCTGTGCTTAAATGTAAAGCTATGTGTTTATCCACTTCTGTGTGCTTTTTTTCCCTTTTTTTCTATAAGGAAAGGGTGCATTTTATGGCACAGTAACATCTGCTGCCTGGCACTAGAGCTAAGAGTAGGTGTGTATGTAGAGGGGGCACTTGCAGGTCACAGTCCTACTTTGGCTCTTTTAGCAATAGGTTAAGAGTTTGCACAATGGCAAATGAGCTGGAGCGTCTCCATTCTTGGGGATCCACCTGAGATACCTGAAGGGCATCTTCTGTTCAAAAGAGGGGTGCTCAGCATTTTCAGAGTATTAAATATTCTGAATGCGATTTAGACTTTGGTCTTTGAAGTATCAGAGGTGACTAGCTGTTTTTCTTGGCCATGGAGCTGGGTACTTGAGAAAGCACTGCGACAGTGTTGTAAATGCCTTCTGTCTGTGGCAGCATAGGTCCAACAAGCTTTCTGATCCCACAGCTGTGGAGACAAGCAGTTCTGCAAGATGAGGAACGAATCACATAAACAGCAGCTGATGCAGTCATTGGAGAGGCCTCTTTCCTTTCATCCCATTATAGCATCTTGGCCAGGTTGGACTGGGGAAGTTCCAATGGAAAAGCTGCTGTCCCAGCCTTTCATTCTGCCTTATTTGGGTAAAAATTGGAGGGCTGTCTTTTTTTAAATTTATTTTATTTGGCAGTTTGAAGTGAAGCAAATGCAATATTTCTGCAAAGTCTTGGAACTGGCCCTGTAAAAGGCATGTTATCTAAAGGGTAAAACTCCCTGTGTTTTGTTTAAAGATGGCAATATTTGAATTTGACCTTTTCTTTTTCAATAAGAGATTCCATATCTGGATTTAAACCAGAACCAAATCAAACACAAAGGAGCAGAATTGTTCTGTCAAAAACAACATCTCTAGATCTGGAGGGAAGGGCTGGGCAGCATGGAGTGTGTCCTGGCATTGAGGGGCATGTAGGTGTTGATGTCCTGGACCTGCTGTAGGAGGGTAGTGAGCAAGAGGGCAATTGGGGTGAAAACTTCTGTCAGGCTGTCATGCAGCCCTTGTGCTGAGCTGAGGGTTAAGATGTCCTCATGTTTGGCGAGGAGTGGGCAGGAGGAGTTGCCTGCCTAGCTCAAGATGGAGTTGGGAGACCACTGCAAAAGGGTGTGGCAGCAGCAGCAGCCTGAAGGAGGAGATGGAGTAAATGAGTCCAAAGATGTGGTTTGGGAGCTAGCTGTTGTTTTTAACAGCCGATTTCATTGAACTGGAGTGAACTCCCGCCAGCACAGCATTGATGATGGTGCCTGGAGCTATAGAGATTGTATTTTGATCAGCAAGTCAAAAGCAAGTCTACCACTAGTTCTGAATACATTTTCAGAATTGCAAGTGAAGGATATCCTAGAATAATAATGCACAGAAAAAGTTGCCTGAAGGAACCAGTTTCCTTGGTAAATGCTGGAGGAGGTGTAGATCTGAACTCTGCACTCCTTTGCATCTCAGCTTTTTAGAAATGTGCAAACAGATCTAGTAGCTGAGTTTTGAACCTGTTGAAATCCTGGGCAGACATAACGCAAGATGGCAGGAAAACCAGTAATCATGGAGTTTTGATAATACAAATGATTCAGTTGAAGATGTGTGGGATAAATGAGGAAAAAAAGTGCCTGTGTGTCCTGTGATGTATATTGTTGACCCAGTTGGTTATTCAGTGATGAAGTCTGATCTGTATGTTTCAAATGACAGATCTGGGTTCTGAAGTGCTTATGATTAGATTAAGACTGTGTAGTAAACCTTAATGGTGCATGAAAAGCTACTGCTGGATTTACAGTAATATGTATTTTTCTGCCTTAGAATAGCATGAGTAATACTTTATGGTTGTATAACTCCTTCCAGACAAGGCGTCTAGGAGTGCTTTGTAAACGCTAATGAGTTTGGCCTTATGGCATATTTATAAGCCTGAGAAGTAGCATTATTTCCCTTTTTTATGGTTTGGATGTTGACTAGCCTAAGTATGCAAAGAGCAGGCACAGAGCTTTCATCTTCCGACCCTCAATTCTGAGCCTATCTGCAGGAGTCAGTAGGCTTTCCAAGTGTGTCTGGAGCATGCTCACAAGTTTACTGTGGATGCAGTCCAACACAAGGGTTGTTTTTTGCAATCCTCTGGGTATCCATTGTAAAGCAAAAAGCATTGTAATTATTTAGCCGTAAATTCTTTCTTGCCTTTTTGTTCTACAGCAACAGAGATTGAAGCTAATCCTCTACTGGAATGAAATCAGTTTGGGCATTATGAATATCGTTTCCTTGCCCAGAACAAAGAGGCTAAGCTAATGTGAATGAAAACTCCTGTTATCTTTACATGAGAGTTGCAGGTGGGTAAGGAATGTGGGGTCAGCAGGGATTGGGAGCAGATAATTGCCTGTGTCAAAGGGCAGTGAGAATGATGCCTGTGAAAAGCACCCTGCAAAGTAGGTGGGATGATCAGGCATCACAATGGGCACACAGATTTTTTTTTCTCTAGCAGCTTCTTCAGATGTTCATCTCAGAATTTCTTCACTATTTGTACAGATTTATGTAGTGGGATGTTCTGCAACCTGAGCATTGTGTGGATTGTAGATAAATTATATAAATATTTTGCACATGAATTCAGTGTTTGGTGAAAATTGCAAGAAAGATCGTTCTAGGTGAGAAGTCCCTCTTTAGTTGTAGGGTGAGCATATGCAAGCAGGCATTTCACATACTGCTTTTGCATTCCTGAACTGAAAAGCTGCCACCAGATCACAGTGAAAAATCAAGGACTGGGTAACAGTGAAGAGTTAAACTGTAAAGCTCTAGGTGGAGGTGGGGATCTTCATTATAAGGGTATATACATCTACTAGCAGAATGTGTTGTTAGGATGAGCAGGATTTGTGGTCTCAGGTGTTCTCTCCTTGCCCAGGGTGGTCAGGCCAGGAGAGTAAGGGGCTCCTGAAGCTGTTCTCAAGTTCTGAGTTGGAGGGATGGTGAGTGTAGTGGAAGCTTGGTCATGAGGATTGGAAACAGGAGAACATACTTGTATGTTCTCCAGACTTGGGGAGTTTCCTAGGAAGATTTACATGTGGTTGTTTGTTATTTTGTTGGCAAAATGGAAACTGCAATAATAAGCCAGCTGGCACTTGAAAAAAGCTACAGATTTTCTTTTTTTTTCTGCTTTGTTTACTCTGTCTTTACACATGTAGATGAAACTTAGATTTTGAGATGTTAACTCAAAATTGCACTGAAGAAGGCCATTTTCTGAGAATTTTTACATCCCATTACTTGAGTTATACTAAGGGTGAACATGGCTCGTGGGCTTGTGCTATGCAGGTTATGAACATGTGAAAATGAAGAGGGTTGTTTTTTTTCTGTCAAATTAATACCAAGCATATGAATGGCGACTGGGGTCATAAGCAGAAGGAAGGAAAGGTTTTAAGTGGACAATGATGTACATTACCCAAATGATTTTGGGAAGACAGTCTCTGGGTTATCACTATTCCATTCTACCATGATGTTCCCAGACTCAGAGGTATGAAAGCTGTGCTACATCATGGGTTCTGGCACTGAAGTTGTGTTTGGGTCATTCCTGCACTTCAGGCGTGTGTCTCAGTGAATTAAATGGCATTAAAGCCGTTGGCTGGCCTCTCTTTTTAGTCTGATTCTGGTCTATTAAATGCTGTATTAGCATGTCACCTTTTTACTTACCTGGCTACTTCTGGAATGTAACCTGGCCTTAGCTCCCCTGCACAGGGCATAAGCTTTTCTGAAACACTGTTTGCTCATAGCTGCAAAAAACAAACTGCAGGTGATTAGCAAGAGGTTTTGGCAAGTCATGCTGATACACAGGATATTTCAGTATGTGACGTTGCATTCTTGCAGAGCTGGAAGCTGGAGCATCCTATAGAGAGGCTCTTAGTTGACTGTGCAGTGCTTAATCTTTCTAATACAGCCCATAATGTGTAGTGAAAGATCTAGATAATGCAAGAAAGCAGTGATTTAGCTGGGATTAGCCTACATAAAACATTAACATTGAGCAGAAACTAGGCCAGGATACCATTCTTTTGTAAATGGTGATGATGATTTGTGACCTGATCCAAAGTATTTTGAAGTCAAAGAGCTTTTGTGTAGTTCCTTCAGTGAATGGACTTTGGACCCTGGACTTTAGCTTAGTAGGCCCTTTGGACCCCTGGGCTTTGACTTGGTACTGGTCTTATGTCTATAAGTGTTCTTTTTACAAAGAGGAAAGTCTTAGTTTAAAAAAGAAACAAAAAAATCAAGCCCAGCCCCTGCAAGCACCCGAGCAAACCTGTGAAATAAGCGGAGTGCAATTAATATCATATGTGTAAAAAGCTCTCAGGTTGGCTGGTTGTCAATGCTTCTGTATGAAGAACAGCCTGCCTGCTTTGCTGAATCCCTGCTCTGCTAGCAATGCAGAAGGCATTTTCCTGATGATTTATTATGGTAGGAGCTACAGAGTAATCCTTGGTAAATAGATTTATACATGTGACACTCTACTGAATGGGAGATTTATACTTGGCTATTCTATTGCTGCTTATAACCATATGATGTTTCATTGAATGCAATTATATGTCTGCCTTTCCTCTTTAAAGGCTAGAAATGTTTCTCAATATTCCTATCTTCTTCTGCTCAGCAGAGCCTCACAAAGAGGCACTTTTTCCAAGGTGACAGATGGGGTTTGTGGGTTTTGGCTGTTAGCAAGACTCATAGTACTGTTATGCTGAAGATGTTTTAGAAATTGAACTCAACTTTGCCAGCTACCTGAGCTCTCAAAAAGTTTGTCACTGCAGGACTGACCTGGTCTTACAGGCTGTTAGTTGGGAAGATCCTCAAAACTCCTGCAGGTCTTAGAGGTTGTATAGGTCTTTCTTCCTGATGTATTTATTGTAATATTTTCTTTATACCAGCTGAAGGTCAGAATAGAGTATTTTCTCTGATATTAGGATGATGATTTAGATTTTTATTAGCTGGTAGTTTTCACCTAGTTCCTTTAGCACGTATTCTACTATTTACTGCCACTATCTGCTACATTTTTAATCAGAAAACATTCTCATTAAATGAAAATAATTTCTTTCCCCCTTTGGAAATCAATATGATGTACAAGCTTTTTAAAACTGTGGCTTAAAACAAAGGGATCTGCTAGGTATTTTACTTAGTATAAATATTTTGGAAGACACCTTGGCTGCACTTAGGTCTGTGGCAAAACTTCACTTGGCTTCGGAAGGACTAGGATGTTACTTCTTTTTTTCTGTTTGCCTTTAACTGTGCCTTCCTGGTCAGTGCATAATACATTTTCAATTATTTCAGTTCAGTGTTGCTTTTAGAAACCATGACCCTTTCTGTCCATGGTCAAGCCCTGTGTTGCTGTGCCCTTGTGCTCTGAAGCCTCATTCATAAACATCTCTCCAAACACGGCTCTTTATCCTGTGTCCAGGGATGCGAGAGAATCCCAAACAATAGAGAGGCTGAGACAATAGTGTCCATTGTGGAAGGGGTGCTGGGGTGGGAGTGTGGAGGGGCCCGGGAGCCTCGGTGGGCCGGGACCATTGTGCCCATAATTGGATTTCTGCTGGATTTCTGCTGCCAGTGGCCAGCCGGTGGGAATGGGACCTGCGGGGCAGGCGTGCCCACTGCAATAAACCCTTCAGCGATTGGAGGAGGTGGATGACCTTTAAAGCCTGTGTTGTTGAGTGAGACCTAATACGGTGCAAATGCACCAGGTTGCAACTTTATTAGTGATTAGACACAGAGATAAGCTCAGCACATTGCCTAATCTGCAGAACCTAATTCCAGGCATTGAAGCCAGGATGCTGATGCAGACCAAGCGCCTGGTCAGTCTGAGTGAAACAGAGTGACTGCAGACAATATGAGGGGGAGTTTCTGGATAACTGGGGTCTAGGGCACCTTCTGATCAGCTTCCACTATGGGCAGGCTGGGGCAGAGAGGAAGGAACTGAAAATATGGAACTGAGGAGAATCATACAATTTTTTTCTTCAAACCCAACTGAACTTTTATAATGGGTGATCAGCAGAATATTCACAGTGAGCAATGCTTGGTCCTTCCTGGCAAAATTAAGGTGAAGGCTACAGTCTGAATCAACTTATCAACTGAAGTTTTTAAAGGGGGAACAAACTCTTCAGTATTTCCATTTTTCCATCTGAGGCTGTTTCTGGATGTTCTGGAGCTATTCTGAGTTTTTCTCATGTCTTCTGTGCTGGGTTCCCTTTCCTATGTTCCAGGATAAAAGCTTACATGTGTTTGGCCCTTCTCAATTGATCTATGCTGGATGCTGGAGGCTGTGGCTGTATCCTGCTCATGTCTGCATGAATGGTGGTGGTAAATGTTAGAGATTGCAAGCAAAGATGAATCGCCGTAGGGCAAGGGTTAAGACGTTTCTTGACAGCACAGCAAATATGCTGTGGTATGCTCTGTTATTGGATTTCCTCCAAGGATTGCTCTTTGAGGAGCTTTGGCCTCACGGCATGCTGCAGAGACCTGCTGTTTGGTGCCATCCTTTAATCATAATGTGGGATCCTACAGTTGGATTGTATACAGATCTTGGTCTGTGTTGCAAATGTATGCATTGAAATGTTTGGCAGATCTACTCCACAAATCCAGACAAGCCCATGCAACCCCACCTTTTAAATTCATGGACTGGAAATTTGCTTCCGAGAGCCACCACAAACTTCCTTATCCTGGACTCTCTTGGGTGGCATCTGGCTTGTCTTGAGACCCACCTAGGCAAGCACACAAATAATGATCTAAGATATGGGCTTGCTAATAGCCATACCCTCTTAATACTGTCAGTTAGAGGAGCTCTTTTTGACCTTTATTTGGACACACTGGTATTAAACTAATCCCACCCGCTCTCTGCAGTGACAGGGTGACCTATTTTTTTAATTATTATTATTTTTAATCTTGTAAAATGGTATCAAAATTACTGCTTCTCACTGCCTTTTCCCCATGCCTCCAGGCAAAACCCATTTGGGATTCCTTCTTCTCTGGTTTTCTCTTAGCCCTTTGTAACTGTGTTGTGACTTGTGTTTTGGAACACCTGGCTGTCTATTTGCTGGTGAAAAGGGGTGAGAAACTTCATTTGCTGCAGCAGAAGTAGTATCAGTGGGATAAAATTTACCCTGAAGAAGTGGCAGGCCACAGAAATGTCCTAGGAGAAACCAAAAACTTATCCTTTTGGTGTTAAATTCTCCAGTTTGTTAAGAGGTAATTTGATCATGTTAAATTCTCCAATGGTCCATTCACAACTGACCCAGCTGAGGTGTAGGTGACAGGTGTGAGTCCCAGGTCAGGGCCCATGTCCCTGAGAGAGCACCTTGCTGGGCTATTGTACCAACTTCCCTGCAGCCTTGCGTTGCTTTCCCTTTTATCACCCAGCCAGGGCTGCTTGTCTGTCTGTCCTGCCTCTAGAATTTTTGGAGGGAAGCCACTGACTCTCCTTTCTGTTCAAGGAAGCTCTGCATTAACTACTCTCCTCTTCTGGCTGAAAAGGTGTGAATCTGAAGAGGAAGTTCCTGTCGCTTTGAGCAAATCTGAGACTGGGCCTGAATTGTTGAAGTAAAAATCTGTGGACAGCAAACAATGATACAAACTGCATATCTGGTGCCAGATGGCATGTCCAAGGCCATTGAGGCATCTTCCCTGCAGATGTGAAATGTGTGTTATTACACCAGCCTTCTGTTGATGCCTCTGTGATGGGCATCAGCTCGTGACATTCATGCATCACCTTCCCTTAGGGTAGGAGTAAACTTGATTCTGGGGATGCTTGGAGGAGGGGAAGCAGGAGTGGAAGTTGGGAGAGGTCTTTCAGCCTACACCTTTGTTGCTTGCCTGCAGTGCATAGTATATGTGAAGCTTTCCTGGACTAATGCAAATTTTGCCCTTGCACATCTGCTGGTTTTGTTTTCCACCTGCATCTGATGCAGCTGGAGCACGCTCTGCTCCAGAGCAATGTTACTGCTGAAGTAGATGCCCCTTATGCCATACACTTCTGCTGTATTTGATAAGAGTAGGATTGGACCTAGAGCCTTAAGGGAAGCCTAAAGCCTTCTGCAGCAGAAGAGGGGAACTCCCTGTTTGCTCTCTTGTCCTGGAAGGTGCTGGTGTGACTTCTTCCCACCCACCTCCTTGGTGGTAAGGACAGCACAAGCAATACATACTTGAAATAACTTGTATTTGCCTTGTGAGAAAGCATATGTGTCTTGGGAGGAGGCTTACTGAGCAGTGTGCTCTTCACTGCCTGCTGGCGTCTCTTCTCAACGCTGGTAGCGCTGCTGTCCCCTGCTGCGCAACGGTGGGGGCTCCTGGGGCGCGCTGAGGGGCCTGGGGAATACTTTGTTCAGTAATCTCCAGACAGCGTGGCCTTAGTTAAATAAATCCATGGCCATAGGCAGCTTTCTGGGGCTCATTATAATACTAACTCAGTTGAATTCCTAATTAGAGACCAGTGGTTTTGTGTGGATATTGGAAGTCGGTGTAACTTTCTTAGGGCGGAGGAATGATCCACTGAAAGCTGCTTTGGGGACAGAGGCTGAAATGAGATTGGAATCTAAAAAAAGACGCTAGTAAAATAAAACAGCAATTTTAAATGTACTTGTAAAGCTGGTGTTTTACTTCAGGTCATTTTGGTTGACATTTTTGTGCACCATCAGCAAGAGAATTGTGTAGACACTGCCACCAAAGATGAGATGTCTCTGCCTTGTGATGCAAGGAAGGATCATTTTCAAGCCCAAGTCCAGTGTTATTTCTTTGGTTTACATGAGAAGACTGCTTCGGGTAATTTGAATTAAGATTAAATAAAGACAGCTTTCAAGAGAAAGAGAGAATACCTAAAGCAAGCCCTGACCCCTTGATATCTGAGAAGAAGTCGCAGCAATATCTCTCTTTGAGCACTCAGAGTAGATGTGTCCAGCACAAGCAGAACTATAATTACAGCCCATGTATTCTAATTTTGTCAGTTGGAAAAAGCAATCTGTCCACACTCTGCACTGTGTCCTGGCTTAGGCTGATGATCTCTTCTATTTATATTGCCTCTTCTGTTTGAAAGGGCTACATTTCAAGGGTTTACTTCAGGAAGTGTTTCTGCATGTGTTGGTGGTGCACTCTATCATTGCCCTAATGGACCTCTGGAGGAATGTGATACAATAGTTAATGCCGGCTATGCTGTTAAGTAATAGCTCTTTCAGGAAGGAAGTGAAGAATAATTTATGTGCAGGAAAACAGAGCAGGTATACAGATAACAATAAAAACAGATAAGCTGTGATTTCATTAACAGTTGAGCCAGTTCCTATAGCAAGAAGTTGCTTGGGCTTGGTGATACCCGCTGGTGCCCTCCTGTGTGCCTCCAGCAGTGACCGCTCCATGAGGATGGGTGGCTGGTGCCAGGAACTTGGGTACATGGGAGGATGTGATGGGGAGTGGGTCCAAGCCTGGGCGTTGTTCAGCCAGTTGTTCATCCGGCACCCTGAGTGCAATGTCCTTTCAGATGCACTGCAAAAATCTTGCACTTCTTAGCATTTTGTAACGCTGTTGTCCCCTAAGAACAATTTTGGGGTGAGGGGCACTGCTGGAGCTTGTTTATACTGGGAATGGACTATAAACTGTGACCTGCCCTTTGATTGTACGAATACACTCATTCTTGTCTAAATAGATTTGTGCATTAGTGTAATTAATTACATGCTGAACACTCTCAACTTTTGTTTGGAGAGCCTTCCTTTTGTATTTCAATGTAAATAAATACTGATCGAGTAGTTCAGACTCCATCTGGGTTACGGGGCTGTGCCATGGCTGTGCTCCTGTGAGCTCCTCAAATAAACAGAGACCTTCTCACGGGCTACTGGGAAAACTCCTCCACTGCTAATTCTGAAAGTAACCTATAAATCAAAGTGTATCTCTACTTTTCCTCCCTTTGCCATTCCACTTTTGAAGGAGGTTTACTTTTGTGGTGCCCAGCTGAAATGTCAGCTTTTGATTACTTCTTGCTTTTAGTTATAGAGGTGTATTAGTTAAGTGTAAATACATTCCCATGAGAAGTACTATCCTGTGTTTAAACTGTTAGGAAGTGATCACTGTTTCTCTTGTCAGATAAACTTCATACCCCTTCTGTGGGCTTCACGTGAAACCCCCTCAGCCACTCTCTGTATTCCATGTGCATGGTGGGATCCCCCCAAAGCCTCTCAGGCAGGGAAGACATACAAGCAAAGAAAAGCCAGCCACATTCTTGTAAAGAAGCAGACCACCTATGTGATAGGGCACCTGGGCACGCAGGTCAGCAGTATATTTTGAGAAGGTGGATTACCTGTGATGGGGCCACAGTTTACATTCCTGTACGGGGGGGAAGGGGGGGACCAGGTAATGCTATATCTGCTACCTCTGCCTACGGCCGTGCTATCTCTTTTCTACTGAAGTTCAGATGGTAATTTTAAACCATGGGAAAACATTTTTTCTCTTTGAAGAGCATTGTTAGTCACTTGAAGTCTTCTCCCTTCTTCCTTTGCTGAGTGCATCAGCCCTCGATCAGATTGCAGGGAGATCACAGTTCCCCAGGCAGCGTGGGAAGGGGTTGCCCAGGGCAGGGGTGGACTTGTGGGGTAGAGGGGCTGGCATTGTTTTTCTTCTGGGTTTGACTCGTGGGCGTGCTGGTCTGTGTTTGTGGGAGCAGGAATACAACAGACACATTTGAATTCATCTTGGATCAAATGAAGCAACATTTTAGAGGAGGATTTTTGCAAATTTACAAATTACAGTTATGTCAGGAAAATACTAATTGCCTGCAATTTCTACCCCTTCTCACCTCCTAGGCTGTCTGTGTTTCCTCACTGAGTAGTGTTCCACCTCTCTGGAAATGTAGTCAAATGCCTGCATGTATTTTAATGTAAGTGTCATTGCAGTAAAAATGCTTAATTTCTTATGTACTGCTAGGTGTTATTGGCATGGGGGATGGGGGTGGGGGGGTGAGTAGTGTTCCACCTCTCTGGAAATGTAGTCAAATGCCTGCATGTATTTTAATGTAAGTGTCATTGCAGTAAAAATGCTTAATTTCTTATGTACTGCTAGGTGTTATTGGCATGGGGGATGGGGGTGGGG
>NW_009953299.1:1512049-1528625 GCF_000747805.2 Chaetura pelagica
GGGTGGAATCTGCACTTTAACAGATCTTTGGCTTAATAAAGAAGTGAAAATGATGCCTGGTATCATAGGGTTGCTTAGGTTTTTTTCCAAGCTATCCCTGCTCTCCTAGGAGCAATGCAAATTCACACTGAAGAACTTGCATTTCAATAGCACTATCTTTCTTTCTTTTTTTTCTTTTTTTTTTTTTTCTTTTTAATTTTTTTTTTTCTTCTCAAAGTAGTGGGATGAGGAAAATCTGATAATGTAGTCCGGGGTGGAAAACCTTGATAACTTGAGTTGTTAATGTAAAATGAAGAACAACACATACTGTGTTGCATTAAAAGATAAGGCTACCAAGGTGTGAAGCTTTTTTTTTTTTTTTTTTTTTTTTGTGTGGGTATTTCTTTCCTCAGGGCGAGAGCTCTATGTTTGGTCAGGACAAAGTGGAGAGTAGCCAAATTCACTGTTGGTGGAATTGCACCCATGAGGAATACCAGCTACTTTGCCACAGATCCTTTTATAGAAGTTAGAAGTGTGAGGTCCCATCTAGAAGGTGACGAGTGAAGGAAGCAACTCTTGATTTGATGCATTCTGGCATTTTTCTGAGGTCCTGTAAACTGTTTCTACCAAACACCTCTACGATCCCAGGGAGGGTAAGGAAATCCCCCCAGCAGCCTGGGGAATGGCAGGCGTGTGGCTTGCCCTTATGCTAGAAACAAACTCAGAAAACCCCCAACCATACTAGAGCTTCTGCCACTTCAAACAAGAGACAGGGCTCTGGGGAAAGGGTATGCTGAGAATCTGACCCCAGGAGTGCAAAGCCAAAAGGGCAGCAGCAGGAGCAGGGTTATGGCCATCCTGGTGCGGCAGCTCCAGAGCTGTTTATTCAGTTGCCATTTAATTAAAAGATAGGGCAATTGCAGGCACATTTTTACTTATTTATTTGTTCTGGTACAGGGCTCTTGTCTTTAGGAAAGTTTGTTTCTAAAAGGCCTGTGGCTTGCGTGTTGGAGAAGTGTGGTTGCCTTTCTGAAGAATAACTTGTACCAGTGCTTGGTCTCCAAGGGCCTTGGTCCCATTGTCTTTGGTGGGCTCCCTCGGATAAGTATCTCACACCCACAAAAACAAAACCAATGTTGTTAAACTAGAATGATTTATCACAGAATCACTCAGGTTGGAAAAGACTCCTGAGATGACTTAATCCAACCATTAACCTGACACTACTACCAAGTCCACTGTTAAACCATGTCCTGAAGCACCACATCTGCATGTCTTTTCAGTACCTCCAGGAATGGTGACTCAACCCTGTGCAGCCTGTTCCAGTGCCTGGCAAACCTTTTGGTGAAGAAATTTTTTCTAATATCCAATCTAAACCTACCTGGCACAACTTGAGGCTCTTTCCTCTCATCCTGATTATGAGCATCTCCTACTAAGGGAAAACAGATACCCAGACAATGCTTTTCCCTAGTTAGGGGATGTCAGTTAATTTTGTTCGCTTTCCATGGTACAGACCCCAGGTTGTGGTTCACCCTTTGCTGTTTGTGCTGTAGCCTTGTTACTGCTGCTTCTACTTAAGGCAGGTCAAAGGAACAATCCTGCATGATCCAGTTAGATCTTGGCCTAAATGCACAGGCATTCCCAACAATGTGATAAGCTGAAATATTTTTTTTGAAGGGGTAGGGCACCACTGGTCCTTTGATACCAAAGGATTTGTAGATACATTTTGCTTTGTGCACCAAGATCTGCAAGCTTGATGACATTAAGAACTTTATGTTTCCATGAGGTTCTCAGCAAGGATATTGAATTAAAATGCAATGGCATTCTGCTGTATTTAATGATACCCAGGTGAAAAGTACAGGCAGGAAATTACATATAATTTTCGCCTTTGTTTTTTTCTGAGGCAGACAACAATCTTCACATAGACTAGGATGAATGGCACAGAACAGTCTTGCATCGAGTGTGCCTTAATTAATACAAATGTTAACTACTCTGACAAATAAGTTACATTTAAATGTCAAACACTTGTTATTCATTGCCTGTGAGTAATTTTTCTTGCTTGCATATGTGTGAATTAAGCATATGTTTTGAAGTCGTGAAGTATCCAAGGTCATAACTAAAAATAGTGAGTCTGCACTGTTTGTTTGCTGTCTAGAGTTAGAAGATATTCTTAATCTTGGACAGTTTCTTGTTGCATGGCTTTCAAGGATTAAGAAATGCTCTGAAGTTTTTGCGTGGTGCTACAGGGCCTTCCTGGGTGCCAAAGTTTGTGGATTAGGGCAGAATTTTTACTCTTCATTAGGGATTTCCTTGTTTGTGCAGTCTGTGGTGAAACCATTGCTGCGTGGGTGTCCTTCCCAGGTGAAGAGCCATGAGTATGCCAATTTAAAAAGGGTGAGAGACAAAGCAGGGTCCTTCTGTTTGTTTTCCCTTTGTATTCACCAGGATATTTATCCTACTGCAAAAGGATCAGCAAAGAAATGGTTACCAGCCTTTGCATTTAAATAGCCCTTATATGGAAAAAAGTGGCAGCAGTTTCCTCTCTTTGAGGGCTGTGTTGGCTTGAACTTTTGTTTTCCCTTTGCAGCATCAGTGTCACCCCAGCTGGAGGAGCCTGTCCTCCTGCAGGCTGACACTGGCTTTCTGCTGCCAGGTTGTCAGATCTTGTCAAGGGCAGAGCTGGCTGCCTGGTGGCCCAGGCTGCTCCAGTCCCACACTGCCAGTGGGGATGCTTGGGAAAGTTCTTATTGAGGATGTTTGGAAAAGCCCTTAGTGGGGATGCTTGGAAAAGCTCTCACTTAACCTATCCTTGAAGCTATCCGGAATGAGTCTTGGTTTTTCTTCATTCAGGAAATACCTCAGTTATGCTTTAGCTATTCTAAGAGGTAGTAAGCGTGGTTTTCCTGTAGTGGAGGAGGTGGAAAGGGAAGCTTGTCTATGAAGCCACAAGGCAAATGCCAAGATGGTGCTTTCCAGTTGTGTTTTAAGGCTTTGTGCAGCTGCTGCTGCAGAGTGGTTGATGAAAATGCTCCTGGAGCTATAATTCTCTCAGAGCAGCCATCTCATAAGCTTGCTCATGGGACTGTGCAAGCACCTGCAGGAAAATCAAGCTCAAGCTGCTCAAAGCCTGTCCCATGCAGCAAGGTTGATTTGTAGAGCAAGCCAGGGAGCCCAGTCTGCAGTGGCTGGACCTACAAAGCCCCTCTTTGTTTCAAGCTAAGCTGAGTTGACTCTTTTCTGAGATGGGTTTCCATGTCCTCTGTGGCCTGGCCGTCGAAGCTGATCTGGGATGGAGGTACAGAGACTGAATAAGTTCTGTCAGAGTTGGAAGCTGGAAAGGATGCTCTGTATCCAGATAACCTACATGGAAAAAAATACCCAAATGTTGGCCTCTCCTTCAAAACTTTATGCATCCGTTTACACCTCTTGACTCTAGCGGGGCCCTTCCTGATTTTATTCTCTTTGTGGAAGAGACCAGGATGGGGAGAGGAGACGAGAAATGGCAGAATGTCAAGGACTTTGCCTGAGCTTTAAAGTGTGCCCAGCTCATGCGCCATTCAACAAACAAAGCTGTGAGCCTGTTCATTGCTTTGTAGGAAGGCTGGCAGGAGCAAGGTGCCTGGGGCCCTTTTTTTGGAGCAGAACTGCTCCCCAGAACAGCCTGATTTGGGGGAAGACTGCCACATGGACCTCTCTAGCGTCCTGGCCCCCTGCCAGCCCTCTGCCTTCTCTGATGCTTGGTGAGGGGACCTGGGAAGAGGCCACTGATTATTTTATTGCTGGGTTTAGGGCTGCATCTGGAGCTGTCTTGAGCAATGTGGCTTTGGGGAAAGTTAGCTTGTGCTTTGTTTAGACAATTTCTGCTTTGAGCAATAAAGAGCCTTAATTCTGCTGTACTGAGGGTCTTTAAAGGCAGACGTTAATGCTGGAAAACCAGATATTTGGGTAAAAGGATCCATCCTGGGCTTCTTAATTCCTTGGTGCTAGGTAGGAAAGAAGAATTTCAGCCACTGTTCCTAATCCCTTTCCATAGCATGGCCATGGGTGACAGCAGAAAAAAAAATGCTCAAGATTTTTCTTCCTTGTAATGAAGAAAATGAAGGGTGACCCCCTGGACTGTCTGTAACCTCCAAGCTTGCCAGAGGTGATCTGGCAGATTCCCCTTCCAGCCCAGGTTCCTGCTTTGAAGTGCCTCTGAATTTTATCTAATCTCTGCTAAAGCATCCTGCGTGATAAGGGATGTTTTTATTTTCTCCATTCCTCCTCATGTTTTCTGGGAGGCTGTAAATATTTAATAAAAGCACAAAGCTGCTGTTTTAGGCAGCAGTATGCTCTTTAGCTGCTTGAGTCAGGTGCCCTGTCTGCCTCCAGGTTTTGTGCAGGACCAATCCCACTGGCAGCAGGCAATAACTAGCAGTGGTTCCCTGTCATTCAGATGGAGGTGTTTAAATGTCCTTGCTTGGAGGCAGCAAGTCAGTCCTTGGGCTTACCCACATTTGGGTTTCCACCAATGGCATTGAAATCTTTAGTGACACTGTCCTGTTTGCATCGTGCAGAGGTCAGTGTATATCAAGGGCGGTCATCAATCTCTGAATTTCCATCCCATGAGCTGGGATCATGAGCTGATCGCCCTGCAGAGCTGCCAGAATGTGCTCGTGACCTGCTCTGGGATGGACAGATGGATGGACTTGAGCACCTGCTGGGCTCTGAAGTTGTGCTTGCAGGGCCAAACTGGGGCTATTCCTGTGGTCTGAGTCTTCCTCTGGAGCCAAGCCAGTAAAACGGGTTCAAACAGGCTGCTGCTGCTAATCTGCTTAATGTCTCGACATGTCGTGGCAGTTCATCTGCTGCTGCTGCTGGTGGCAAACAGGGCTGTTATCAGTGGTGCTTTCAAATGCCTGGTCACCCTGCTGGGTGGATACACCTTAAGTCACAGAGCTGGCCTGGTTAATTAAAAATTGGGTTAATATGTTTAATTTTTTTAAATTAAAAACAAATAATTATTTCCTTAACAGAGTTGATCCCAAGAAAAGCCCCCAGTCCTCAGCCTTTAGCTGTGGCTCATATGGTACCTTTAGGTTTCTTCTTGTGGCATGTCCCTGTAGCTCATTATAATGGCTCCTCTCTGGAAGGAGAGCAGGGATGCAGTGCTGGGAAGGAGGAGAAACACGTGGAGCTAAACCTGCTCTGTTCTCACATGCTTGCCAGGGCTGGGAGGAGGAGGAGGAACGGGAACCTCCCAAGGTGTGTCTGGGTGTGCTGCTGCAGCAGTCCTTATCCAGCTCTGATGTTTGTTTGTTGTAATCGTGTAGCTACTCCTGGCTCAGGCTTAGTTGTAGCTGCAGAAACATGGTGTGCGTCACTGCGGCTTGTTCTTGGTGGGAAGAGAGTGGTGGTGGTGGTGAATGCATGTGTACACCGGTGTGATGGCATCTGAGCAAGGCTGCACTGGCTTCGTTACTGTAATGCAACTACCATGTGTTCAGACAAGGTTTGGGGCAGAAAAATGGCTTTTTTGGACCTGGCTAGCTTAGTGAAAGAAGTTGTTCTTGGCAGGGTGGAACCAGGCCTTGCTGGTTAGTGGCTCCACTCAGCTGCCAATGGAGCAGGTCCCAAATTAAGCAAAATTAGACATGCTCACCGACTGCCTGGGCAAAGCCCTCAGCTAAATTGACTGGAGCTAAGCAGCCAAAACTGTGGGGCAGGAGTCTGTATTTTGGTGTAAAGGGAAGGATGGTATATTGTGATTTTGCTTGTTTAAATATGTATTTTTAAAGTGAGAGTAAAGCATAAAACATCAGCAAAAGAAGGCAGAGAGCAGTAAGCAGTGAAAATGTGTAGGAGAAGGAACGTCAGCAAATGCGCACAGAAGATACAAAAATGTAGACAGGATCAAAGAGAATAAATGCAAGGCAAAGGCATGGTCAGACATAGTTCCCTGTGAGCTCAGGGTGTGCATACCCTCTTCTGCAGTAGGCTGTGACAGCCCTGCTGAGAATGCACTGTGGGATCTGGGCATCTTGGAGAGAGCTGATGGTCTCCCTGGTCAGGGTGCAGCCTCTTAACTCCCCTTGCATCAGCAGGGATTTTGTATGAGAAAGGACCACTTGCTGAGTATGGAAAAAAGAGAGCAGCAATACAGTTGCCGTCTCTTCTGTGAAAGAGTAGAGACTTCAGCGCTGATGCGAAGCCTTTTCTGAGGCTTCTTAGTCTTTTCAAAGCCTATGGGACGTTTCATTTTCATGTTCCACCTATTTGAAAAGGTGTGGGAAGGCAGGGAGTTATCTACAGCACTCATCAATATGTGCTTGAGCTCCTTGTACAACAGCTAGTAAGATTGCTCTCAAAATAGAGTCAGTGACGATATGAGGGTGGGTACTAGCATCAGGCTTATGAATTGCTCTGGGATCTGAATAAAGTTTACATTTTTTTTAGGAAATGGCTCTGCAAGCCTTAATAAACAGTATTTTATTGTCAGAACCAAGGAATGTCCAACTCCTTCATCTGAGAGCAGCGTTTCAGCAGATCACATCCTTATTTGTCTGTGACATTCTGCTTTGATGCCTCTGTCCTGCAGCAGGGTGAGAAGCTCCAGTGCAAAAACCTCAGGGCCTTAAAGGAGACAATCTCTTGTAATAAAATTATATTGCTTTCATACAAATGTGGAACCCAAAGCAAACGTTTCCTTCTTAACAGCCATTCAGTACAATGTTTAATTTGATCTGGGAATTTTTATTCTTTTTTTTCTATTTTGCCCCCCTTTCTGTTTTGTTTTTTTTTGTGGTGGTGTTTTTTGTTTGTTTTTTTTTTGTTTGGGTTTTGTTTTTGTTTTTTTTTTTTGTTTCCCCCCCTTAAGTAATTAATTTTGTCTCAATAGAAACAAACCTCTCTTCAGTTGTGCAGGGTGAGTTTTTTGCCACTGTGCTCTGGCAGAGTTAAAGGTTTGCTGGGGCCACCTGAGGCCTTGGAAACCACAGTGGTTAATGGCAATCCCACCTGTCTCTGTGGGTGGGAGCTGACCTCGGGCTCCCTGCTTTTACAGTGCCTGGGGTAGTGGGGCTGTAAACCCTTTAGGAGTCCTTAGGCACTTCCAGAGCAGAAATAACAATTAGGTGTTATGCACAAATTGAGGAGAACATAGGCAGGGCCCTGGTATGTGTGTGGGGAAGGTGGGATGGTTAATCGGGGATGCTCTGACGTGGTGGGTACCTGTGCAGGATCACATGACCTTGGTGTAATTACTGTCTGAGCAGATACAGGAAGGCAGCCTTTGTAAGGCTCCCACAGTTCCTTCTGTAATTGCTCTGGGATCTGAATAAAGTTTACATTTTTTTTAGGAAATGGCTCTGCAAGCCTTAATAAACAGTATTTTATTGTCAGAACCAAGGAATGTCCAACTCCTTCATCTGAGAGCAGCGTTTCAGCAGATCACATCCTTATTTGTCTGTGACATTCTGCTTTGATGCCTCTGTCCTGCAGCAGGGTGAGAAGCTCCAGTGCAAAAACCTCAGGGCCTTAAAGGAGACAATCTCTTGTAATAAAATTATATTGCTTTCATACAAATGTGGAACCCAAAGCAAACGTTTCCTTCTTAACAGCCATTCAGTACAATGTTTAATTTGATCTGGGAATTTTTATTCTTTTTTTTCTATTTTGCCCCCCTTTCTGTTTTGTTTTTTTTTGTGGTGGTGTTTTTTGTTTGTTTTTTTTTTGTTTGGGTTTTGTTTTTGTTTTTTTTTTGTGTTCCCCCCCTTAAGTAATTAATTTTGTCTCAATAGAAACAAACCTCTCTTCAGTTGTGCAGGGTGAGTTTTTTGCCACTGTGCTCTGGCAGAGTTAAAGGTTTGCTGGGGCCACCTGAGGCCTTGGAAACCACAGTGGTTAATGGCAATCCCACCTGTCTCTGTGGGTGGGAGCTGACCTCGGGCTCCCTGCTTTTACAGTGCCTGGGGTAGTGGGGCTGTAAACCCTTTAGGAGTCCTTAGGCACTTCCAGAGCAGAAATAACAATTAGGTGTTATGCACAAATTGAGGAGAACATAGGCAGGGCCCTGGTATGTGTGTGGGGAAGGTGGGATGGTTAATCGGGGATGCTCTGACGTGGTGGGTACCTGTGCAGGATCACATGACCTTGGTGTAATTACTGTCTGAGCAGATACAGGAAGGCAGCCTTTGTAAGGCTCCCACAGTTCCTTCTGTGTCCCTGCTGTAGCTGTGATGTCTTCGGTCACTTGGGGATGAAAAACTTGTCTTTATTTTTGTGTCTGAACATCAACTCAGACAAGGCTTGTTGTCTATGACTAGGTTGTATTGCAAATAACAAGTACATAACAGTATTTACTCAAAAGGTTGGTAGCAGGATTAGGACTGAAGTATGTTTGGGTTTTTTTTCAGTATTTCCTGGGGTTTTGTTGTTAAGTAAGTGCTTATCGGCTCTACCTGACTGGTTGTCACGCAGCATTTATGGAGAGAGATTTTTGTGCATTAATGACATCTTTTTACAGAGGTTCGTGAGATGAAACTGTACCTCTTTCACTTCAGAAATACTCAAGTTCAGTACTACTTATTCTGTTCCTGTAAGACTATAAGACTGGCATTTAATGTGATTTGAAGCTTTAAAACAGGCCAGAAGCTGACCCTTGCTTATGACCATCCAGGTTGTTTCCTATACTTTGGGGTGAAAAAAGAGAGTTTGAACCTTCTAAGTTCAACAGATCTATTTATTTATTTTGTTGAAGTTAGGCTACTTGCCTCCCCCTTGAAGCAAGGTACCGGATCTGGAACTGGACTTGTGGAAGGGTCAAGGACAGGGCCTAAGAACCTGGTAGCATTCCCTATGCCTCCTCTGAGAGGTCTTTTCTCTCATCTCCTTTTGCTGAAGGGGGGACCAAGGGGATGTGATCCTAATGATTTGGTCGAGGCCAGCTGGAGGTGAGTGTCTCACACTCAGGGAGGGGAGTGGGGAGACTGGTGGCTCATGTTGGTGCATGTTGGCTCATCTAGTTGGCAATTGTAGTAACCTGTGTGTGGGAGAGTGGATCCATAACCAATTCTCAGTGACATTTAAGTTCCTTATGCCCACTGGAGGAAAATTGAGTTGGGTACCAAAATGCTCTTTGAGAATTAGGGCCACTGCTTTCGTGTTTTGGTGAATTATTTGCTATATTAGTTGGGTTATATCCAGAGGCTCAGACATAAAGCAGGGACTGATCATTGTGGCAGCAAAAGCATTGTTCCGGCTCCAGAACATTTCCATTTAGTGGTTGGAGACAACAGGCACCTACTGGGACACATTGTCACTGTGTTGTATCTCCTGGCTCTTACCACTGTTTCTGTAATACCACTTTTGTGAGTGCAACCAGTAATGCTGCACTTGCCGTCAGTTTTTCCCTAGCAGTTCTCTGAAGTAAGGCATGGAGAAAACTGCAGATCTGGCAATCCCAATCTTCGATCCTCTTGACCCTTTAAAAAATGGAACAAACATTGTCTGATGCTTTAAAACCTTCCCCCTGCAGGGCACTGTGAATGGGAAGCTGAGCGTATTTAGTTCTTGCAGAGTTGAGCTCTTAAATTGATAGTGCCTGTAGTTATATGTAGCTCTTGTGAAGGCAAATAAGAGAAACATCCTAAATCTTTAAACCTTTCAAGGCCATCCTTTGCCTGCCATGATGTGAGAAGTGTGTGACTCTGTAATATCAAAAGAAATCCTACATTAATGTAGCCATGCCAAGATGTGCCCTCTTGTATTGGGCATGAACCAGCGCCTGCCAGGGTCACTCATGGGGGTCTTTCAAGGTTCCTATGGGCTGTTTTTAGTTTAGCTGGCTTTTGAAAGTATTGTGTATGTTTCAGAAAGCCACAGAGTGATGCTGTAGTTGCTCCTTTCACACCACATAGATCTTGAGGATTTTTAGTTTCCATGTTGAACTATGTTTTCCTAAAATAACAGTGAATGGCACGTATGTCTGACCAGATCTGCCTTGTCTTCTGGAATGAATATAGGTTGTGCTTTCGTTTTATTTAGATTTGCTTTAACTAATGAGAAGCAGAAGTAAATGTTGTTTGTTGCCTAGAGGGAGTCTTGAATGTGTATCATTAAGAAATGGTGTCAGATGAAGAAGAGAAAATATCACTGTTCCCAGACTGGAACTTGCAGACCCATGCACTGTGCAACGCCCTACGGAGCTCTAAATCTTCTGTCAATGCTCATACAATTGGGAAAGTCTGCGGTGCTGAAAGCAGTGCCTGGCTTCAGGGTCTGTGCTATCCCTACATGTCACAACCACTGTGTTTCAAAACACAGAGTATGTCTGATTGCTCACAGATCATTAGAATTTGAAAACAAGTTTGTTTTTAGGAATAAACCTTTATGGCTCTTGCAAAGTGGGTTTCTCCTGACTGGTTGGGACAGAGTAGCAGCTCCAAATGACCTCTACTGCCAGTCCACATGGAGGTAAGATGAAGTTGTCAGGAGAAAAGAGGAAGTAGAAGGTTTTTCTCCCACTTATTCTGAAAACCCACAGCTTGGCAAAATATACATTTTTCCAAAATTATGAAAAAATATTGAATTATGTAGCTGTAAGTTATGTAAAATGAAATCCAAAGGCATTAATTAGAATTCTGAACCATATGGTTGCATGAATCTGGAGATCCACACAACTGCGTTTTTGTATCTGATGTTGACACATTAAAATTCATCAGTTTGCAGCCAGGGTTGTCTTAGTTAATTTAACTAATACCATAACATGCCTGATACGCGTCATTACACCTCGTCATGTAAATATAGACCAGGATGATTAGGGGAGAACTATTCACTTCAAAGAATTAATACATATGAAAAACTGCTTACAATTTAGAAGAATTAAAATAGGATGCTAACTATGTCTGATGCCCTCCTGTTAAAGGCAGACCTTTGTTAATTTACACAATACCTGGTTTTGAAGGTGTGTTTTAGCCAATGGCTTGATTGCACTTGTTTTTTTACCACTGCAATGGTCTTGTGTTTGGGACTGCAATGCAGGTTCTGAATGGGAGCTTTAAGGAGGAGGTTGTTCAGCTTGGTGGGCTGAACTGGCACCTGAGCTCCAGAAATGTGTATTCTCCAATAGGAGCTGGCCATAGCTATGCGTTGGGAGGAAGAAATTATGCCCTCAGGGAGCGGGAGATGGAAGGAAAGACAAATTTCAGCTTAAATGCACTGTGGTGGGAAGTGAAGCTTGGCCCACCTGTGTTGTCTTTGACTGTGGAAGCCTGGGTGGACCTTCTGTGTTTGTGTCTGATCTTTGGCATGAGGAAGTGAAAGAGGCTTGAGTCTCCTGTGCAACAGTTTAACTGGAAGCTGTCTTCTCTGAGGGGAATCTAAGGCAGATGCATGTCGCAAGAGAGTTGGGTTCAAAAGGTTAATACGTTCTTGATGTCTGCTTAGACGCTGCTTTTTTTCCTGATCTTAGCTGTCATGTTTTGTGTCTTAGCTATGTGTGCAGTGTATGCATGTACCAGGAGACAGAATACACCCCTTGTGATTACAGGAGTCAGCTTGCAGGCTTAAATGGCTGACAGCAAAAATGCTCGTGGAGATTTTTTCTCCATTTGTGTGTACAAGGTTGGGGCTGCGTTGATGACCAGCTGACCAAGGGACACCAGTACAGGAGAGAAGAGTTATCTGCCAGTTCTGCTGTGATGTAGAAATCTTGTCCTTGGGAGGAAGACCAGTAGCTCTGGACCACCTCCGCTGTGTGGAAGCCAATGTGCAGAGAGGATATGCTATTGTGGTCACCTTTTTTGTTGGTAGGAATTTGAGGGTTGCCTCCTGCAGGGCCATAGTGCTGGGAGGACTGGGCTTAGCATGAAATCGTGGATATCAAGAATGGGCTTCAAAGCAACCAATTGATTTGAGAATTGTGAAATTGACTTTTGAACCACTGTTACTAATTGAGTAAGTGGCAATAGGACATGAAAGAGTCTTCCAGTGGACATCTAGCCCAGCTCTCTGTCCTAGGGGAAGACCAGCTCATTTCTAAATAGATGTTTCTATAGACTGGTCTTGAAAATCTCCACAGATGGCAGTTCCATAACCTCACCAGGCAATGACTTTCAGTGTGGCACTGTCATTCCTAACTGGAAGGCTTTTCCTTACCTCTAACCTATATCTTCATCATTGCAATTTAGGTCTGGTTTCACCTTGTCCGATCTGTCGTGGGAAAGAAGAACAGGTTACTCACTTCTTTCCAGCTACTTGTCATGTGTTTTACAGATAGTTATCGTGTCTATTGCCAGTCTTTGCTAGACTAAACAACCTAGTTCCTTCAGTCATTCTTTGTAGGTCATGTTTTCTAGGCTGCAGAGAAGTCTTGTTCCCCAATGGACTGTCAAATCAATCTGCTTCTTTTTTTGAAGCATTATGCCCCAAACCAGTTGGCTGTGTGAGAGAGATGCTAAGCAGAGAAAAAGGAGCTGGTACAGGCCATCTGCTGGTCACCAGGAGCTCAGTGTGTCAGTCTCTAGAGGAACTAGCAAGCTCCTTGAGTACACATCCTTCATGGCCTAGCCTCAGAGAGGCAGAAACATTCTTGGCACACAGTCTGCTGCCTCCGACGTTTCCATGTGTCCAAGGGGGTTTTGGAGCTCCAGTGGAGTTTGCAGCCTGGACTGTTTGTTGGAAGGGCTACAGGGCCTGTGAAGTCTCCATGAGCAGGTCCTTCCTTTTGTAGTTCTGGCTTCCATTTTTATTGTTACTATCTCTTCTATTGAGCAGAAATACATGAAAAAGAGGAGGCTGAGAGAAGGGAGCAGAGTACTTGATTTCTCCCCTTGGCTCTTGCAGCAAGTTACCTGAGTTTCCAGAGGGCTTCTCAGGCTTTGCCTCTGTAAAAACTTGGCAGGTTGCCATTGCTTTAGGAATTTATTTTTTTTTTACCCCTAGTGTTTTAGCTGATTTCATAAGTAATTGTTGGAGTGTGGGGTGTGTAGGGATCTTGTGCAATGAAACCAAACCAGGGGACCATCCTGTCTCAGTGACACAGGTTGAGGAACTTCCACTGCCTTGAAATCACCATTTATGCTTGGGCTCAAAATAGACTTCACAGAAAGCAGTTCCATGAGAGGGCCCAGCTACCCACCATGTTTTTTTTTCAGTGGCAAAACTGGTTGCTCACCAGACTTTTTTTCCTCACCAACAGCCTGCCCCAAGGTACTTTTTCCTTCTTTGCAATCACCAGGATTTCCAGCATCAAAGTTAAGCCACCTCCTACCATATAGTTGCACGTATGTTAAAGTCACCTCCGCAAACAAGCTCCCAAAACATGGCCAGCAGGTACCTTGAGCCAGGCCACTTGCCCATCAAGCCTGTGTCCCAACTGGCATTACCTGTGGCAAAGGAATGGCTAAAGGAGCCTTCCAGCCTTTTTCCCAGAGCTCAGGATCACACCCCTGTGCATTTTTCTCTCAGCTCATTGAAGGATGCCGCTTTTGTGCTTTCCCTTCCCTGAACATGTGGGCCACATGCCAGTCCTGGGAGTTGTGCAAGCCCTCAGCCTTGCAAGGCTGCCGGGTGCAGAGATGTTGCAAGAGGACACAGGGCTGTGCTTGCTGTGTTTTGAGGCAATAATCCTAATTTCCCATTTCTTCAGTACTGCCAACAGTTTTGAAGGATGGAAGATAATTACCCTGTGAAGTAGAATTGATTTCCTACCAGGTCTTTTGTCTCTGCTGGGTAATCTTAAAGCTTGAGGGTTTCGGAGGGAGAATTTCATAACACATGACTGATCGTTCAACAATCCACCTGTGGATTCCACCTTGGAGTGTTTGTACAGACTTGGTGGAGCTGTGAATGCAAGTGTTTCCTTTTGGTTTGTTTTTTTTTCACTTCCTCAGTATTTGCTAAACATTTGGGTCCCGCTAATCGGCTGACTTGCAGATTGGAGCTGCACAGGCCCACAAGCAAACTATGCTGTTGGCACTGCTTGCTTCTCCTGCCACGCCACAGGTTAAACAATAACCTGGCTGGGATGTTCAATTGTTTGAGTGAAGCTTCTCTTGGAGCTTGAAGTCAGGGCTTTGCTCCAATACACAGCAAGATTTATGGCCTGCTGGATAATTTGATTTTGCAGAACTGAAGCTGTAATAAAATGATTGTGTCAAATCGCAATGTGTGTATAGAGGTGTCGGTGAGGGGTCAGGTGGGGCTTAGATACCTCCTGAAAATGTTCGCTTTATTTTTCCATCTTCTCCTTTAAAACGTCGCTAAAGCGGTGAGGAAAAACAAAGCAGATAGGTTTGGAAAAGATCACTTCTGGCTGGCTAACTTCAGAAGGATGGGTGATTTTAAAACAACAGCATTATTTCTTTGAGGTTGAACTCAGAACATTTCTTTTCTTCTTTCTCCCACCTCAAGGGTTAAATTTTATTTTGTTGTAAGTACAGGTCCAGCCTGAAAAAAAAAAATAATAAAAAATGTTAGCTCTTAAATGTTTTCTGGGGAAATCCTCATGGAGAATTCAGCCTCTGTGTTAAAATCGTTGAGAAATAGAAATATGCACTAAGTTAAAATCTTTCTCTGTTACTTCACTGTCCTGCCTTGAGACATCTGGTACTTAAACCAGGGAAAAAGCAGTAAGAGATTGCTGGAAGTAGAAGGAAAGGATGGAAGATCAATATGATCTCCCTCACTCTACCCAAAACCCTGCTGGGATTAATGCTTGGTCTATGATTGTTTTGGACAGAAAATGGGATGTTATCTATGAAGTGCTGGAATGGAGGCAGACCAAAGCTGTGGAGCATTCCAGGCTAAGTGTAGGCACAGCTGTTGATGCATCTGGAAACTCGCATTCAGGTTGGTGCTGCCCCTATCTGAGTAGGTCTCTCTCTGGTTAGGATGGTTTTTGGTATGTATTTTGGGTTTAACGACCCATTATTAATGTGCTCCTCCCTGCTGAGAAGGTTAGGTCACCAATACCACATCCATATGATGGCAGGAAGTTGGTCCTGTTTCTTCCTTGTTCTTCTCAATGCACAGGAGATGTAGAAAGATCTTGGACCTGGTTGTATGCTTCAGTTATACCTGTGAGGGGTTGAGAGCCAGCCACATGCTGTGACAACCTTGGGATTAAGCAATTGTTTCCTGAAAAAAAATGAAGGAGGAAGTGAAATATACAAGGGCATCATGGAGAGGAGAGGTGACTCTTCCCCTTGGGAGCGAAGCAGCTCCCCTTCACCATGCCTCAGAGCTCTACATTGCCTCCAGAAGCCTCCAGCTATGCAGACTAACATGAATTATGTTAATGTAGTCAATCCAAAGCTTAATTTTATGAAGGCTACAAAGTGAACTGGATTGGGGAGGCAGGTCAGCCTTCTCCCTACAACTAGTTTCCATTAAAATGATGAGGGTGTGTCTCTACCTTGTCGTGGAGTGCAGCCCAGGGATGGATGGGTGCCTGTGGGAATATGAAGGCTGTAGTGGTGGATCCAGGCATAACGTAACCTCCTCCGAGGAAAGTTGTACGTCAGGACTTGTTTGCTTGGCCACAGCTCTATCCTGCTCTACTTGCTTGAGATCTGCCCAGCATTGCTCTTGGTTCCCCCTGCCACACCTTCTGCAGGGAGCAGATAAAGCACTTTCAGGGGATGATGTAAGGTTTTCCATGTTTGAAATGCTGATTTTAGGGAAACAAAGCAAAATTACATCCTGCATAATAATAAAGAGTGCTGATTGCATAGATTTGACCACTTAATTTCAGATCTTGTGCAGTCTGGAGAAACAGTGGATGTTCAGGGAAAACAGGCGATCACAGTGCAATAGCAATACTGAGTAAGAGTGGTTGTCAGGATAGAATGCACAGAGGTTTATTTACATTTAATATATGTATATATTTACAGCAGCAATAGTACTAGCAAATCAAGTGATAGCTATCGCGGTTGCAGTCTGAGAGAAGTGCGTCTGGACGTTTTGTAGATGTAGACATTTTCTGGCATTGAAGACCACAGTCGGTAGAAACCCTGCTCATTCCATTAAAAATAATGTTCATAATTGGTTGGTTCAGAATTCACCAGTACAGATCATTGCTTTCCAGAAGAAGCATTTTATGCTTTTCATTGGACATTGCTTACAGCATCAGTGGACAGTGCAAGGAGAAAATGTGCTCATTAGATATGAACTTAATTGACAGTGACATGGCTGGGTATTAATATTAGTCTTGCCGCAGGCTTTTCCTTCCCTTTTTTTTTGTGTTTATAGTCATGCTCGTAGGTACTGAGCATGTTATCTGTTTACCAAATTCCACAACAGGTCTGTCAATAAAAGGAATAGGTTTCCCAGTGTTTTTCCAAAGGGAGATGGAGCATCAGAGGGGGATCTCCTGCAGATGTGCAAACAAGACCAGCAAGTGGGGGAAGGCAGGGCTCTGCCTGGCTCTGAGCACCAGCTCACCCTTGTTACTGATGTGACCTTTTTTTGGATGGTATTTCTGTTTGCAGGAATCTACATTTATGATGGTTAAGATACCTTACAGAATTTAACTTGGCATTTGGTTTTCTCAGGGGTGATCTAGTGACAAGAAGCTGATGCAGATTTCTTTGGTGTTTTTTCCCTTGATACTCCTCTTTCC
>NW_009953299.1:1528906-1542800 GCF_000747805.2 Chaetura pelagica
CCTTCCCCCTTGAATGTGCTTGGGGGAAGAAATAAATTAGTTAGATGAAATGGAGGGGTCCGTTTTCACTGACAACAAGAGGAGCACGCTGGGAAACACGGGAGCTGGGGGCTCTGATTGGCGTGGAGGGAGGCGGAGGTTTGTGTCAGCAGCGGGATGCGCTCCTTTGTGCGCCAGAGGTTTCCCCTGTGAGGCAGAGCAGCGGTGCCGGCTCTGTTGCTGTCATGACTCGTTCATCTCTTTTTGGTACATAGCTTTCATTTCGTTGTTTGGGTTTTTTTTGTTTGTTTGGAGCATGCTTCTTTTTCCCCAGCCTTTCCTTGCCCCTGCACACTCTGTGCACAGACCTGTGAGGCAGGGGAGGTGCAGTGATGCCCCTCGTAGGGTGGCTGAAGGCAGGATGGTCCCTGGCTCCACTCACCCTCCTGCTGCTGGAGGCCAAGGCGAACAATTGTCAGAGTGGTTTGTCTCACAAGTCAGTGCCATCTGTGCAGGGCGCCTTGTTTGCTGAACAAAAGGATTTGGAGGGGCTGAGAGGCCACGGCTTTAAAAAGCCCCCAGTTGAATGGAAGAATGGATGCTGTCACCCTCTTTGAACTGCACAGGGTGCATTGTTCCCTCCCAAAATGTTCAGTGTCACTTTTATTACCTGCAGCTGTGCCAGCACCTGGCAACATGGCATTTATTTGGGGACAGGATAATAGATTCAGTCATTCTGCCTGCTACTGATAGTCGCTGTTTTGTTTATATATATTTCACAGGGTTCAATCTGACAGTTTTGTCTCCTGACTAATTAAGTTGAATTACTGAAGGCTCTGAATTACCACTGTCTTTTCAATAATTAAAGTAAAATTTGGCCTGTTTCACAAGTTAGGTTATTTCCTGATTTTGAAGGTGTGTGTGAATTTATTTGGAAGAATGTGAGCACTCAAGTAGCTTGGCTTTAAAAGTTTGTTTAACAAAAATATAGGGGAAAACCCTAGGTCTCCTGTAAGGTCTCTAAAAACAGCCTTAAAAGGAAATAGAGTCATAGGTGAGGGGAGTTGGTGTGTGGTTGACACTCCTGGTAGAATTCTTCCCTGCCCACCGCTCTGGGCAAATACTAGAGAATAAGAGTGTGTTGGAGAGTATCTTAGAGCAAGGAAGGAGCTTTACAAGTAGATAATTTCCTTTTTTTTTTTTTTTTTTTTTTTTTTTTGTGACACTGTCCTCAGGATTTTTACTGGGTCAATTAGGTATTGTGTTTTGATTTCTTAAAATTTTTTCTTCAAACATTTGAATTTTGTTTTTCAAGTCAATGTTGGGATTTGTTGTGAATTTGGGAATATTTGTAGGATGGTGGAATTCAAGAAGTGTAGTTTGGTTAACTCCAGTGTTAAGATTGAGGTTCTGGCCTTTGTTCCCTAACTTCAGGCCAGTTGCACCCAGCTTCACATGTATGAACAGCTCAGCTTTATTTCTCTTGACAAGGGTTTACGGAATCTGGCTCTTACTTCTCTATACCAGGTTTTACTGTTTCTTGCAAAGTCAAGAGCTGTGTGGGTAATGATATCCAAGTGTGTGTGGAGCTGCAATGAGGGAAGAGGATGCTCCCCAAGGGGGCTGGTTAAATGGGGACTGAGATCCTCAAGTCCCACTGCCTGTCAAGGATGTACATTTAATGGTGGTGAAGGAGCAGTGGGAGGCAGAGCAATGGCAAGGACAGGTCAGAGAGTGATTCAGGCTGGAAATTACCTGAAGAGATCTCTAGTCCAACTTGCTGCTTAAAGCAGACTTGACCATGAGATCAGAGGAGGTTCCTCAGGGCACTGCTCTGTTGAGTCTAGAAAACTGGGCATCTTGTTACAATGCTGGACAGAAAGAGTAAGAATGCTCCACAGGCCAATGAGTTTATCTTTGTCTCTTCTTATGCATGTGGTAATGTATAGAGCTGCAGAAAAGGTCACAGGTGGGTTAGGAGAGGTGGAGAACAGGAGGAGTGGCTCTAGCACTGGTGAATTTGACAGGTTTGTGTGCACACTCAAGGCTTTCTATTGATAAATATATTGTTGTATTTCCTTGGCAACACAGTCTGTTATAGCAACAGCTGGCTCTGAATTGGCAGTCTGCAGGTGAGGGAAAGGAGGTGGTAGGGAGCTCAGCATTGGCCAGGACAAGGGCTGAGTATAAGGGGCTGTTTTTTTTAGGGTGGTAAATATGGGCCATGAGCTCCAGTTGCTGCATTAGACTTCACTGCTGCTCTTGAAGTTGCCAGCTACTGCAGGGCACTGGCCAAGGGAGGGCTGAAGGATGTGGCTTTGCCTTGTGAAATGTCAGCAGCTCTTAAGCTTCAGACCGGTCACCACATGAAAGAAAGGAGCTGGTGTGTGGTTAAGGTTCTGGATTTGGCCTTGTGGGACTGAGTTTGTCTGCAGACTTCTTGCGTGGCCTTAGGCAAGTCACTTAGCTTCTCTGTGTCTTGGTTGCTGTCTGTGAAATGGAGCTAGCAAGGTTTCTTCCATTCACTGTGTTCAACTGAACAATAAGCGTTTTGGGCCATGTTGGCTTTTCTGGGCGTTGCAAAATGGGGATTCAGATTCTGCTGCAGGTTGGCCAGATGGCTGGTGTCACACCCAGCTCCAAGACCAACGTGGTCGAGTAGACCATTGCTTTAAAAATCAGGAAGATTCCTTAGGAGCCAAGAGAACACATTTCCTAAAGATTTTCACCCACCAGTGAGTTTAAGCAGGCTGAAGTGCCAAGTATCTGGTCCCCAGCACTCAGCATGATACAGGAGGATGTCGCTCCTTCCCTGGTCCTGTGGAAGGAGACCCTGCTCACTTTTCTCTCTGTGACTTTGCTGTTCATGTTTTGGGTTAGCAGAGCCTCTTTTCTCCCCACAGAAGCATAAATGCCTCTTTATCCCCTTTAAGGTGGTCCTTCATGGCAGCGGGTGGCTCGACCTGCCTGGAGGGGGTTTCAGCATCTTGCTTGAAGGAGCTCTTTGGGCTGAGTTTGCTAAGTTCAGGGGAAAAGAGGCTGGTAGGAGGCACTGAGGGTGTCTGCATCATGGTCCCCATCTCCGAGGGGTTGGCAGGCTTCTGTGTTCTTGCTCCATATTTCACCTGTTTTTTGCCGCTGAGCATTTGCAGGAAAATTAAAAGGAATTCTCAAAGAATTCTGTTGTTAAATCACATATCTTAAAGATTTTTAACTTTGTCTACTCTCAGGCCCATGTTCCCTTGCAGGGGAATGGATGAAGTGTGAGGGGATCACTTGGGACTTCTATGTTCCTGGGGAATATTCATTGGAGCATCTCTCAAATCACTTTCAAAGAAGCATCTCAGTGTTCAAATGCCAGGCTGGTATTTCAGAAAGCTCTCTCAGATGAAATACTTGGCAAATACATTTTTACATCTCTGAAACTGTGGGAAGATTTTTTTTAATTGGAAAATCTGGTTCAGTCCCTTCTTAATTTTCAGGAAAGACTGATGGAAGAATTATGACCAACCTTAATTTTGCAAATGAGCTAAGGAAGCAAAGTCAGTATAATAAAACCACAGGGTAATGTGTCATCTTGTGCCCTTTCTTCACTCACTAGGTGCATGCAGTTCAGTTGTAATAATGTGTGAACTTTTCTCCAAGTAAATCTGGAATATGTTTTGCCAAAGGAAAGAATTCTCAGTAATACGAGATCTCATGATATCTCCCTGCTGTTTGGGGTATGCAAATTATGGGCGAGTTTCTAAAGTGTTAAGTTCCCACAAGCCTAAACTAAATCCTTCAGGAGAAGCCAGTGGGAGAGTCATTTCCCAAGACAACAAGACTTTTTTCCTACCCTTACAAAGAGTTTTTGGTTCTTTTGGTTTGTTTTGGGATTATTTTTGTTTGTTTTGTATGCTTTTGGATCTTTGTTTTTTATTTAAGGAGCATCAATACCAGCTAACATTCCTCCTCTTAGGAACAAAACCCCTGAACTTTCCCATTGCCTCCTGGACACACCTGAGCAAGGACTGATGGATTTATCCTGGTGGGGCTCAGCACTCCCAGCATTTTTATATCGATGTCTTTGAATTGAATTCTGGGTCCTGAGGAGATGAAAGCCTGGGTGACCACACAGGAGGGTGTGAGGAGATGCCCTGGGGGTGAGCAGAGGGCAGCAGGGTGGGAGGCCTGGGGCACAATGCTGATGTGCAGGCAGGTTTGGTGTCTCTTAGGGACTGCCATAGCAGGGGAGAAACCCTGCTGTGGGATCACACCTACAGGTGCTGGAAAAGCCCGCCTGGCTGGTCCTGCCCATCTCCCCAGAACTTATGTCAAATTTGGCCTATAATGTGCGTAGTCTTCCCAGATATCTGCTTTTCCAGACTGGTGATCCCTGGATCAGGCTGATAGTGACCACTGTTGTTTTCTTAGTTTCCAAGCACTGCATCCCATTGAAGCCTGGGAGCAGGGCACGAGGCATTTGCCCAGTATCTTTTTCCCAGGTAAACATTGCTTTAGATACTAAATTATGAAGTGTAGATAGGTGGGGATGGTCTTTTTTTTTTTTTTTTTTTTTTTTTTTTTTGCCAGTGGTGGAAAGGGAAAGTTGTTTTGCTAAGATGAAAGTGGGATTTTCTCCAATAGCTTGGTGCACAATATAACATCCCTTTCTCGTCTGTGTTATCCTTGGCAGCTGGGGACTGCTGGAGCTCCTCTATTAGAGGAAGAGACAGTGGGTGAATCAGACAAGGTTTTGAGGGTGCATCATTTTTTGACGAGAGTTTTAAACAGTTTCTTGTTGTCCAGGGGCAAAGGATGGGAGTGGGCTCCACACGCACCTGGGGTGGCACACGGGAGTGACCTCAGTGTTGGCTGTGCCTGTCCCCTCCAGCTGTGAGCCTGCTGTGCTACCGGGCCAGCACTGCTCCCCTCTTGCCACTGCTCTCCCTGTGCCCATCAGTTGAGGTGCAGCTCCCAGCTGTGTCCTTTTGCCCTCCGTGCATCTCACCAGGGGTTTGCTGTCGCTGTTGTTGGGGCTCTGCCACTGGCTGCCAGCTGCCTACGTCTGCACGGCAGACGTCTCGTCCAGATGCTAGCAAGGCTGTTAGTGCTAAAATTAGCACGGCGGGTTGTGGGTCCCTGAGCACCGAGGGCAGCGCTTGGATGGCCGTGGGGCTGCCCGCTCCCTGCTGCCCGGGGGGAGCTGCTCTGCGGGCGGGGGGGACAGCCCGGCAGCTGCCTCGCCCCGTGCCCCTGCCTCTGCTCCTCGGCAGCCTGTGCACCCCCCTCTGAACACAGCACAGCAGTTCGTGCTCTTGTGCCACAGACCAGCTGGCGATTTGGGGGCCACGAGGATGAGGTGTTACATTTTCTGTTTTATATCTGTGCTTTCCTGCTGTCGGTGGTGTCCTTTATGGGCAAGACCACAGACAAGTATAATAGTTGTGCATTGTTTTAATTTATTATAATTCACAAAAGGCTTTAAAAAGTCAAGGATGACCCAGTAATTTTGGGAAGCTCCCTGTGATAAACTTATCAAGGGCTTTATGTAATGAGGTCCCCGTGGCTCTCCTGATGATCACAAATCCACTGGGTAAGTGTAGTGCCTTAAAAAGTTCCCAGATGTTACATGGAAACATGTTTATATTTGTAAAATATTTTGTTTTGCTGGGTTTTAAGTTGTCACTAAATCTGTGGTTCTGGCATCTGAATATTTGGGAACCTCTTGAAAAAGAAGACAACGGTAGTAAAAGCAAAAAAACCCAAAGAGCGAATCTTTACCTTTTGTCCACTGCCTAAATTAAAACTAGTTGCCAAGAACAGAAGTATTTGCACTTCATTATATAGCGACTGACTTTTCTACTTGAGGAGTTGTGAGATTGTGAAGAAAATCCAGTTCAAGGATGAGCCTGACTTGCAGTCAGTTAAGTAGTGTCTGTCTTCTTTCTTCCTTCAGTCAAGCTGTATTAATCTGTCTGAAAGCTCACATTCTCAAGGGCCACCCAGCACTTGCTATGTTGTGGCAGTGACCTGAAGGAGAGTGTGTTACTTGTGTTATGTTGTAGGAAAGCTAAAACTAAATATTTTACCTAACCAACATCAGTGAAGCCAGCAGTTAATGGGCTAGAGAATCCTAAGCCAAGAGGCACTTTCATCCATTGGCTCCATGCTGGACATGCCCATCTCTGCAGCACCACATTTGTCCAAGAGCCCCGTTACCCCTTTGTAAAGTACATAGCTCATCCAGTAGTAATGAGACATGGCTATTCAAGCTGGCTTGAATGGTATTCAGGGATGGTATTCATCCCTGAGGTCATTTCAGTGACTTCAGTAGAATTAAGGCAGGGCTGGATTTGCTCCTGAATCTTTATATTTGCAAATTAATTTGGGCAGAATCTGCTTTTAATTATGACTTACCTAATTATACCAGATTTACTATTACAAGGGAAGAATGTTACAATGTCCAAAACAAGCACAACCTGTATGTCCTTTGCCTTAGATGTTCTTTACAGTGATGCTATGTGTGACATGTGGTGGTGGTATATATATGTATACATATGTACACACACATACATATGTGTGTGTGTGTGTGTATATTAAAAATGCAGCAGTATTAGAGGACATATGAGATCAGAAGGGGTCCTTGGAGCTGGTGAATGAGTTCTTGTGCCATAGTGAGCACTCCCACTTGACACTGCCCGCTTTCTGGAATTTTTGCCCCTACTGCTAGTATTGCAGGACTCTTCCTGAATCTTGTAACTCTTTTTCCTAATTTCAAGCCTGAGCATCTTGAAGTCTAGTCTATGTTCATATTTTCACCCCTTTCAGCTGTTGAATGTTTTGCTTTCCCTGCCATGTTGTTGCCCAAGGCAAATGCTGCCGAGTCCTGAAGGAACACAAATCTGTCAGTGTGAATCCTGGAGTTTTGGTATAATGAAGTCCTTTTCACCCTATAGCAATACCTCATGATGTATGTTACCAGTGTCAAAAACAGCCCTGTAAAATGACTGAAATCTTCAGTTCCCACCTGGGAAGCTGTGCTAGTGCAGTACCCTAGAAGATGCCCTAGGACCATAGTCAAGGGCACCTTCAAATTCTCAGTTGTTTGTTACATTTATAGAGAAATGTATTTGAGGCAGTCTTGGTTCACACAAAGGGCAGTGTAACTCCTCTGGTGTGCCCTGAGCCACAGCTCTCTGCTCAACATTTTTAGCCAGGGTGCTTCCCCGGGGTTTTTTGAATGAAGACAAACCAGCATAGAGGTGTGCCACACCCTGCATCTGCTGTCCTCTTGTGCTTGTGTGCAGGACATGCCTTGCCCTGTCAGCTGTGCTGGGCACATGGGGAATGGTGAGAAGACAACCTGGTGCATAAAGATTGAGGTTTGGGGGTAGGCAGGTAAGGCTCTTCTCTTGGCTGTGATGTACAGCTCTGGTCTAGCAGAGCATATGGATGTATGAATGGCTCTAGGCACTGGTCTTTTATCATTCTTGAGGTTACTGAGCTGTTCAGCCAGGGTGTTATGTTTTCTTGCCTCTGTGGGAAGCCTCACTTAGTTTTATTGATATGCAGCTTATTTATGTTTTTCCTCTCAATGGTTCAGGGCAGATCTTGGAGGGTTGTGTGGCACCACTGGAGAGCAGCAGCACCAGCTTGGTACCTAGAGCTTTGGCAGGTTCTGTGGAAAGTGCTGTAAGTGCTGGGTAGCATATTGGCAGTACCAGATTTGTAAATGCTCTTGGATGGCCGTGGGGCTGCCCGCTCCCTGCTGCCCGGGGGGAGCTGCTCTGCGGGCGGGGGGGACAGCCCGGCAGCTGCCTCGCCCCGTGCCCCTGCCTCTGCTCCTCGGCAGCCTGTGCACCCCCCTCTGAACACAGCACAGCAGTTCGTGCTCTTGTGCCACAGACCAGCTGGCGATTTGGGGGCCACGAGGATGAGGTGTTACATTTTCTGTTTTATATCTGTGCTTTCCTGCTGTCGGTGGTGTCCTTTATGGGCAAGACCACAGACAAGTATAATAGTTGTGCATTGTTTTAATTTATTATAATTCACAAAAGGCTTTAAAAAGTCAAGGATGACCCAGTAATTTTGGGAAGCTCCCTGTGATAAACTTATCAAGGGCTTTATGTAATGAGGTCCCCGTGGCTCTCCTGATGATCACAAATCCACTGGGTAAGTGTAGTGCCTTAAAAAGTTCCCAGATGTTACATGGAAACATGTTTATATTTGTAAAATATTTTGTTTTGCTGGGTTTTAAGTTGTCACTAAATCTGTGGTTCTGGCATCTGAATATTTGGGAACCTCTTGAAAAAGAAGACAACGGTAGTAAAAGCAAAAAAACCCAAAGAGCGAATCTTTACCTTTTGTCCACTGCCTAAATTAAAACTAGTTGCCAAGAACAGAAGTATTTGCACTTCATTATATAGCGACTGACTTTTCTACTTGAGGAGTTGTGAGATTGTGAAGAAAATCCAGTTCAAGGATGAGCCTGACTTGCAGTCAGTTAAGTAGTGTCTGTCTTCTTTCTTCCTTCAGTCAAGCTGTATTAATCTGTCTGAAAGCTCACATTCTCAAGGGCCACCCAGCACTTGCTATGTTGTGGCAGTGACCTGAAGGAGAGTGTGTTACTTGTGTTATGTTGTAGGAAAGCTAAAACTAAATATTTTACCTAACCAACATCAGTGAAGCCAGCAGTTAATGGGCTAGAGAATCCTAAGCCAAGAGGCACTTTCATCCATTGGCTCCATGCTGGACATGCCCATCTCTGCAGCACCACATTTGTCCAAGAGCCCCGTTACCCCTTTGTAAAGTACATAGCTCATCCAGTAGTAATGAGACATGGCTATTCAAGCTGGCTTGAATGGTATTCAGGGATGGTATTCATCCCTGAGGTCATTTCAGTGACTTCAGTAGAATTAAGGCAGGGCTGGATTTGCTCCTGAATCTTTATATTTGCAAATTAATTTGGGCAGAATCTGCTTTTAATTATGACTTACCTAATTATACCAGATTTACTATTACAAGGGAAGAATGTTACAATGTCCAAAACAAGCACAACCTGTATGTCCTTTGCCTTAGATGTTCTTTACAGTGATGCTATGTGTGACATGTGGTGGTGGTATATATATGTATACATATGTACACACACATACATATGTGTGTGTGTGTGTGTATATTAAAAATGCAGCAGTATTAGAGGACATATGAGATCAGAAGGGGTCCTTGGAGCTGGTGAATGAGTTCTTGTGCCATAGTGAGCACTCCCACTTGACACTGCCCGCTTTCTGGAATTTTTGCCCCTACTGCTAGTATTGCAGGACTCTTCCTGAATCTTGTAACTCTTTTTCCTAATTTCAAGCCTGAGCATCTTGAAGTCTAGTCTATGTTCATATTTTCACCCCTTTCAGCTGTTGAATGTTTTGCTTTCCCTGCCATGTTGTTGCCCAAGGCAAATGCTGCCGAGTCCTGAAGGAACACAAATCTGTCAGTGTGAATCCTGGAGTTTTGGTATAATGAAGTCCTTTTCACCCTATAGCAATACCTCATGATGTATGTTACCAGTGTCAAAAACAGCCCTGTAAAATGACTGAAATCTTCAGTTCCCACCTGGGAAGCTGTGCTAGTGCAGTACCCTAGAAGATGCCCTAGGACCATAGTCAAGGGCACCTTCAAATTCTCAGTTGTTTGTTACATTTATAGAGAAATGTATTTGAGGCAGTCTTGGTTCACACAAAGGGCAGTGTAACTCCTCTGGTGTGCCCTGAGCCACAGCTCTCTGCTCAACATTTTTAGCCAGGGTGCTTCCCCGGGGTTTTTTGAATGAAGACAAACCAGCATAGAGGTGTGCCACACCCTGCATCTGCTGTCCTCTTGTGCTTGTGTGCAGGACATGCCTTGCCCTGTCAGCTGTGCTGGGCACATGGGGAATGGTGAGAAGACAACCTGGTGCATAAAGATTGAGGTTTGGGGGTAGGCAGGTAAGGCTCTTCTCTTGGCTGTGATGTACAGCTCTGGTCTAGCAGAGCATATGGATGTATGAATGGCTCTAGGCACTGGTCTTTTATCATTCTTGAGGTTACTGAGCTGTTCAGCCAGGGTGTTATGTTTTCTTGCCTCTGTGGGAAGCCTCACTTAGTTTTATTGATATGCAGCTTATTTATGTTTTTCCTCTCAATGGTTCAGGGCAGATCTTGGAGGGTTGTGTGGCACCACTGGAGAGCAGCAGCACCAGCTTGGTACCTAGAGCTTTGGCAGGTTCTGTGGAAAGTGCTGTAAGTGCTGGGTAGCATATTGGCAGTACCAGATTTGTAAATGCTGCAAAGACAACACGTTTGCTACCCAGCATGGCAGGGATGCTACCTGGACTGAACTACTGCTGTATAATGACACATTGTGCTTTTCATTCTGCTCAGCATCCTGAGCTACGGAGGGGATAAAACAGGGGAGCTATTAGCTCCTGTTCGGAGATGAAGCACGAGGCATGTGGTTTTGCGAGCCGCTCCGACTGACCTCGTGTTGGGCAGCTGCCAAGGGCTGGTGCTGGTTGCCCATGCCCAGCTGCACGTCCCCTCCTGCCTCGTGCCGGCCCTGCCGGGAATGCCGTGCATCGCTGGGTTGCATCGCTGGGTCGTCACGGGATGCCAGGGGTAGTGTTGCCCCTTTAGGCAACTGCCTGCAGGTAGGTGAGCATGAAACCCTGGGTCTTACCCATTGTAAGTGCAAGCTTTTAAATATAATACAAACTTTCCAGCTCCCAGGCTTTGGCTCCCTGCTTCCCCCGTACTAGAGTCCTTGCTCTCCTGCCATCCCTTTTGCAGGATTTCCCAGATCCGGAATCCCATGGCAGCTCTGGTATTTTCTGTGTCCCTTTTATGTATTGAGGGCGTAAATAGAAATGAGAAACCCTTTTATTTTTGTGGTACCTCTTTAATGCATTTTGCTTGAGGAAGCATTTGTTAAAAGGGTCTAATAGGGTTTGAGAAGATAAATTTGAGCCTCTGGGTGTGCTGTAGCTTGATGGGCACGACGTTGTGTCTGTCTCTGCCTCTGACAGAGAACTGCAGAACTGTCATATCAAAGGCTGACTCTGGCTACTGCTGCCCCATCAGCACTCGTTTTTCTTCTCCTGGCAAGAAATTTGCTGGGAAATGATTTATGTTATTTAACTAATGATGACTTAATACTTGAGAGTGTATATCTGTGCATTGTGGCATTGTGCTTGTCTGAGGTCTCAGCACGTGCACTGTTTTCTGTGCTCAAGAACACAGTTTTCTCTAAAAAGACAAAAATTAAAAATATTTTTCAGGAATCCTTTTCATTCCTTGTTTTTGGGAATGCATCATCCTGATAATGAGTTTTCTAAAAATGCCCATCTCAGCATTTTTGAGGAGAAACTGGGTGATAGGTAGTTTTGAGGGAGAAACAGAGAGGCTCTAGAGGCCCTCCTCTCCTCTGGGATATGCACTCTTATACTGTTGCAGAGTTTCTGTCCCAGCACTGGGTGAGAGCCAGATTTCCAGCATCTTCCTCGTTCGTTCCCTTGTGTGTGGTGGCAGTCTGTCCCCTTGTGTGGGGTCTGGCGTAGGTACAGAGAACATGCTTCTATCTCTGAGATTTTGAGGCTGTCAAAGCCAGTCTTGGCTCCTTGTACCAGCCAGGGCTGGAGGAGCTCTGGGCTCTGAGGATGAAAAGCAGCTGGGCTTTTGTAGCATATCCCCATGCAGTCTCATCCTGCTTTCTGTAAGGGGGGCAGCAACCTGCAGCCCAGACACCCTGTGCTGGACTTAGTCTGAATATCACCTTGGAGGGTCCAGGGCAGCTCTGTATGATGGAGCAGCCTGACAGAGCACCCAAAAATTAACCCACTCTGTGCATGTGCAGCTGGTTGGGCTCAGCTCACCAGGAATTAAGCATTTGTCCTGAGTGTCCTGCTGCTGGGTACTCACAAAGCCTCCAAGGTCTGAGAGGTCTCTGTTTAATTTAACTTCTGTTTTTTTTGTGGTTTTAGTTTTTTTTTAAATGATTTACCCAGTGGTAATGTTACTTTTTTCTCCCCATCACCTTTAAGGACAGTGCCTGCTTCCTTGCTAAAGAAACCATTAGCTTGCATGCTCCAAACCAAAATGTTAGCTCAGCTGTAACAGATGGATGGATATGGGTATCATGTGGCAACTTAATGAATAATATCTATCACCTGATTTCCTGAAAGTTGGCATGTAATGAGGCTGATGCCATGATTATTACCTCTGTAAATCATGACTTTAAGATGATGACAATCCCTCCTGCCCCAAGGATACAGGACAGCCAGGCAATGATGTACATTTAATTGCTGTGTGAGAGAGGCAATGTGTTAGGGAGCATGCCATTGCCTCTGAATTATCTTCTTCAGCACAGACGCTGGAGAAGATTAGTGCAGATTGGAGGGGAGGGAGGACCCTGCTGTGGCATGAGGTGCTGTGTATATATGTGTGTTTGTTCACTTGAGGCTACCCATGGTGGTGGTGCGAGCTGACCAGGGCAGGGTGTAGGTTTGACTCCCAGGTTTGCCTTCTTTGTCTCCCTCCAGGATTGCAGAAACAGGGGATGGAAAGAGGATCATTCACACTGTGTAGAGATGCTTCCTTTGTTTTTCCAATGATTTTTTGGTGGTACATACCTCTATGGACAAAGAACTGTGACCTCGTGAGCTGTGGCCTTGGCTGGATGGGTGAAATCTGCCAAACCTCTGCCCAAACCTCCTCCCACTAGAGGAAATCTCTGTTCCTGTTTTCTTCCTACCACAAACCACGGCTGGCCATAAAGTGGAGCCAATTCCCACACTGTGGGCTCTCAGCTTGCTCGTGTGGCTGCTTTGTAGCCAAAGGAGGCATCTCCTTGCAGGGCCCTCCCAGACCATGTTATTCTTCCTCAATTGATTTAATAACCGCTTCTAGTAGATTTATTACTCTATTGGACTTTTAAGGTGTCTTCCATTAGGTGCAGTGCTATGGCAGGTAACAAGGATGTGGCTGGATTGTGGATGAATCAGATATTGCAGCTGACCCTTGGAAAGCACCAGTCTGCCTGCACCACTCTTTTTGGTGTGTTGTCCCCCTTGCTTGAGTACCTCTTTGTGTTTGTTTAATATTTCTTTTCCTTTTAATTCTGACCCCATCTCTCTGGTGTGATGGTCAGCTTGGTTTCAGGCTGGCTAGATGTGGGGCAGAGCAATGGACATGCTGCTGCTCTGGTCCTCTCTGCTGTGGTGCTTCTGAGCTGTGTGAAGAGCATAGGTGGCAATAGCCTAAAAACTGACAGTGACTGTATTGGGTCAGACTGAGGATCCTGCTGGCCTGGTGTCCTGTCTCCAGCAATGCCCAGGGAAATTAAAACTAGGACAATGTGACGATCACATATCATGATGTGTATTTCCTATAAACTTGCCCAGTCACCAGTGCTGTCCAGCTCGAGAACTTCCCAAGCTAGAGGTGTTACCTTCAGGTTTGGTGGCCCCTGTGCAGCCACCATCACAGCTGCTTCAAATTCCTGTAGTGTAGCCTCCTAACCCAGATGCTCGTCTAGTTTGCAAGGAGATGGCTGTAAAACCAGCAATACTGTAGCTGACTGGATCATGCGAGCAACAGGCCACTTGCAAAGCCACCCAGTGCTCTGAACTGTGTGGGATGGGATTGCATAGCTGCATGTTGCAGGAGAACCACCAAGGTGTAGGAAAAGGAGACACACAATGCTGGCAGACCCCCACTTGTGCAGGAGGGTGATGTGTCTGATTTAGCATCTTGTCTCTCTCTTAGGTTGGCTTACACAGGAGTGACCAATGTCATCCTCCTCTGGCTCTGGCCTATAGGGCTCCCAGCTGGAAATATGGGCAAGTTCTGCAAAAGAAAGATGAAGATGAAAGCAGCCTGCATGATCACAGAGCCAGAGCAGGAAT
>NW_009953299.1:1543245-1619867 GCF_000747805.2 Chaetura pelagica
CAGGAATGTGCAAATAACTCAGTGAAATCCTCCCATGGCTCTGCAAACACCCTTGGGTTTGCTGTTCCCTGGGGCATTCATAGCTGAAAGGTATCCTGAAGCATTTCTGTGCTTCCCTTCCCCTAAGAAAGCAAGTACTATCCTGCCAATGCTTTGCAATGCCAGAAGATGTTCCTGTACCTGCTGGAAAAATGCTGTCTGCTAAAGCAATGGTGGCACTGCCATCTATTTCCCAAAGTAACATGGGTTTCTTCTCTTTAGTTCCCTACAGTGAATCGGCTGCCATTGGTCTGAGCTCACGTTGAGCCTTTTTGTCACTAAGGACGTTGTAGTGCTTATGGCATTAGCACTTACATAAGCTGTCTCCAAGGGGGCTTTGTCCTGGTGTGATGCTCCTTTAGGGTTAGGTAAGAGCCAGCCACAGAGCAGAGGGATGTGGAAAAAAAACCCCAACACATCTGTAGTCAAAAGACTTACTTGAACTTAACACACCCTGCAGGAGAACCCAGAATTTTGAGTTTTTATGTATTCTCTTTGGCTCTGAAGATTAAAGGGGGACCGTGGGAAAGCTGCCAGGGCTTGGAGATCAATCCAGCCTTTCTAAATCCTTTCATTTGACTGGCAGCTTCATACAATTGAGTATTACCCAGTTTATTATTGTTGGTTGATTAAATTCCTGTTGGTCAACACAAATAGTGCTGGGCAAGCTATGTGTTCATGGGATGGAAATTGGCATTGCAAAGCACTTCCTAGAGAAAGGCAGGGACAGCCTGTCATTTAAAACCACATTCAGGAGATATTTTCAGGGAGGAAAGGGCTCTGTGCAAGTGACTTCCCAGGCATTTCTCACATGCCTGCAAAGGCTGAATCTGTGATGAGCAAGCATGAGGGTTGGGTCCTCTCTTTTCTGGCAGTGAAGGTGAGCAGCCTCAGCAGAGATGTGCTCACCAAGACCTTGGGTCTGCAGGATGTGGGAGGCGTTGTGTGGACCCTGCATGTACAACCAGGGTAAATGGGATGAAATTAAGCAAAGGAAAAAGTCATCAGGAAATGTTTCCTCAAGGTGAAAGCTATTAGGCTGCAGCAGTTTCTTGAGGGAAGCAATGGACACTTACTTACTCTGGGTTCTATTAGCAAGAGTAAAACTTACTGGTAAGCTGGCAGTGGTGGCTGAGGCAGGGCTTTAGCAGGTTCTGAAATTTGATGCCTTTTGTCTTTCTCAGTACTTGCCTAGGTTATAAAGAAGGAGGAGGGCATAGCACAGAGGTCTCAAGAGTGGAGAGCAGTTGGCTAAAAAACAGTTTGGGAACATCTGTGCTAGATGGCATGAAATATCTTTATGCTTTTATGAATGGCATTGCCTTGCATGTCCTTGTATTTTCCTTCCACATCCTTGTGCCCGAACCAAAGCAACTCTCTTTATCTTTGGGTGTAATGATTCATTTCCCATCTCCGTGAAACATCTACCCCTAGGAAATGAGCCTGCCGGATTATTGAAAGGATGCTTGTCCTTAATAGTCTGTTTTTCTTTTATGTGTGCTATTTTGTGGAAACAGGAAGGTCATCTGCTTTCCTTGTACTAGTTCTCAGACAGCCTCGAGTTGCAGGTGCAGAGGAGCCCAGGTCACCCTCTGCAGTGAGCAGATAGGAGATGCCTGAGGCTACACATGATTGGGAAGGAAGATGTTCATGTCACGGTTCCTTTCTGTATCTCTTCCCAGCACTGCCATGATGTGAGTAACCAGAACTGACTCATGGACACGACACTATGGATTAAGCAGGTGTCCATGCTTGTGGCTCACTGCAGAGAGCCCACACTTCAAGGCCGAAACGCAAAACATGCATTTGGAGGCCAATGTGCAGAGGTGGATCCTGTGGCTGCCTGAGTGGCGCTGCAGCAGCAAGGCCAAGAGCGAGCCATGGAGGCTCTGGAGATCCAGGGAAGCACATGTTAACCATCCTCATGGGGAGCAGCAAGTTGTCAGTCCAAAGGGCTTGAGTGAGAGGTAATAAAACTGTTAATAAGTAACAGGGAAAGCTGGCTGTGTTGCATAGTTTTAGTTTCTGATGTTACCTCAGGGAAACCTAGTAAAGGTTTGCAAAGTCCTTAAGCAGAGCTGTAGTGAGCACTCTTTCAGTTCGTGGGAGCAGAAAGTCTCCTCTGATCTCCTGGTCTCCAAATCATTGTGGGATTGATGTCACTATGTTGGCCAAATGTCTGGGCTCTCCTAGGCTGCCCCAAGCAACCTGACAGGGCAGTTCCCTGCTTTGCTCCAATCACCAGAGGACCGGTTCTGTGAGATGCTCCCAGCCACCATTCCTTGCAGCAGAGGTTGCTCAGCATCCCTTGGAAAGGGCTGGCAAGGACCAGTTTTGTAGAGCACTTCCTGAAACTCCTGGCTCAGGGTTGTAGCGTGGAACAAGAGTGAGTCACATTTATCAGGGAGATTTATCTGAGGATTGACTTGCTATTTCTAAATGATTTATCCTATTTTACTTGCAGAAGCATTGTACTAGTAGCTTATTTTAAAACAGATTTTGTTTCCTATTGTCTCATTATTTTGATCCATCCCAGTGATACATCTGCTCCCCTGCTCCTCCATCTTGTTTCTATTTCCTATAGACATTGTACTGTTACGAAATGCTTAGGTATTGTCTAGCCTTTCTTTCTAGGCATTAATTATACATTTACTGTCATCAGTGTTGCTCACTGTAGGTATCCTTATAGGACTCTGTGTTCTGCTCAGTTTTGGGATATAGCATAGCTTTGGCTGGCCTACTGCTGTTCCTGGCTGGCCCTGACAAAACATGCACTGGTTTGGCAAAGCAAACAAGTTACACTTGACAGCCCTTCTCCTGTTTAATTTCCTTTTGCAAACTCCCGTGGCTGGGCAGCAGGTGCAGGCAGGAGAGGTCTGCAGGCAGGAGGTGGAGCATTGCTGCCTTCCAAAAGAAGGATTTCCCTCCACTCTTATGTAAGAACACAGTTTCTGCTCTGCTTGTGCAATTTGATAGCCTGAAGGGGCTTCTCTGTGACACAGTTGTTGGTCTTTTTGGTTGAATTATATCTCAGGTGAAAGCTAACAGGGTTTCATGCCATCTTCCAGCTTGACACTGAAGGGCTGTACAGTGCACACTTTATCATTTTTATATGTGGCTGTTTTTCTTGTCTGTTCTTAAAGGTGTTTGGGAAGAAACACACCTCCTCTCACAGTCACACTCTGGAATTTGTTTATCAAAAGTGAGTTAAATGACTAGGCAATTGCAGCCCATAATGTTTAACTGTGGTCTGCAGTGGGAGGACGTGAAGTTGAGCGGTTTTCTGCTGCTAGGTGTAGAGGAGGTACTGGGCAGGGGAAGAGAGAAGAACCAAATCAGAAAAAAGCCTAAATTAGAGGCAACCAGGTGGAAGGGAACAGGTTCCCCTCAGAGCTTTGCTTCTCAGAACACTGGCTTGCTGGGAGACACTAGCACATTTAGCCACCTAATTGCAAAATACACATAGATCCAAAACTGAAATGTGAGCGAATGCTGGGACCTATCTGGGTGTCCGTCCTATCTGGAAGGAGACGCTGGCTCTACAACTGCAGTTATTTTTGGCTGACAGAACTGGGCACGGGGTTTCTGCCTGCTGTGTAACCGGGCTCTGTATCCTCAGCCATAGAAATGTGTGTCTTTGACAGAGATGCACACAATCCCCAACTCCAGAAGAGCTTAGCAGGCAGGGATTTAGATGTTCCCTGGCAATTGCCTTAAGCCATGGGCTCACAGTTATTTTAGGCTTTCTCCCTTTCTTTCTCTAAGGGTCTGACCAGGAGTTTCATCCTGAGCTAAAAATTGCATGAAATTGGATATACCTGTGTTAAAAATGCTCTCCTGATAAATCAGCATTTTCTAATGAAAAACTGCTTTATCTAAAAATTCCCAACCAGCCCGTGTCCCAAGAAGCATGGCAAGTGTGGGTGACACCATGAAATCATGCACCTTTCTTGTCACTTGGGCAAGAGCCCTTCCCTGCCATCTGAGACTGGACATCTCAGTCCCAGATGTGGGAATGAGGTTTGTGACCATCCTGCCCAGTATGTAAACACCACCTGCAACTGGATAAATGCTTTTAGCTGGAAAAAGGCCAGCAATTTTGAACACTTTTGCTACCTTGTTCTTTTTTAGTCTTGTGAATGGGGGGGTGTATGGAAGCAGCCAGTGCTTGGGCTAGGGAAGAGGTGCAGAGCAGCCTTGACTGAGGCAGGGGGATAACAAATTCCTGGGCACAGGGAGGCTGTTCAGTGAGTATTGGGCTCCAGTGGGCCCCTGGGTGGAAGGTCTTTGATCTGACTCCAGCCTTTTCCCACCGAGGCATCGCTTTTGAATGCATTTCTGCTCTCAGCCTTGCTGTGCATGGCAGACAAAGGCGAGGGGAGCAGGGAAGAGGAGGGGGGCCTGTTTACCCTCATCAGGAATGGTCGAGTGGCCTGAGTCAATAGATCCTATTTTTCATTAACCTAATCATTAGTTTTTTCTCTCTGCCAATTAAATTTTTCCTGTTGGTATTCAGAAGGGCATCGTTTGCATCTATGAGATTTTTTTTTTTTAATAGGGGGCTCCCTGAATGTGGTGGGGATATTTGAGGGGTGGAAAATAAAGTTTAATTTCTCTCTGGACATGGTGGAAAAGGATTTTTGAGTTTTAACTATCACGCAGCTTGGATTCCTGACGGTTGAGGACCGTGTTGGAAAGGCTGGTTTCCATTGTGTGGAGGGGATAATTATGCAGCCCTCTCCTGGGCTCGCTGCGTTTATTGTCCAGAAGAATCTTCCCAAGCAAAAGGGAGGAGCAGATTTACAACCCAAAATGCATTCTCAGAGCCTGCAAAAGTTTCAACTTGATGTTTGCAAAGAAAAATATTTGCAAACATGTAAGATCTTCTTATTTATCCTTTTAACAAAACCCCCTCCAAAAACAGCAACACAACAAAACCCCCCCCAAAAACCCGAACACCCATCAGTTTATCTGGTGGTAGTTTTGTAAACTCAAGAGGGCCCTTCTGCAGCTGGACTGCTTTGTGCTATCAGTTTCTGAGCAGGATTACTTCAAAGGCAGTGGGAATTTCTGCATAATACCTCCTGGCCCATTTGTATGTACAACGTTGAACATAACATTTACAGCCATCTGAAAACTGGCAGTGTTTCCTACCTAGGAGGTAATGTTAATCTGTCCAGGAAAAATGTTAAAGGACGCAAACAAGCCTAAAATTTCAAAATGAAAATCACTCACAACTGTTTGATTTCACAGGGTTTTGGATTAGTCTGATGTTTTTTCCCACAGGTTAGAAATTTGCCATAAAAATGGAAAAACTTCAGCAAAGGTCTTGTCAAGTATAGTGAAGCTATTGCAACTGCAACACCCTCCCACCCCAGAAAAACCCACACCTCTCAAGGATGGGATGACATCTGCATGTGTTTGGGTGGGTTCAGATCTGGGGGCAAATTTTTAGTTCAGCTTAGGTCAGCGTGATGTATTCAAAGAGAAGAGTATCAGTTGTGTGCTAACTTGCTAAGAAGTGGAGCAGCAATAGTGCAAAATGGAAACCAGGGAGCAAATTCTAGGATACACTTGCATTCGTTTCAGTGGATTTGCCAGAGGTAACTAAAAGGACGGTTGGGAATGCAAATATTTTGGATCAGCCTGTTTTCCAGAGATTTCTGACTATGATAGAGTGACAGAGGGCTCTGAAGCCAACTTGACTTTCTTTTGCAACTCTTTTTAGTTTCACTAGTGCAAACTCAAGAGTCTTTGGCCTTCTGATAAGTACCTTCCTATCTTGAAAGACCATGTGGTTGTTTTGCAGAAAGTAGCAGCTTATTATGGGGGTTTCTAGACTATAAAAATAAGTTTAGGACAACCAGGCCTTCATTTCTGACTAATTCAGCTTTCAAATTGGCACCTTTGTACTTTCTCTTGTGCTGCCCTAAGGCTCGTAGACATAGACATGGCTGTCTCCGTAGCCTTCCGCAGTTCCTTCCTCGGTCATGGTGCACGTGAACCTTGATTGCAGTTGGACTGTCAGTGCTGCTGAGGCTGTTTCCTAACCCACATGGTTTCCTGGCATTCCCCAGCTTGTCTGCATTCACTGAGCTCCTCTTTTTTAAGCTTTTTTGGATACAGACCATATGTTGTTAGTATAGTCATACTGAACATCATGCGTATTGGCCTTTGGTGATTTAGGACTGTGAATTTCTGTGGAAAAGCTGGAAACAATAACTCTTAAAGATAAGAACTTCCTTTTTTTGGGGTGTACTAATTCTTGTAATCCCTGGCTGTATTTTAAAACAGCCAACTGTTTTCAAGATAAAGTTTTTATTGCAAACATGCCATTAGCATCTGAGGGCCCTCCCCCAGCACTTGTTCTTCCCCGCATACTTTTGCCAGCTCTGCTTTCTTCATTGCTAACCACCCTGTAGTTGGATGAGGCTTTCCCCAGGTGATGGAAAACCAGAATATGTGGATGGTTCTGATGATTGGATCTGACATGCCAGTCAAAGGCTGTTTAATTATTTCATTTTTGCCTTCAAATAATTGTAGTCCTTGCTTTCTGGAATTTAAGTGAAAAATTCATAGATATTCTCATGTGGTATTTGTACAGGGTAGGCATGGAAAACAGAACTGAGGGGCTCTTGGGTCATCTAACCCATCTCTTTGCCCCAGGGCAGTCAGAGCTCTACCTAAACTACCGCTTGGCAGATGTTTGTCTAACCTGCTTGTGAAGCCATCATCAATGGCAATTCCAACACTTCCCAAGACAATTTATTCTAGCCTGGAAATATCCGTTATTAGAGAGCTTGCTCTTCTTCCTGGGTGGACATGGAGAAGAATTTATTCACTTAATCTTTTTTTAAAAATAATTTACATATTTGTGACTGTTACTGTATCTATGATTGGTTCTTTTCTTTTCCAGGCTAAACAATCAAAGTTCCTTCAGGGTCTCCTGCTAGATTATGCTTTCCACACTCTATTCGTTTTTATTTCTCTCCTGAATTCCATCCAAATTCATGATTCTTGAAGCAGGATGCCTAAAACTGGACATAGATCCCTATTCAAGATCTTTAATAGCACCGATGAAGGAGAATTATTTTCTCTGTTTACATGCAGGGCTCTCCTTCTGCATCATGTTACCATCCCACATACTGCTTTTGCTCCAGTGTGGCACTAAGTTGTGCCCAGTTTACAAATTGCAGTAGCACCCAAGTTCCCTATTTTACAGAACTGCTGTGTATGAAGAATTGAATGATGCTGCCTCAAAAGTTTAGGCCAACCTCAGCAGAGGCTTTGCATGTTCACGCTGCCTATAGAGTGGGCTTAGCCTTTGGTAGCTGTTGTAGAGACAGAGACAATGACTACTGCAGCAGTAGCCAAAGTCAAGTGGGAAGGGTTGGGTTTTGGAAGTGGGAGAAATTAAGCAATTGGATTAGTACAGGTGGAAATGAGTACAGCCTGTTCCCTTGGTTTCAGGGATTTTTCCCTGGGACTGTACTCTTTTGGCGACTTGTAGAGGCTGCAGCATTAGTTATGGTGCCTCCAAAAGGAGGGGATGAAGCAGAGCAGGCTACTCCTTCCAAAGTATCCACACCATCCATAGTGTTTTGAGTTGTTTGTAGATGGTGGAAAGCCACTAATCGGCTTCGGGGCTTTTTTTGACTTGGTCACGTGACTGTGCTACCAAGATTAAAGCAGCACGAGGAAGGAAAAGAGGCTTAGACAGCTGAGGGTGCCTGGCAGGTAATTTTAACCTTTTCATAATCATTAAAGCTGCAGAATCCCATTAGCAGTGAGTGACTTGCAGCTCCGTTCTCCAAATGAGTGCTGGTGACACAACTTGCTGTTCATCTCTGCCTTCCCCCAACGGAGAGTCTGGCTCAGCTGGCTTGTAGGGTCCAAACTTCAAGTGGAGAGTCTGTCCATTCCTTCCTGTGCATCACACTGAGGAGAAACCCATCCACTGAAAGTCTACCAAAAGTGGAGGATTTATCTTTCTGGGTCTAAAATTAGAGACATTGAAGGTCCTGCTCAGACCATACTGTGTTAGATCAGCCCTTGCCCATCTGTAGCAATAGTTGAGAAGTGAAGGATAAGGGAGATTATGGTGATCTAATTCACTGCTTTGGCACTGGTCAGTGGGCTTTGACTTTACACTGCTGGGGCCAGCAACAGCACAAGATCCTGCACTTCTGCAGTGCAGCTCTGACATGAGAAGCAAAGTTTTTAGGATTGAGCTACATTGACTAAGACATAAGGCAGTCAAGGAGCCTCCAGTTTGTTGATGTTACTCGTCTCTTCCTCACTTGCAAGTTTTCATGAGTGCAGCATCACAACCAGTATTCAGACTGATCTTCCCCTGACCTTTCTCCAGCTTCTACATCTTTCGTTGTCTCTCTTCATATTAACTAGTAAGCACTGATAGAGAAATGATGGTACTACAGTGTCTGGAAGGGAGGATTGCTCTCATCCACCTCTGATTTGAACATTGTCCTACTTTCTCTAGAATTGTCCTTTCTGCATTCAGACAGTCCTTCACTGAGTACATTTATGTGGTTGGACAGCAAATGGCTTTGTAAAGAGGTCAAGGAAAACCTGAATTCTGCCTGGTGACACTGAGCTGTGTTGGGTGTTACACCTGGAACTGATCCAGAGAGCACACCTGCTCCTTGGGGTACTGCAGGCTTTTGTGTGCATGGAGGAAGAGCACTGCAGTGGGTGTGAATCTGCTTCCCTCTCTTACACACACAGAGCAGTCAAGATTGCCCAACTCTGTGTGTCTTGGACATTAATATTTCTGTCACTCTCTTCTTATTGCATTTAATTACAGTCTGTCCGCTCTTGCTTGAAAACTCAGTCTGAGGCTGAACCTCAAAAAACTGACACTGTTCTCAGGGAGATGCCCACAGTCAGGTATTAAAGCACAACTTGTACAACAAATGCAAATGCAAAATTCCTTGGTTGTTTTACCCTCACAATCTCTAGGTCATAGAAGGAAAGATTTCTCCAGGAAATCTGGTCAAGAAATAAGAACTGGTAATCAGGGCTGAGTTGGTGTGTCATACAGGCAGCACTTGATGTGAGGAGCACATCTGAGCAGCCTGGTGAAGGCACTGTTCTCTGCAGACAGGCTCACAAGGAGAGCTGTGGAAAGCCCTGGAGAGTCTCCACAGCCATATCTGTCCTTACCTACTCCCAGCAGCAGAAGAGCAGCTACAGGTTGTTCCCCTCAGGAGAAGGAGAAGCATGGTGTCAGACTACAAAACTGGGAGGTGTTTTACTACCTTCCTGTTAAGCAGGTTTTATGGGTTGAGTGGGTTAGACATCCTCAGATGCAAGCCAGCTCAGTGGTTCCCACTGTGCTATGCTGTGATAGGTAGGCAGACCCCACAAAGATTGTAATGTAAAGGTCACTCAAGGAAGGAAGGAGAAACCCATGGCCACTTCCCGATGGAATGAGATAGCTCTGTCCCAGCTGTGCTGTAGTGCACAGGCACACACAAGCACTCCATCCCTATCAGCTGCTTCCTAATGGAATCCCGATAAGATATCAGGAGCTCTTGAGCTCCTGTTGACAGTCGTCACACGCAGGTGTTCTGCTGTGCATGGAGGTGATGTCATGGCTGGAAGTTGCAGTAGGGAGCTGTAAAAGCTGACGTTGGAAGAGACCTTATCAGACTGTTACAGACTGACTTGAGGGCACTAAGCTCCCAGACAGGCCTAATGAACTGGAACTGAGTCAGGAACGTATGGTCTTGAAAAACTTCTGATCTCATAGTTACAGACTTGCTATGAAGTGTTAATGAAGTAGCTGTAGTGGCTTATGTCCCACCCTGCTGGAGCAGCGCTTTGCAGCAGCACGGCCGTGTCATCAGTGGATAGCCATGACTTGTGAGAGTTTTAAAAAAATGCATACTAGTCTGCCATAGCAGAGGGTACCACCTGTAAAACTGAAGTAACTTGGTGGTGGCTTTGCAGTGTCTCTGCCTGCATTGGAGTCACCTGCCAAATTAAGCCTGATGTGAGAATGAGCCTTACACGCCAGTCAGAAACAGGACTTTGGAAATGGGGTTTGCTGGTAAGAACAGAAAGATGGGAACTGCCTAGAAGAAAGCAAGGGTGATGGCTTTGTCCACCTCTCTTAATAATTTACATTAATGACAATATATAAAGAGATACAAGTTTTGTCTGCTTCCTAGCTGCTCTGAAAGAGTCCTGTTGCCTTAATAAATAACCTTCTTTACAAGATGTAACCACTGTCCCATTTTTCATCCTGCTTTGTCTGTATCAAGAAGGAAAATCAGCAGAGCAATACAAATCCGAAATACGGTCCTGAAGGGCAGAGGTGTGATAACGAAACTGCCGACAAACAGTGAAATGTTTTATTGAGCACAGGTGAAGGTCTTTTTATGAGACAATCTTTGATGGAAGGGGAGGAAGCGAAAATGTCAACATCCCATCACACCAAGGAGAAGAAGGCACCTGGCTGTAAGGCGCAAACTTGGCAGAGCATCACTCCTTCCTGTGTCTTTCCTCCTTGGATTTGGATTTGGGAGAATCCCTTAGGGCCACTGCTTTTTGTGAGGGGAGGAAGAGCCTTGTTTGCAAGACATTGACAAAATGTAGCTGTGCTTTACTGTCTTAAATCATACTTAGGAAAAGTAGCTCCTGGAGAGAAGACTCAGTGGGTGGCAGCCTTGCTGCTGGGGATGTGTGGCACCTTTGTGGTGCACATGGGAATGGTGCTGGAGCTGCACCATGGTCCTGACCTGCCAGCCAGCACCCCAGCTTGAAACTGTGTAACCCCCTCTTTGTAGCAAACATTGAAAAGACAAATGAAACCCCCATGGGATGCTGTGGAAGAGGCCTAAGACACCTCTGTTGGCTCAAGTCTGCTTATTCTGTCTTGTTCTCTGTTGTCCAGGCTGTGTGTTGGGACTGTCCTGCTGTGGGGGAGTCCTGTCAGAGGGCTCTCCACAGATTCACTGTCTCATGGATGCCTGTATTAACCCTTTCTTGCATCCTTGCTCTGAAGTTCCCTAAATAAAGGGATTGTATTTTTTTCTTATACTAATTTAAGTGCTCAGGCCTCATTATGAAAAGGTCTTAAATAAAAGTGTCTCATTCCCAACCACATAGCTACCACACGGACCTCTGCTCTGCATACTCGTGGTTTGGAGAAATGGCACACAAGGAAATAAAAGCATTTATTTTGTTACTGTCAAAATAAATGCATAATTCATTGTATTCACCCCTCTGACAGATTCCTCTGAACTCTCAGATGAGGATCGGAGAGACTCCAGTGTCTCCAAATGTTTTATAAAATTATGCTGTTTTTTGCTCTGCAGGTTGAGAGATTGTTTTGATTGTTAAAACAGTTCCTAATTTATGTTTTAAAAAAGCTTCAGGAGACAAGCTGTTCCCTGCTCTCTCAGAGGCCGTTGAGTTAAAACAAGGTAGAGTGTTTTGTCTTGCCTCAATTTAGCTGTAATGAGTATTAAGTGGTTTATCTATGTGGGGAAAAGTTACTCAGCTAGATTACATCCAAGTTGAATTACACCCCATTCCAGATGGAGTGTATTTTTAAGACAGTAAATCTTGAGGAGGTTGGATAATAACAATAATGCTTCTTCCTGAACTGGAATGTGACTCTTCTACCTCTCATGGAGAGAATGTGTGTAGCTACATCCAATTAGTTTTTCAAAGGCTTTGTAAAGAAATAGGACTTAAGGTTTTATGATTCTGCAATTTAGCTTGAAGCATTTACATTGTACAGGTGAGCGAGAGCTGGTGGTGGTTATGGTTTTCATCTGTGTTGCTGTTGTGGGTAGCAGCTTGGCAGGGCACGGTACTGTCTCTGTCCCCAGCCTCCTCTTCTTCACCAAGAGTGATCATTGCAACAGGGAGGGTGTTAGGTGGGAGGTGAGATACTCTAATGGGAAATTCCTTCTTTCTGTTGTCTGGTCCACTAAGGCACTGACTGGCCATGCAGCTGGTGCTTATGTCCCCAGGGAGTAACTGGAGGAGAAGGTTTTTCTCACTGGCATCCCAAGTGGCACTGAGTGCCAGAGCATTCTCCCAAAAACCTTATTCTTGACCAGGTGTCCTTGACCACATGGTCTTGACCACCTTTCTTGTCTGCTTCCCTAATACTGTACCTTCCCTTCACTGTGCTGCACTTCTACAAAGCTAATTGGCATGGTTGTCCAGCCAGGGCAAGATGAGGTGTTGGGTCAATGATGAGGTGCAGGCGTGGATGGACTCAAAGTCAGTGCCATGAAGTGATATCCCAGGCAGGTGTATGGGGGGTACACCCCAGCACCCAGGTCTGGAAGCTGCCTGTTCCACCAAGGAGAAGGCATTTGGGCTGGGTAATGTGGAACATTCCTCCTGGATGGTGTCAGGCTTTGATGAGGTGATTGGGCTCATTCATTTAATTTCTAACGAAGGGGATTAGGGTGTCCAAGCTGTCAGCAGTTCATCTTAACTGCCTCTCCTGGGTGGGTCAGTGTGGCCATCCTCACCCCAGGGCTCTGGGGGAGTTAGGGGAGGAAGAAAGCTCACTGATAAGAGGAAAGTCAGAGGCAGAAAAATCTTGGGAATGTGTTTCTTGATCTAATGTGGGAGATACCCAGCCTGGGATTTCACTGCTCAGCCCAGCAGTGTTAATGCCTGCTGTTGTGAGAGTTATGAGATTTTTTAAACCTGAGATCAAGGTGTAAATAGTGCATCTGGCACTTACCTCAACACAGGCAGGACCAAAAGAAGGAGATGGTTTATCACTGAAAAACAGGAATGGTAATGGTTCTCGGCAGTGTTTCTCAGCCTTTGCCTGAGATGGAACATCATCTGCTCACAAAACAGGTCATTTGCTCTTTTTCATCCTTTCTCCATGTATTTTATGTTGCTGTGGGGTGTTCTCTGGCTGAGGTCAGATGTCAGACATGGTTTGAAGTTGAATAGTGGTGTTTGAAGAATTCTAGCAAATCTCAGAACAGTCTTTCAAGGCTGGAGCTAGCTGTGGTGTGCATTGGCTCCTGGGGATGTATGGTTTGCCTTCCCAAGGAGTTCCCTTTTTTTTGCAAGGGATATAAAACCACTGAGTATTTTCTCCCTATTTCTTTTTCTTTGACAGCCAAGCTTAAGTTTTCCAGCAACTAACCAGTCCTTGTAGGTTCCAGGGCCTCAACACAATAGCTTCTGTGTCACCGTTCAACCACTTAACCTTAATTTCCTGTAGCTGTTAGCAATACTGGAACCCACCACAAACACATGTTGAAGAAGTTGCTTGTGAGGTTTATGTTGTCAGCCTCCACCTTGGGTAACTTCCCACTGTGTTTGAATGCAAAGCTGCTGGAGAGGACCTCCTGCAGTTTCTTTCCCCTTCTTGGGCATGACACATGGGAAAAAGGGCTTGTCTGCACCAGAAATAGTTCCGTGAAGCTCTTTTTTTTTGTTGTTGCTGTTCATAGCACACCATGTGCTATGGTGGTCCACAACACAAACACTTAGTAGTGATAAGAGAGTACAAAGATGGGGGGGAGGGGACACTGCATATTGCCTGCTCCCTGCTGCTTGGGACACAAGCTTGGACTGCTAATGAGCAACAGGCTTAGTCAGTAGCTGTGGTTCTTGTGGAGCCTGTGTCTTTTACCAGCATCACATTGAGACCTTCTTTAGCATTATCCAGCATTTTTACATTTGTTTACGCAAGCATTTCTGTCTGTGCAAGTTATGCACGCAGAGACTGCTCGGTCCAGAAGTGTAGCTCTGATTCCCAGGCAGGTGTGGATTGAGCCTCCTCTTTGACACTGCTTTGAATCCTTCCTGGAAGCTGCTTTGGGTGCCCCAGTACTTTGAGATAAAACCAGGACCTGCTGTGTCAGGATCACTACATAAATTGTGCAGAGGCACTGAGCTCTGCTACTGCCCTGGCAACATGTGGGTACCTGTGAAGCTGAAGGGCAGATAGGGAAGGACACTATCATCTGACCAGATCTATGGGTGGATGCTGTTGTATCCAGCAAGCAATTGGAAGTGGTGGAGTTTCTGGTTGTATTCAGACAGAGTTGGAGGCTGTTCTGAGAACTGCTTAGCCAAATAGATATTTTTGGAATGAATTTTGGGATAAGTTAACCAAGTGTGGTAGCCTGGGGCATAGGGGAGGTCAGACCAAAGGATCCGTGATCCTCCTCACTTTGTATTTAACAATCTCAAACTCTGCTCTCTGCTTCACTACTAATTCAGCAAGTTGTTCAAGCTGATGCTGAATTCTTGCTGACTTAAGCATGAATTTTCTGCACTATTGTGCTCACCGTCTTTAGATATGCATGACTTAATTCACGACTGCTATTAGCATGAGGCCTTTGTGGGGAAGGTGTTACGGATTGATCCTATAACTTACTTGGTTTGCCCTCTTCTCCTCTGACCTGAAGACACTAAGGTTGTTGTTGGGCAGAGGTTGTGGTCTTTGCAGCTGAAGGTGATATTGCTGTGAACCTTACCACCACTTCAACTGTTCTCTGAACTTACATAGCTTCCTACAGTGTCTTCTTAACCTTCTTCATGAACACTTGTTTGGATTTCCTGGATTTGAACAAAGCACAATCCAAACAAAATACTGAGCATGTTTCTTCTGGGAGTGTTTGTTCTTTAGATGGGCACTTGACTCTGATCTGTCCTGCTGTTCCTTTATGTGCCGTTTGGCACTTGTCTATGCCAGCACTTTTTCAAGCATATTCCAATTTTTCCCTTGAATAGTCAAAGCACTCTCAGTGCTTAGCTGAAGCTCTCATGCTAGCTCTTCTGCTAAACTGCCCCTGTGGAGTGGCCAAGAAACAGCATTCAGGCTTGTGCCAAGTGCATTGGGCAGCTACTGGCAAAGGCAAAGAGAAGCTGTTGAGCCCAGAGCCAGCCTAAGCCTTACACGTGGGCCTGTGTTCGTGTGTGTGGAGATGGAGCTGGTGGTGCCTGCTGACTGTGGTGGGGCTGATGCTGAAGGTGCTGGCCATGGCACTTTGGCATTGGTGCTGCCTGGTTCCTCACCCATTCATGTTTGGCTTGAAGTCCTGTGGTTGAGTAGCAGCTTTTGCAGTCATGCTGTAATAAGTGAAATGACGTAAAACATGATGACATTTTGCATTTGTGCAGAGTGTTTGAGTTTTTTCATGTGTATAAGCTGCAAAACACTTTCCCCCTTTTCCTCCTGCTTTAACAACTCACAGCCTGTGCTACCAAAATGACAAGTGGAGGAGAGATTTTGCAAATGTCAGATGGATGAAAATGACTATTACAAAGTGCTAAGCTACAATGAAAACGGAGAAAAGGTTTTCCCAGGTGCCTGTATTTTTTCCCCTGTGAAATTTGTGAATGTCTTGCTTCAAAGCATGTTTCAAAACAAAAAGCAGATGTTTTGGAGAGCAGTAAGCCACCCACAGAGCTCCACAGCAAGTTATCTTCTATGCCAGGTCACCCTGCTTTCTTATTGCAGTGATAAACTGGCCATTACATTCCTTCAGATTGAACATTACCATTTTATGTGAGGTTACTCTGTATTTTATTGTCTGGTATTTTTTCTGTTTAGTATCATGTACTCCCACTAGAATAAAACAGATGCCCTGGATGGGCACTTTCTCTGTAGGTTGGGCTGTCTGCATGCTGCAGCTCTGTGGCCTTGTTGTATACACTTCTTCCCTGCTAACAGCAGTGGGAGTTGTGACAGTGACCTCCTCGTAGAGCTGTGCCAGGAGCTAATTTTTGTGAGTTTTCAGTTGGTTTTGAAAGTAAAAACTGTTTGTGTGGAGGGGTGGTTTATTTGAACCTAAAAGGAACCATCTTGTTCTGTTGTAGAGTATTTTGGTGCATTTTAGATGGATGTGAGTAGCTTTCAGTGCTCAGAAACTTTAAAAAAAATTATGAAACATGGTATTTCAATTTACCACCCCCCATCTGGTGGCACTGGTATGAATTTACTGTTCCTGAGTTGCAGCCTTTTACTAAAAAAGCTTTTGGCAGAATCCCATCCTCACCCTTTACCCTTGGGTTTTCAGTCATTAGCTCTTTCCCAAACTTGCCTTCCATACAGGGGGGGAAATGTGTTGCTGTCTGACTGTATTTGCCTTTAAAACCAGAAGCTTAAATACATTTTTCTCTTTTCCTAAAGATTCATCTTCCAACTATATCAGGCAACTTGAAACTGAAGTGAAACTGCTGGAGGATGACAACAAGCTTCTTTCCCAGGTAGGTTTTTTTTGCCTAATAGATATTAATGTCGCTCTGTTCTCCTGTTTCTGTATAGTCGTGTCTGACTGCCTCCTTTGATATACGAGGGCTTTTGGTGGACATCCTACCAGGGGAAGAGCATAATGGTCTTTTCATATCAACCCCCCCACTGTTAGAATTTGGTCTCCTTTTGTTAGAAAGCAAAAGAGAGAGAAAAAAGAGTAAACTCTCCCTTAGTGTCTGTGTGTGTTCCTGAGATGTGTTAACGCCGCCTTGCAGAACACCTTGACCTACGGCTGCTCTCAGGGATGCTGCAAGGCTCCAGCACTCCCTGTGCTGTTGCTGTAGGATTTTGTCTTGCTTGCCCATTTACATTGACTTCTATCTTGTTGAATAGGGCACTATAGTCAAAGGACAGCTGTGGGAATAATTTTCTTTGAGATCTTGCTTAAAACCAAACAGACCTCTCTAAACTGGGACGTTTTGCTTGCATCTGCCCTTCAAAGCCTACTCCATGTGCTACTGGGCTTTTGCTTGCTCCTGGTGCTTACCTATCTATATATAGCAATATCAAGCAGCAGGGAGAAAACAGTCATTCTGTCTGGTATGTCCCCTGGATCCCCTGTAAAACACAGCACTTGGTGTAAACAGGAGCAGCTTTGCTGAATTCAGTGAAACCCTATCTATTTAAACCATGGGAAGAATTACCCTTTTTTCTCTTTTTATTTCGCATCCTTTCACTGTTTTATGTTCTACCTCTCTGGCCTTTTAAAGTTTTTTTTCTGTGCTTTGCTTCTTCAAACACTGAGTTGCACAGTAATTTTGTCCCAGATTCTTTCCAAGTATAAGGACTGGAATTAAAAAAAAACCCTCCTAATTTTATTTTTTTTTAAATATACCTTTTTGCCAGTTTAAGTTGTGCTGTTCTGTGTGTTTCACCTAAGATTGGACTACTCCAGGATCATATGTTTCTAAAACATTTTTTTTAAAAAAAACAAACAAAAAAGGCTCTATGCTTTAAACATTACCCAAAATTTCCAGTGTACTCATTGGCATTGCTGGCCATGAAAGAAAACTCAGAGGTCACCGAAGGGTAAAAACCCCAAAAGGGTGCTCAACTCAACAGCTACCAAGTGGCTTCATTTAATAATCAATTGCTAATTTAATTTTAACTCCCTCTGTCTTTCTCCCAACCTGAGAGTGAGCTGGTGGTGATCGAAACCTCGTGACCATTTAATTGGAGCTATTGATAAGCAGATGGGCTGTGTGTGGGCAGTTGAAGCATGGATTTGGAGACAGGCTAAATGTGCCCTTGGCCCAGCTTCATCCTGCTACAGCCAAGCACACTACTCTGTCAGATTTGCCTTATGAGGTCAAAAAAACAGGGGTGGGTAATTAATGAGTGACAACTTAGCAGGGTCTGAATAATAAGCCTGGGCTTATTGCATTGGAAGGATGAAGCTGAATTATTCTTGGGGTGTGTGAGCCTGACACAGGCCCACACATTGGACCATCACCTCTGTGCTGTCCAGGGTGCGAAGGCTGCACCTTTTCTTCCACACCCACAACTGTTCCCAGGTGTCCTCACCTTTCAGACTGTGTCACTACAAATGTTTGAATCCAGGAGGGAGGGAAATAATCTTAAAATAGCTCTGTGCTCTGGAGAAGGCTGGTCACCTCCCTGGCAGCAGCAGACACCAGCCTGGCTGTGACATTCTCTGTCAACCCTGAGTGATGTCTTAGCGGCACTTCAAAAAGACCAGGATCCAAGCTATTTTAGATCATGCTCAGGAGATACCTCTATTTTATCATAAGCAGGGAGACAGTTCCCCTTAGGGCAGCAGGAAGGTGTTGAAGCTACCAGAGTGAACTCCCTGGGAACACTGAGCTGCATTGTCTCCAAATCTGTCATGCTACAAACCTTGATTTCTCTTTCAATGAGAAAGATGAGGAAAATCTGTATAGGCACAAACTCACATGCATACGTACTTTGCTCCCAGCATTTTCCCAGAAAACTATAATCCCCTTACTGTATTCTTACTTGCTTCATCTGCTTGGAAAGTGTTTGGCTGTTGCCATGCAGATCTCAGCAAACTTTCTTCTGTTTTTAAAGTTGCCCAATGATCCTGGCCATTTGAACTCCACAGTGCCAAACTAGCCTGTCAACACAAAAGTCACAGTTTAACTCGGCTTGGCTTTCTCACTGGGAGTATTGACATTGCAATAATATTTGCAGGCTGGTGTCAAGAAGTTCTATCACCAGCATGCTGAGGAGTGATGAAACCTGACGTCCCAAGTAACAAACAGTGCCTGTGCTTTAAGGGATTAACAAATCAGTGGCGGTTAAGGAAGTCTTCCTGGCTTCTCTCCAAGTGCTAAACATAGAGCTGAAATAGTGCTTCATACTGAGAAACCTGAGAAGGCTGGTGCTGCAAATGATATTGCAAGCTTTATGAGAGGATTTGTGTTACAGTGGACACAGACACAATGCCCCTTTGCTAGCAGGTGCATACTGAGCGAGATTTGTTGCTGTATCTTCTTTGGCATCAGGGTTGTGAAGTCATGCTGAGAAGTGGTGTCTTGGTACCACCTTCAGACAGGGAATTAAGTTGGTGCAGGGGTCCCCGACCTGCACTTTGCCTCCTGCTTCTCAATGCCTCTTTTCTCTGTCAGCACTTTGGAAAGAAATCTCAGTGGGAGAGGCGAGGGCTCTCCAGCCTGTGCCGAGGCGGCCGCTCTGTGCCGTGTGTGCTACCTGCAGAGTAGACAGGCTGGGATTCACACTGCTCTTTTTCTGGTGACTCATTTGAACAGATTAATGGACAGAGCTTTTCCTCCCCTTGGGAGATCAGGATATACCATCTCACAAGCCACCCTTTGCAGTAGGAGGAAAGTAAATGGAGAAGTAGATGTTATTTATGATAACTGCGTATGGATTTTGTTTTGTTTTGACTTCTTTTGCTTTCTAGGGAAGGAAATACGTATTTTCAGTTGGGAAACAAGCTTCTTCTGACATTGCTTACCCATTGGTAATAATCTCTCTTCCCATTCTCCTTTCTCATATGAGATATGACTTCAGTTATATACCTTTCTTTGACTCAGGTTAACACAGTAATGTTGGCCTGTCTTTGTTCACTAGGAAGTCATGCTCTTGGATGACATCATTGTGCTGGGAAGAACCCTGGCAGCAATTCTAACAACACACAGCTTTTGGTGCCCTGGTCTGTATTGGCTCGGGAGATGCTGTACTGAATGCCATTACCAGAAAAGGCCCCTCAATACCTGCTCACCAGTGTTGGCAGGCATCTGTGGTATAACCACAGTGCCAAAGACCCCACAGAGAGCTTTTCTCACAAGTGTAGCTGGTTTCTGGAAGTTTTCTTCGAGGTGTAAAGAAGATGAACATATGTAGGATGCTTGCTGTGGAGAGATTCACAGGCATCACTTTTCTAGTCTGAAATTCTCAAGGAAAGATGGGCGCAAAGTTCTGCTGTGTGTGTACAATTAATCTATGTAACATCATGTGGGAGAAGTTCCTGCTGTTCCTCTGTGTCATTGTGGGGATTGCCCAGGAGAGCTGGTGTTAACCTCTCTTTCGCAGCCTCTGGTTGACTACATGAGGGGATCTTCCACATTATTAAGGTATAACAGGAGACAGGAGGCCATTTTGCTTTCTGTTCTTCTCAGCTGAACACTGAAACCTCTGCCCAAACAGAAAAAAAATCTCAGACTGCCACTTAAATGAAAAATGAATTTGTAATTGCACCCTTTCCCCTCTAGATTAGAGAACCCATGTTTATGAGGCTCATGTAGCTCCAAAGGTCAGTTCTGATTAGTTTTCTAACTATTACATATATTTTAGAGATAATAACATCGTCAAACTTCTGGCTAATTTTTTTCACATTATTTTGCATTTTCAACTCATTCTTCACAATAGTAAGAATTGGGCACTTTTAATTAAAACTGAAGTTTATAGGCTTTGTGGACTCATCACCTGGTTCTCTCATAACTAAGTCCTGTGCACCATGGGCTGGCTGTCTGGACTTCTTTTGATTTATAGACTCTGCTGAACTGCAGCTGGCTTTTCCTTTCAGAACAGGGATGCCAGAGGCATTTTCCTGCTCAGAGATACCCAGGACACATTGCACAGCTTTGTTTCAAAAAGCCCAGCTTTGAACAGAGCAGATATATTGTGCAGGCAAGACCCTGAGTAACTGGATGTTTGACAATGAGGTCCTGGTGCATCTTTCAGGGAAAATTTCAGGTTCCCTGCTGCAGAGCAGAAACACAAAAAATTCTCTGGGGAGTCAACAACCCTTGGGCTTTATGAGGAACATCAGAGTATTTAATTAAAAATGCCAAATAGAATTCAGTACTATTTCACAGCATTTCAGTATCTGCCTCCTAGCTAATTGGGACATAGAGTGTCTTTGGAAGATCTTTAGAGCATCCGTGGAAGGTCTTGAAAACTGTGCTTAGTCTTATTTTTAAGAAATTGCATGCTTAGAAGAAGGCTGTGGTATGGATAGTAAAAATGATAGTAAATAGTGCCTGTAAACACTGCTTTTAAAGCAGAGCTGAAGTTTTTGAGCTGGAAGGTTCCATGAGAAGGGCATCTACAGGCTGTTTCTATTCTTCTTAAGCAAATGTGAAGTTGGCATCAACACGCACACAGCAGGCAGTTTCTAGCACATTGTTCTGAAAATAAGGGGGAAAAACTGGACCCCAGGATTGAAGAGAGGCTGAGAATCATTAGTACTGCAAAGAACAAAGATGTAAATGCTGTTCAGTGGAGAGCTTGATCTCTTCCTGGAGAGCAGAGGATGGGGGAGTAAAAGAAATTGCCCACAATGGGCTGGCTGGCCCCAGGAGAGTTGGAGTGCAATTTCCTCTGTTGTTTTATTATCAGTCGCTTTTGTGCCAAGTCTGCCATTAACAGTTCCTGCTTGTGGCATGTTCTCTAAGCTCTCAGAGCTGCTATAGGCTGTTAACGTTTGGGCCTCTCCGGGAAATGCAGCTCTGGAGTTTCGTTGTGAGGCAGTGGCTTGTGCCAGCAGCGTTGCACGTGCTCACTGCCAGCGGAACAACGTTACAAACCTGTCTTCTTTCCGCAAAGTCTACCTACTGTTTATGTGTGAGGAGGATGAGTATAATCACTTTAATTTAAGGTCTCAGAAGGGAAATAGGATTATATTTTTTTTGCATTAGAGAGCAACTCAGACATGAAAGCTTTCCAGTGCATTTGGTCTCGATTTAAATTCAGAGTACTGAAGAGGATATGCCCTATGTTACTGTATTACTGGTTTTATGCACTGTTTAAATGTTGAGCTGCATACTAATTTTAACTAATCACAAAGGAGGCATATATTAGGGGCCTCATCCAAATATTCCTTTAATGTCAATGGTAAGACTTTCTACTCCATGAATTTTGGAGTGCAGCTCACGCAGAACCAGCTTTTCATGAGACCTTCTCTCATGAGACATTTCATAAGACCCCTTTCAAAATTTTTATTTAGGACTCTTATTGCGTTGAATTGTATACATGTGTAAAAGCAAAAATTGTTTACTGAATCCCCCAAATGTAGCTTCCTTACCTATGGCAGCAGAAGCTTCAAGCAAACATAGCATGCAAAACCAGTCTATGTCCAAGTGTGTTTCATTTCACCTCCTTCTTTTATAAATTAAAATGACAAGACTGGTCGGACCAATTTGCTGTCAAATGAGTGGGCTTGAGATTTAAGTAAAGAATGTGTATTTATTGAATAAAATGCATATCCCTCCCTCCCAAAATAAGAAAGGTGCTGTATTATTATAAGAGCAGTTCAAAGATTTCTCAGACTTGCATCCAAAATGCCTTCAAGCCCTTTAAGACAAATGTACCTCCTGTTGATCTTGAACATTAGGATCTTGGGCTGCTACCTACCAAAATAAATATTTTCCTGGTATTTACCTCCCATTCATCCTGAAAATCAGGATCAATGACAGAAAAGAGCTTTTGTAACTTGTAATGAAAGCTGGATGATGTACTGTGTGTTCTGAGGCTTGACACCTGTGGAATCAAGGGCTTTTATGAGAATGTCACCTGGCATATATTAATAGATAAAAACTAGGAAATATAATTCAGGACATTCTGAATCCAGAAGTCAAATAACAGACAGAAACATAGGGGTTTTATTGAATATTTAGAATTTGAGATGATATAATTTCTTGCAACTGAACTCAAAATTTTCAAAGCACTGGAGCTGAATTTCTGTGTGTGAGATGAACACACACAAAGCTCTGCCATGCCCCATTTGTTTCTCTTGTGGGTAAGCAAGAACATCGGGTTTAATGAGGCTCAGTTTAACCTCCAGCTGTGAAACGGGGGATTAGTCATATCCTATGCTTAACCAGCTTTGTAATAATTTCACTAGATTCTGCTTTTTTTTTTTTCTGCATGTGAGGACAGGGTCAGGGAAAAAGGGACCTTTTCTGATTTATGAGATGGAGATTCAGGTCTTTGCCTTCCTCATTCCCAACTCCACAATCCGATGGGATATGGGGACTGACTTGAATCGTTGCTGTGGTTGAGCTCTTGGGAGGAAGTGTGGTGGTTCCCTGTTGGCCTCATTGCCTGGAGGGCAGTTGACACAAGAAAATGAAAGGTGACTCTAGCGGGTGGTCCTCTGATTTTATTCCTTTGCTTAATACTACATCCACATCTACATATACTTGCCTGGTGGAACTGGGGCAGCATTCCTTAGCTTCTCCATTGACATCTCAAATGAAGAGACCGATTTTGGCTCCTGAGCTCAAGGCACAGACCAGAAGCTACACTGAATGTCAACAGGCTATAACACCAGATGAACACAGTTATAGCTCCAGTTGGCTTTGCTAATAATTGAGCTGCATTTCTATTTGGGTTATAGGCTGTGCTGCTTGAATATCATCTGTGCCAGCCCACATCCTCTCTTGAGCAAAGCCTGCCAGTTGTGTGATTATAATTATATACTGCAATTTGGTTTGAGCTGATTATCCAAGTCTCCCATGAGGTACGGGCTTGATCTTTCTCTGCTGATCTAAAACAAGAGGAAAAAATTATAGACACTCTTGAATATTAACAGTGTGCTAAGGTTCCCTATCTCAATTGCTACAGAGAACGGAAAGGTTTGAAACTTCCACTGCTTTTATTGCCTGTACCCCACTGAGATACTAATAAAAATATTTTGCCAGGAGTGGTTTTACATGGCAGAATCTGCTAAGCCTCTTACTGACTGTCTTCTGCTGTTTGTTAGGCCTTTCCCAAAGTGTTAGCTCCCCTGACAATAGAGAATTCCAGTTGTCACCATTACAACCAGATGAAATCCACTGCTTTGCCCCCCAGCTTGTATGAATGCAGCTCATGGTAGTAGGGGAGAGCATAGGCAGAGGTGGGGATACTCATTCCTGCCTTGTGTCTGCTCATGGCTGGGATCCAGGCATGGCAACATGTCCAAATGCATCCTTACAGCTCAGTGTGCTGCTGCTGTACAAGGGCTGTGCACCTCATTCTCTGGGTCATACCAGTTTCAGTTCCACATGAACAATTGAAAATGGCTTTACTGATGAAACTGGGTGAGGTTGAGCTTGTAATCTGATGGCTGAATACTGTAGGAGGAATTGGGAAAGTAGGTGTCTTGGCAGACCATCATCCCCTAAAGCCTTTGTCACCAGCCTAAGGAATGATCCTGGATGTGCTGCATGTACATCAGGGCTATGAACCAGTGTAAAGAAATTTAATCTCTTCTCTTACAGAAAGCTCATATTATTACATGACATGGAAGATGTTAAATAGTTTTAATCTCATCCCTTACTTTTTTTTTTTTTACTTGCAGAGTTTTTTCAAAATCAAATACCTTGGTTTTTTTATTGGGCTCTCATGTGTGTAATTTCCAGCTTGGCTGATAAATGCTGTTGAAGCTAATGGGACTCTTCACATATACTCAAAGTCAGAGATGTGCTTTGCTGAGCTTAGTTTTGCTTTAATATGTCTTGTAGTGATAACTGCAATTACTGAACCTTAATTCAATTATTTGCTAGCTTCACACAGTGAAATTGCCCATCCCTCAACTTCCTGATGCGTGCGACCCTAAAACATGGCGTAATGAGATAAGGAGGAAATCTTTGTGCAAGGTCATGTGGTAGGGGGTGTTTGCTGGGACAGAAGGGCACCTGAAAGGGCCACTTGTGTGTGATTCTGAGGTCAGGAGGAACTGGAGCCATTACCTTGGTGCCTATGTGAGAACTGCATGAGGCAGGTGCTTTGCAGCATCTCCTTCACATTATTTGGAATGTTGTTTCTGCTTTGCTTTACTTCAGCAAAATATCACTGCTCTGCTGGGCTTATTAAGGATGTCTTGGGCAGGGTTATTCTTACAAAGTGGTGTGTTCTGATACTACCACTGAACCCTGTGGGTGTGCAAAACATCTGTAGTTGTGAAAAAGAGTAAGGTAATCAAGCTAAATTAATTGTTTGTGGGGTCACCATGCTCCAAAATTGGGATACTAAGACATTAATGTTTGTGCAGATAATTATGAGTTCTGCAAAATTCATTAATATGGGAAAAGGGGTTGAAGTTCAAATAATAATATTGTCTTGTCGAGTTGCTGCATGTAAGACAAGCTTATTTTGGTCATCTGTGCTAAAGATAGAGGGTTTTTTTCAAGATGATGAAATATATTTTTTTCTTTCAAGTTTCCAAATGTATAATGATCTTATGTTCCCTTCTAGCTGGCTGACTGCAACAGCTTGACTTGAAATTTCAGTAAGATAGAGAAAGCTAATGCATCCACAAACAGCTTCTTGGATCTGGGGGCTGCCTTCTAATTTTGCTGCTGGTTGTTTGGGGCTCTGATTGCTGGTGCTTTCACATGCTAATGTTAGCTATTTCCATTTTTTAATCATCTGAATGTATTAAATATGCCCCTAATTATTTTTTATTTCCCTCCTGTACTTGTGCAAAAGACATTGGTTGGTTATATCTGAGTTTTCAAATCTAAGCCATTTACCTACCTGAAGAGAAGCTGGTACTTTTATTTAAATTGCTGCAGGAAATAACAAGAAAAGATTTTGAGCTAAACTTTCCATTTAATTATCAAGTTGCAAATAATACGTTTTTGAGTGTCAAAATTGAGGCAGTTTCAATTACGGGAACAATTATGGTTTAGAAAATTGTTGCCGGTAGGTTAAAGAATTTATGTTACAGTGACAGGCAAGTAATTCAGGTAATGGGCAGTACAAGAGTCCATAAAGATGAAGGCAGCCTGACCCAGTGGACTGAAATAAAACCTTCCTCCTTTTTCTCTTCACAAATATATATAATCAAAAGCCAAGGTCTCAGCAGTTTTCCATCTAACATACAAGATTTATGGGATAAAACCAGAATATAAAGTGTGAATGACACTTGTTTTATAAAGACTTTATCTTCATATAGAGAATTACCCAAATAATAAGCCCAAATGCTTTTGGGCACACATGGTCAGGATGGGTTGCCCTTGGACTGTTGTTAAGGACCAGGTTCACCCTGGCATTTAAATCACAGCTAAAGGAAATCTTGTGCTTTTTAAAAGCTACTAAAAAATGGAAATTGCTTGTCTCTCTGCAGGCTGGGTGGTGATGGGGCATATTCATTTGTCCGAAGAAAATCTTCTGAACAGGTCTCAATAAGGATATCTTCTCTTGCCAATACTGAGTGTATCACAGTATTCCTTTCCATCTAATTGCTTTTCATGTTAAGATACATAATTTCTTCTAATATTATGTTGGATTTCAGCTGTAATATTAATAAATATAAGTGGTGCGGTGTGTAATCTGATGTCTCTTGAGCTTGGTGCCAGGGGGTGTGTGAAAAAAAAATAGGGAAATGAAGCTGATTATGATAAAGCCTCTGAAATGACAGTCCTCTGGGAAGTCGTCTGTCAGTGACTCGTGTGCTTGATTTTCCTCTTCATTCTGGATGTATTTTTCCATCCGTTTATGAAGAGACTCCCCCAGAGGTAAACAAAAAGGGTCTTTGTAGGACTCCTGGCCTTCAAATTGGTGCTTGTTTTTGGTTTTGTTTATCTTTGTTTTGCCTTTCCCCACCCCCCCAGAGAGGAATCTTTCACAATGTAGGCAGTTACAAATGAGTTGCAAAGAAGGGACAAGAGCAGCATCTCAGGTGCTCAGACATCGTCCTCACGTGCCACCAGGGCCGACCCTCCTGGATCCTGTCGTGCACCACAGGGGTGTGGGTCTCAAGCAGCAATTCATCACGTCTGCCAAGCCTCTGTGGGTGCCTGGGGTACAATCAGGCACGGGGTGCCTGTGTGTAGGCACCCAAACTGCTCTGAGGTGACCCTACAGCGCATGGGGAGAAGAGAAACTGTGACTTTTTGTAAAAGCTTTAATATTTCCACAGGGCTGAGGGTCAAACTGATCATTTATGATTAATTTTGTTTTCTAACCTTTGTTCAGCCTTCAGCTGTTACAACTTATGCAAAAGGAGAAAACAGTGTTTTCAATTACAGGGAACTTATGTAACAACCCTGTTTTGAATGCTAATTCATGAATAAGTGGAAGCTGACAGTGTTGCCTTTTAATTTTCCTCGGTCACTTCAGCACACAATTCTAATTGAAATAATTCTGGAATGGTTTTGGTTTTTTTATTTGCTAATCTCTTTCATAAATGCTGAGAAATATCTGTCAAGTAATGTCTGTCTTATTATATTTAATTCTGTAAGAATGGGCCATTTTGTTACATCAAAGTGCCTTGGAGTTAAATCCCTGCCTTCTTTTCTCTCCCTTCAAGCAGAAGTAACACTGAAGGGGTAACAGAAAAGATAATTTGTCTAACTTGTCTATAGGTTTTCAACACTTTATCTTCATAGTTGGTTCAACACGGCCACTGTGCTGGTCTGACTTTACTGGACAGAAACAGAAAGGAAAATAAATGTTTCTTCTTAGTACTTTGACCTTAAAATACCACCAACACCATCCGTCTTCTTGTGTTATTTGTGTTGTTTTCAAATTGAATCACTCGGCACATCAGGTCAAAAAGTCAGAGGCCAGTATTTCTTCTCCCTGCTAGCAGGATAGAAAGCTTTGATGGGAACAAGCGTTTGCTATTTTTCAAAGGTGTAATTTTAGGCTTTGGTAAGCACCAAGACTTCGAGTTCTATCTAAAATATTTAAAATGATACATTATTTTTTCTGGAAAATATTTACCGCTTTCCACCCGGGATAATAATCAAATTGCTTGAGTTGGATTTCCAGGCCATTTTTAGTAGAAACCTTGTTTGTTTGCTCTATTTTATTCTCACTGATATGAGTAGGCAAAACTTCCTTCTTTGCCAGGAGGTGCACATCTAGGTCCTTTTCTTTCATAACAGGGCTGACAAAGATCTCAGGCTTTGTTCCAAGAGTGTCACTTCAAGGGTCACTTCAAATTCTGTCTAGTTTAAAAATTTAGCAATAAATGTCATTATTTCCAGATAACAAAGAGTTACTGTGTTGGAGGGGCCACTGTGGAGCTGTCAGTGTTGGCAGTGTGTAGAACAGGTTTGCACTGAAGGCAAAGGTGTTGGGTCTGCAGACATGTCCCTGTGCTCATCGGCCAGTAAAGGGAGGCAGCAGCACGTACAATGATGCTGAGTTAGACTCAGGGAAGGTCTTGCACTTCTGTACCACTGTGAAAGTCAGGAGACTCTTTCTTTTCCACTGTTTACTTTTTTTTAAAAAAACATTTGGATGAAACTAGTGTTTGAAAAAAAAGTTACTGTAAAAGAACAAGAGCTGCTCCAGAGGGCTCAATGGCCAATTGTTGGCATTTGCTGGGGCAAGTGTATTTCAGGTTATGCAAGTTGTAAATTTGATCAGGTTAAGTAAAGATTGACTAAGAGTCCCCTCAGCTCTCTCATGTTTTCCTTTTCTGTATTCCTCCCTCTCTCCTTGTTCTTCAGCTTTGAGAACATTTTCAATAAAAGTTCAATTGAAACAGCACTCTCCCATGGAGTTTAAGTTCAGGTTAAAATTATTTTGCTGATAAATTCCTTGGAACTCCAGAAATGTGAAGTGATTTTACCTGAAGGGTAATTTATCATAGACATGTTGCCCATTAATTGAGATAATCTCCAATGATGATGATGAACAGAGATGATCAGGGTTTGTACATTTAAAATGCCATTCTGACTAGAAAAGCAATTTGGGATCCACTTACATCTCAGTAATGAAAATAGGATAAGGTAATAAGAGATTTCATTTTGTGAGTGAATTGACAATGCAAATACCAGGATTTTTAATTTAGGTTTAAACGGAGTGATGGCTACTTGTTCTGATGCATCATTGGTCCTATTGCCTTTTAATGAGGGATTCACTTTCTTTTCCTTGTTATCTCTAACACTGAAAGCAAAGCCCAATGAATGTGTAAACATTTAGGGAGGTTTGATTAATATGTGTCACTACACCATTTTAATTTAAAAGAGGAAAAAAAAGCAGTTTTCCTTCTGTGGTGAAGAAATATACATTTGCTTTTAGTGCAAGGAAAATAAACAGTGCAGAGTTGTGATTGGTAGGCTGTTGTAAAAAATAATTAGAGCAAGATATATTTTGAACCAAATTCCAGAAAATTTAGAAGGAGATTTGCATTGAGTGGGGTGCTTGTGAAAGGGACTGGTTTTATGGTTGACAGTGGTAGGAAAAAGTGGTTCTTTGGCTGTCTCCAACACAGATGTGTTATAAGTAACGACGAATAGAAGAGTCTTCTTGTCCTATCAAACTCACTCCATTCCCCAAATACCTCATTCCTCTTCTGGATAGATCTCTGTTCAGCATTTTTGTTTCTTAGATTTTTTTTTTTCTTGTCTTTTTCCCTTTTCCCTCTTTCTTTTCTTTCTTTTATTTAATTAAGAGCTTGTTTTGATGTTCATTGAACTCAGTGGGAGTCTTTCCATCAAATTGAACACATTAGGTCAGATTCATAATCAGCAGTCACTGTAACAACCTAACAATAGTTTTGTCACACACAAGTGCACTGTCTTAAATGGGATTTGCTTAAAAAAAGCAATAGAACTAATCCATTATAAACACTTTTCAAAGCAGAGTTTTGACTGTATCTGTATATTTACCAACACAATTTCAACCAATTTAATCCAAATTGAAATTAATGCAGGCTCTTGCTCCAGGCAGGAGCATAGGGCAGTTAAATTAAATAAATTTAGCATATTTTTAGCCCCAGCAGTATGATACTGTGTGTTGACTAGACTTAGGTCTGGTTGCCTTCCTTCCTTTGGCCAGTGAGACATTTTGACTTTCTATGAGAACAAGCTGTAATATGATGGAACACATGCTACGTCTAATGTAGACCAACCCATTCACACTGGGGAACAAGAGAGCAAGTTTCTGGGAGGCAAATGAATGTACACCAAATCTGTCTTTTCTGATGCCTGTTTCTCCACTCCTGGTGCCCCATAAGCATGTGGCATCTTGCAAGTCTTAGTGTGGTTTGCAAAAGTCTGAGTGATCCAGAGTCTCTAAATGCTGGAGAGGCAGTGCATGTCCTTGTGGAGCAGAGCCTTTGAGGAGATGTGTGACCTCTGGGGTCTCCAGCACAAAGCTACAACCTCACATTTTCACTCTGCTGCTGTATTCTGCTTTCCCCTTGCCCATTCAAGTGTCCATTTGTCACAGATGTCAGGGAAGGGTGCATAAGCTCCTGAACTGACAGACTAAAGGAGTGGGTAGCAAGAGTGTCAAGGAGGTTCCTGTCCCCTGTTCACATACAGTAGTGAGGAAGAGGTTGCACACAGCAGGACAATGGAAGCCAGGGTAAAATCCTTTCAGGATAACCACCAAGACACCCCTGCACGCACATAGCTGGGACGATGCCAGTAAACTAAGAGTCTTTTCATAATTTCCCTTTGTGACCTGCTAACCTTCCTTTGAAAATACATACTTCCCAGACATGGTGGAGGAAGCTCAGTTTTCCAGCAGTCACTTTTTAGCTTCAGAAGGAGTTATCTCCTTCACATCTTTCTGATTCTCTGTAGTGAAAAACAAAAGAATGATAGACCATGATCTTCTGATGCCACCTTGTAAATTCAAGGGAATCCCAGACATCCAATATGCTGAAGTCATTCTGAATTACTTGCCTCCTTGAGAGGCATGACAGTTCCCAGCAGATCGAGTGATGCAGGACTGGCATCCCTTTCTCATGATGGCTATCTTGAAAACTGCCTTTCTTTTCACAGCTTGTAAAAGGAAAGTTGATAGGGTGAGTGTGCTGGAATGACTGTGAAAGCACTGGGTTGCACTAGATATTTTAACCTGAGAAAACAACATTTTGAAATAAAACCAAGGCTGAGCATGTCTGAAAACAGGCCATGTAGCTGCTAGAAATTTTCTGATACTGATAGAAAATTATGTATCCTCTCTGAATACACTGATTCTTCTCTGCTAAATGGCAGCAAGCCATGGAAATGAACTTTCCAATTTCCAGAGATCTGTGCACAGCCACAGTCCCCAAAGTCTCAGTTATGGTCAGGCTTTTGGGGTTCCTGAGGGTTTTTTATATACAATTGAGCTGATTTATGTGTTTTCCTGTTAAATTTTATTGCACCAGTGGCTTTTCTTTGGTTCTTTTGAAGTAGGAAATATAATTTCTGCAGCAAATGCAAAGTCAGGCATCTTAATGGAGTATAAAAATCTAAAATGTCATGATTTTATAGCTTTAAAATAGAGGATAGTGCACTGCTTGATACTCTTAAAAATATTAAAACTTGATGAGGATGTTTATCAGTAATAAAAAGATAGAATCTTCTCCCAGACCTTTGATTTTAGCTACTTGTGTATTGGCTTTTTTATGGGTGTACTTTTTATAAGTGAGAAATCTTCTCATTCTAGGACCATCCCATTTCAGAATCATGGAGAGAAAGAACTAATAGCATGAGGAAGAAACTTTGTCACAGGAAGATGAGTCAGTACACTTGACATCCAGTACTCCTTTTCCCTTTGAGAGCAGACTACTGATTGCATTTATATGGTTTCTAGGGTCACATGGACTATCTTTATTTATTTGACTTTATTTAAGACCTGTAGGTGCATGCAAATTTATAACCCAAGTCAGAAACTGTTCCTGTCACACATATTTTGTTTATGTGAATCACAGAAGCACAGTTTACAAACTCATTGCATTCCACAAGTGAGGGATCGGAATGGCCTATGCTCTTTTAAAGAGAAATCTAAAATAAGTCTCCTGGTGGATTTCTTTCGTTGATTCTGATATAGTCTGAAGTCTTGAAAATACTTTTTCCCTTGCATCTTAACACATGTTTTTAATGAACATGTAGGAATTTAGGTAAAATAAAAATCCCTTCTTGCTATATCATTTAATGTAGTAGATCTTGAGTGGTTCACCTCAAGCTGTTTGCAGACGTTTTCTCCAGGTGTGGGCACAGAAAAAGCATTTTATTACAATGTTCACTGTTACTGCTGTTGCAGGAAGAAGGAATGGGAACAGGTCACGGGACAGCAAAGTCACAGGAATAGCCAGTATAGCAGGAGGGGCACGGCTTGACTTCTCATTAATACAGACTGTCCTTTTTTCTGTCCTTGTCTTTGCAGCAGTCCAGCACGGGGGACCTGAGGACTCTGAGGAAAGGGCTGTCCCCATACCACTCTGAGTCACAGCTCTCGTCACTGCCGCAGTATCAAGACTCCCTGCAAAACGTAAGAGATGTTTCCTCACCTCTACAGACAGAGCTGCGGGTTTCCCTGAAGGTGGGCTTGGCTGGAGAGGGGCATGTGAAGGCTATGGGGGAGCTCTCCTAGCTGGGAATTCACCCTGAAACCAGTGGTGCAAACATGCAGCTGAACCCTGCAGCTGTTGGGAGGATGGGAAGCCCCTGGAAACATTGATCTTTACCTGAGTTTGGATCATTAACTTCTAGCCATGTTTTTTTGGTTAACTGACAGTCACAGCTGTGCATCTTCTGAAGGAAGGGTGAGTCTTGTTATACCTGCAGCTCCGTCTTTGTAAATGCCCTGTGTGCCTGCTGTCAGAAAGCTGGACATGGATGAGGCATAAACAGTTTGCCAAGTGTCCGGCAGTGTGTGCTTAAGGTTGCTTTGGTGATTACATTCTTGGGACTCTACAGGGTTTTCTATATCACAAATGACATTGTTTCCTAAGATTTGCCTGTGTTTCTTCTTCTTAAACAACAGAAGAATCTTGACTAAAGCCTCTTGTGAAAGATGGATCTTGTGCTGCTGTGCTAGGGCTCCTCCTGCACTGGTGTGCCAGGCATGGATGGGGAGAAAGCCCTGCCAGATGATTGTCTGCCAGATGTTTGCCTGACTGCCTAGACACTACATTTACTTGCAGACAATGTTTCCCAGATTGTAGCAAAAGCTTAGATGCAGTGAAGGAGTCCTGCAGTGAAGGAGTGGACTGCGGGTGTTGTGAATGGCAGCACAAGCCTGATGGCAGCACAGCTTGGGGACCTCCCTGTGTCTCCTGCTCCCTGTCCAGGTCACTGGGCAGCTGTGGATACTGTAGAACCCCTTGTACATTGGATGCCTGCTTGGGTAAATGTCATTCCATAGGTTTAGTATTGCCTCTAAGAGCTGTAAAAACAGAGTAATAATAATTTAGTAAAACTGCAGTGTCAAAGCAGAGACCTTTTTTACCCTGCTCTGCAGGATGGATAGAGACCCTTCAGTCAAATTTAAAAAAAAGGCCAAAACCATACAGATGAAATGGAAGACTGTGGCTGAATATCCACTTTCCTAACTTTGTGCCCCATGTATAAAGTGAGGACACTTTATAAGGAGGGCAGAGATATGAACCTGGAGATGTTTGTCAGACTATGTGGTGCCTTAGCGTTTTGGGGATTTTGCCTTGTGCTTAGGCTTTTGATCCCCAGCTTGGTTCCAGGTGGGGGATGCTCAGTCGGCCTGTGTGTGCCGGTTGCCCTGGGGGGCACTGCTACACACAGTTTTGTGTTGATCTTGTGGATCAGGCCAGGATATGACTGGCATCTTTCTGCAGAGGAGCTGTGCCTGGGCCGGGAGGTGGCAGGAGACTTCTCTGTCTAAGCATCGGCCCTACAGGTCACTTGGATTGTGTGAGGGCTGGCAGCAGAAGGTGCTGCCTGCTGGATCCCTACTGGCCACTTGTCCCTGCTTTCCCTCCTTCCTCAAGGGGGAGGTGACATCTGGTGTTTATGGAGAGGCTCAGGCACTGCATGACACTCACCTTCTTCTGTCACCCTGGCTGTGTTCTGCCTTCATTGTGGGAAGATGATAGAGAAAACCCAAACCAGCACTGGATCTAAATCCACATTGTCTGGGATACTTACATAGCCACGTATTTACTTATTCCTACCAAAATCCCTTTGGTTTGTGGCTTGACGTGATATATTGTTTTTGTGACAAAGGAAAATGATCATGAATTCATGCGGATGTGTCACCGTTTGACTCAGAATCAACAATGCTCTTGATCCCCTCCCACCCAGGTTGGTTAAGGAGAGTGAAAAAGAGAGAGACTTGGGTGGATTGAAAACTAAACTGCACAGCTTTAATTAAACACTAATGATAAAAGAAAATATATACAATTATATACAAATATGTTCAGATATGTGCAAAAGCTTCTCGCCTCCCCCCACCCCCAGCAACTCCCACAGCATCTCCTGAGCTGCCAACAGTCCTGAAGAATCCCGGAGCTGCTGCTGGAGAGAGCACAGAGTGAGGAGGGTCAGGAGAGCTTGAGTCTGGAGGGTGATGGTGATGGATAGACAAAGTCCTTCCCAGACACCGGCCATGGACGGAAGAGAAGGGAAGAAGAAGCAGGAAGGAAATTGTCTTCTGTGATCTCTGACCTTCCTCTGAGCTTACATAGATATATGGAATGGAATATCTGGCCAGTTTTGCTGTCTGTCTAATTCAGCCTCCTACGGGGGGGGTCGTCATAGATCTCCCTGTCGTATCTGAGCCTCAGAGTAAAGGTGTGACCTTGGAGACCCAGCAGTTAGAAAAACATTCCAGCTGTTATCAGCCCAAGCTGGGACACTCTGCTACTAGTTTAAAAAAAAAAAATTACTGAAGGAAAAAAAAAAAAATCAGTAAAAGGAAAATTGGTTTCATCCTGGCTCAAACCAAGTCAAGATGTCTTTGAGTGTCTCAATTACCTCCCAGAAGGTGGACAGTTAGATGTACCTGTCTTTCTCTGTAGACTTTTTTTTAACAGCAGACATGACTTGGTGAGAAGTTGTTCCTCTTAGTGCCTGCACAGGCTTCATGCAGGTGAGTGATGGACAATTGGTGTCAGCTCCAGGGCTGTCAATCCGTTCAGGGTTTTATTATTGTCACTGCCTTTGGGGAAGTTCCTCAGCACATCCCTCACTGTCATGCAGTTTGCATGAAGGCATCACTCCAGCTCAGCTCTGATGTCTCTCAATGAAACAGGTTGGTGTTTCTGATGGATCCTGGATTGTGGACACTGGTGCATACTCAAGACACAGAATTGAAAGACACTCATAATTTCAAATCTGTGCACTCTTTAGTCAGTGGTGCATCATGCAGATGGTGAATTACAGATTTTCTTCGTAGTCTGTAGTGGTTACCAAATATCCAGGAAAAGCAGCTCCAGCGGGTTAGTTCTGACCTGCAAGCCTCTGGCCATTGCAAGGTGTGACATGTATGTTAGCTTGAACTGATAGCAGGCTGGTCAAACTCCCCAGCCCTGGGAACTGCAAACCTGAGTCATCTCATAGGGTACCATGTCCTTTGGGAGGTGAGGGTGATTCACTTGTGCTCTGGCTCTGAGTGAAGCATGAGAGGAGGTGACAACAAGCAGCTGCTTGTATGACCTGCCATTCCCCTGCAGTGAGAGGGGCAGGCTCCATGTCTCAGTGCCCAGGCGTGGGAAGGTGGCCTGAGGGCTGCTCAATGTTCTATGGTTGGAGGTACCTTCTCTTTGAGAAGCTCATAAGCCAGCCTGCCTGGAAGAGCCACTTATCCCCATTGGCATAAAACACCATTAAAAGTGAACCAGCCTGTTACTAGCAGTCAGACCTAGTCTGGCTGTCTTAGAATTAAAATTTACTAGCAGTGTTCATGTGGTTTATAATAGGAAACATGTCTTTGGTGGATGTAACTGTAGAAGTTTGTAATGGAAATATTAACGTGAATGTGGATGGAGTGGGAATGGATAAGTGTGTGTGAAAACACCATCAGGAATGCTAGTGCAAGGGATGCAAGGATGGCCTGTGTTGATGACCAAAGACACAACTGACAGCAAACAAATGGGTAAACACCGTGGGGTGTGTGGTTTGCGTCAGGACCTGGAGGTCTGTGCTGTGATAAGGCCACAGCACAGATGGCTCCTGCTAGAAGACCTATTCCCTGATAAAAGGAGCAAGGTTAGGCTGTGATGTGCCATTGCTATTCCTGTGGTTCCAAGAGGAAAGGCTTAGATAAGGCGCCCAAAATGAGGGAAAGGAGACAACAGGCAGCAGCTTTCCTAGTGTTTATGGGGGGTGAGTAAGCAAGATGCTGAGATAAAAATCAGCCTGTAATAACCATTGACTCCTAAAGCATGTGAAAAATGTGTGCAAAACCCAGTTCTTTGCTGTCAGTGCGGAGGGATGCCAGAGCTGTCATTAGGACTTGCTAGTAGGTGTCCCTTGTCCTCTGTGTCACACACAGGGGTCCTGGCCACACCACATGGATATTTACATTTTGGTGAATACCTGAGTGTTAGTTTATAGGTGTGCAGGTGTGAGTGACATGTTAGAGAAATCAGTTTTAGATTATAATAAATATCAGCTTCCAGTTCCTTAAGTTTTTGTACTGAGTTTGCACTGTGCTTGTTTTCTGTGAGAGCCCTTGCTGAGGAGCAGGAGCTCCCAATGCTCCCCTGGCCAGGTTTGGGAGGACCTGTCTGTAGTGTTGTAGGTGGTGGCTGGAGGAAGAGACCTGTGTTTCTCCAGGACATGGACCTGGGAGTCCCTGAGGAAGTCTACCTGCAGATAGGCTCTGTGAGGGCTGAGCAAAGCTCTCTCTTCTGAGAAGTCAGTGATTATGGTGCTCAGTCTTTATATATGTCTCTAGGGATTGCCATAAGTATCTCTGCAAAAGAAGAGATTTCCATGAGGGGATTCAAAGCCATATCTCTCAGGAGTTTGGTTTCGACTGCAGGCCAGGATGGGAAGAGACAATTCCTATTGCCCCCCTAAATCTACTCCAAAACCAGCAAGGTCCATAGGAAAATTCAAAGAAGCAGAACAAGTGTGGTTATGTAGTGGAGAACACTTGTCTGAGAGGACTGCCAAGTCCCTGGCTTCCTGGCACTGCCTCCTGTTGCATTTTTCTCCAGTGCCTGGTTTGTGCAGGTTGCAAAGCCTGGGAGGTGGCTCTGGCTGCCTGGACTGTAGCATTGGCTTCTTTGGCTCCTCCTGCTGATTCCCACCACCCTGTAACAACCAGCTGTGTTCGTAGCTCTGCCTTGTAGAGATCCTTGTGAGAAGCGTATTTTGTTTTGCCAGATGGCACCCACGCTATTATAAAAACAAACCCAAATGTTTGTGCTCTGTAGGTGTAAAGAGAAGCCGTTAGATGGGGTGGGAAGGAATGATACAAGAGTCCTTGGCTGACGTGCTGGCTGTCTCCTGAGCCTGCAAGAGTGGTGGTGAGGGGAGGTGATACAAGGACATGTAGTAGCTAAATGCCCCATCCCTGGGGGTTTTTAAGGTCAGGTTAGATGAGGTTTTGTGCAGCCTGGTCTAGTGGTAGGGTTCCCTGCTTATAGCAGGGGGGTTGGAACTTCATGATCTTGAAGGTCCCTTCCAACCTTAAAGATTCTATGATAAACCCCAGAAGTAGTGACAGTCTTGTCTCTTCCTTCTGGTTGGAAAGATGGTGGGTCTCCATCCTCTATGATGCAAGGGCTAAGGCAGAAGAGAAGCGAGAAGATGACTTGGTATCTCTCCCTCAGCTACCTGCAGAGGGAGGAACAAGCTGGCCCCTGTGACAGCCTGGTGCAAGCAGGGACATGTCTCTGTGGCCCAAGCCTGGTCTTGGGTCTCACTTGTGGACTCAGAGCAGAAGGGACTCTAGTCCCTTCTTCAACCTGTGTGGGAGAAGATCTGTTCTCTCAGGGAGAGGAACTGGATCAGCTTCTTAAAGCCAACTTGACTTTAAAAAATCAAATTTGAAATGGCCAGAGATCTCCATTCCTGTTGTGGTGCCCAGGAGATGCACCCAGAAGAGCCAGGGGAGCCCTCTGGGCATCGATCTCCCTGCAGAGTCACCCAGACCACCAGGGACATTTGCATGGCCCTGAGGTGTCCCTGCACAGCCCAGCAACCCTGCTCTTACCAGCATAGAGCCCCCAGCCCCTCATTGTGCTGCACAAGGCCCCTCGGTGCAGGTTTCCCTTGGCTGCCCAATGCCTCTTGCATCCCCAGGGCTGGTCTTTGCAGCTTCAGCATCACATCACAGCCTCTCAAAATGCCTTCAGCCCTTTCTGTTGCTCTGCCAAGCCCATCCTGAGCAGCCACCCAATGGTCCTCCACCTTCTCTCATCCATGTGCCACATCCCCACAGCATTCAGTTGGACTGAGTACTGCCAGCATGTCAGAGAACATCCCCAAGCCTGCTTCTCACCTTCTTCCCTCAGCAGTGATGGCCATGGTCCCTTTTTAGGCAGGGGAAGCAATGATGGAGCAGCATAGCAGAAGGTGGCTCCTTCCTGCTCGCAGCACTGATACTACCAGGATGCTATTGAGCAGAACAGAAAGAAATTCAAGGCAGTCCTTTTGCCGCTGCGGCAACAGCAGCTTTGGAAAAGAGAGTGAAATTAAAGGTTCGTTGGGATTTGCAGCCTGGGGAGCGCTATTGTGAAGCTTCAGAGTGTATTACCAGCAGCTGAGAACAAACCAATCCGTTTTTGAAGGCAGCTGCCCTTCATCAGCAGTTATTGTGGTGGCTCTGAGCAGTGGGTGGCTTTTTTCCCAACAGCACCCAACCGGCACAAAGTTTGTCAATGACAAAAGTTTGGGCATTTGATGAGCAGAAGAGACGCTGACAGGCTGTATCCACAATCCACCATTACAGGTAACTGCAGGAGGTGAGAAAAATGAATCTACTTTGAGGTTCTGCTGTAGGTTCTCATCCTCGTTTGTGTGGGGCTGGCAGTGGGTCGGAGGAGACTTGGGGGCACGGGAGACCCTCGCTCTGCTCCAGGCCTGGGAGGAGGCTGCTTTGCCAGCAATGGCCAGGGCAGCCAAGCTGACCTGGAGGCTCAGAGGGGCCATACAGATGTGTGCAGGTGTCCCTCTGCCCCTGCGTGCATCCTCCACACAGCCAGAGCCTTTCACCTGGCCCATCCCCAAATCAGATTCGCTTCAGAATCCGGAACGTCTGAAAAATACCTACTGTTTCTTTCTGAAATCAACTGTGCTTGACGTTCCTTTATGAGAACAGCCAACCCTCTCAGAATTCTCGTGCCGATAGTGCCCCTGTGAGTCAGTCGGAGTTAGTGCACCTTGTCCTGCGGGACAGCGTCGTCTCGCTCTGGCCGTAGCTCTCAGACCTCCTGTTTGCTTCTAGCAGGTATTTACAGGCAGAAACAGCTCTGAATATGTCATATTGGTAGCAATTTAAAAGCTGGAGAGGGCAGCTGAAGCTGTCAGTGGTGGTTTTTAGCAGCGTGCACCCATTCTAGCTCCGTGGTGCTGCTCCAACCCGCAGCTGCTGCTCCTCTCCCACTGCCTCATTTCCCAGCGCTGGAGCTGCGATCCGCAGTGCTGGTGAAAGGCACCCTTCCTGTTTGTAGATGAGACCCAGTTGCAAACAATGTCCTGAGTTAGTTTATTCTGTTTGGAGCAGTCCCTGAAATCCTCCTTGTCCTTTGGTGCCCCAGCGCAACCCGTGCAGCCAGCGCTGTGCAGAGGCAGCTGCGGGGGAGGGTTAGTTTTTTGTCAGGTGTTCTTGATGTTTGTGCCTAGAAAGCAATGAAACAGTTAAATTGTTTCTTTATTAATCAAAAGGGCTATGCAAGCCCTTTTTATTACTCAAGTAGATAGTGGTGAGCACAGCCCAGGCTGTAAAGATGCAGGAGGTGGTGGCTGAGCCATACAGACCAGACAGGTGCTGCCTGGCTCCTGTGTGGACCCAGCAGTTAATTCATGGATTTGAATGTTTACATGACCAGCTGCTCTCTATGATTAGAGGCAACAAATTAAGTAGTGCCAAAGGAGATTAGCATCTGCAATGAAGTCCCTTGATTTGATAGAGAAGATGCTACTACAGAGTACTGATGGCTCCTGCACTTACTCCTGCTGGTGACTGGGAGCCATGTTGTGCCAGGGAGCTGGTGTCTGTGTGCAAAATCTCCCACATGTCCCTTCTCCTGTGCCTGGTGGCAGGGTGTCAAGCACTCACAGCTGCAAGGCAGCCCACTGGACTGGATGATCTTGGAGATCTCTTCCAGCATTCTGTGATTCAGGAATGTTGGGCTGTTCAAGCTATAGAAGTGCACAAGGTGGGAACAGGTGATTTGTTTTGAGCTGGGTGCTGGCAGGTTTTCTGAATATAGGCATGGAATAACAATAACCAAATGTCTTCATCACTTTGGATCATCTGCCAGGCAGACTGGACACATAAGGGACCTGTGTGCTCCCTGGCTCTGGCCAGGGTGTCTTGTGGTCAGGCAGAGTGGCAAAAAGGCTGCTTTATGCATGGTGCAGTTTGTGGAGGAGCTGATGCATGTTGCTTCTTTGTGCCTCTGGGAAATCTTGTTGCAACCAGCGAGGAGCCCTGGAGCTGCTGCCAGGTGCCTTCAGGTAGCCTCATCCCTGCAGGTCTGTGAGAGGAGCTGGACCCCTTCAGGGGCACCACGAGTTGGTGGCAGTGGCAGAGTTGCTGTGGCCATGAGAAGATGTGGCAGGGAGGGAAGGGGCTTTGAAGGAAGGGAGGATGAAGTGGCAGCCCAGAGTCATGTCATGCTTCAGTGCTGTCCCTTTGTTTCAGCCATTAACCCTCCTGCCAGCTGCAAGGCAGCAGAGCACAGGAAACACAGCCCGGGCTGCAAAACGATGAGGAGGTCTGATCTGCTTTTGTGGGGCCCAGGGAATTTCTCAGGCTGTTGTAACAGGAAATTTTTTGATTATTTTTTTTTCATGTAATCTCCCAGGGATGCTGCCCATCTCTGTGTAAGGGAGATTTCTCTTTCTGAGCAGACCAGCTGTCTGCATGCACCCATTGCTTGCCCTCGGTGCTGGCTATGCTACATTTCTGATGGGGATACTGTGGTTTAGGGCTTTGGTGCATTCCCTGCAAGGGTCTAGGGGTGTTTCTCCCATGCCAGTGTAACCCCATACTCTTGGTTCTTGGTTTTGCTACTGGTTTTCCCCATCTGCCCTCAGCAGTGTCTCTGGCTGGTGTCCCAGGAACTTTCTAAACGTTGTAGCCACAAGCACTATTTGCAAAACCAAAATATGCTGGGCCCTGTTCTGCCAACATACTGGGGCTGGAGTTTGCAGTCAAACATGGCACCTTTCCATGTTACTGCCTCCTACTTGTCCCTTTGCCGTTCCTAAAACATCTGGATGGTGACAGGTGCTAAGGAATGGCCCAAGTATAATTCAAACCTGGATAAGCAGGCTGGAAACAAAACCACTGTGAGATAAATACTCGTGCTTAGGGATTTTATTGTGAGTTTTCCAGCAGTGCCTGCCTGTAACATAATTTTCCTTGTTTTGTCTCAGCAATAAAAGCTTCACAGTGTCTGATGTGACTTCATCTAGCTTTATATTGTCTGAGGTATGCCATTATAAAATGTGGTTTATTTAATTGGGTTAGACTCCTAAATGTCCACTTGTATTTTGAAATGCTAAAGGAAAAATAATAGAAGTCATGAAGAAGATGTGAAGGTTCAGAAGCTTTAAAACTTGCTTGCATGCACCACATTGGTCTGGAGCATCCTCAGTGACTGGGCTATGAGTTAGGTGAAGTAAAATCAGTGTGACATTCTCCTCTGGGTTTTGAGACTTAGTCTTTTGCAGTCTTTCTGCAGATCAGGAATAACTCTCTTGGAGCTGAAGTAGGAAAGAATGTCATTAAAAGACAGAATATTATTGAGCAGAAAGAGATTGAAAACTGATGGCAGGACCAAGGTCTCATGTCTTTTGTGATCCCTGGAGGAATCAAGGAGAAATTGTTTACTGAGTTTCTTTGCTCCTTTTTGAGATTTCCAACCCAAAACCTCTAAAAGAGCAGACACCTGTCGTCTCCAGTTAGGCTTTTTTATTCTTGGGTTCCAAAGCATTCCCACTGTTACTAAGAAATATTTGTATTTTAAGCCTATTTTGCCTCTGTGGAGGTGTGTCACTATCAGGAGTTCCCAGCATGCCCTATTACAGAGAGTCCTATTAATTTTGAGTGGAGTATTGACAGCAGTGCTTGTCAGCATCTGTGCTGGGCCACATCCCACTCAACCAGATAGAGCCAGCAAGGACTCAGTAAGCAACTTGGTCTTGGACACTGGCAATGCCCTCTTGGCTTGATACAGAGCAGCAAATGTTCTCCAGCAGCTTCAAGTTGAGGCCTCAGCTCTTCATTTTTGATGTCATGTTAAAAAGGATCGTTGTCAGTATTTGCAGTCTTGGGATTTTCTTTCTTTCTCACATCAGCACTGTTGCTTTGGTGATTGTCTTTGTGTTCTGGGCTGCACCAGTGAATGGGGCTAGTTTGTTTTCTGCTTTGGATTTGAGGCTATCACCAGGGTCAAACATCATTCTTAGAAACAGAGAACTAGGGGATTTATCCTGTGTGTAGCATATTGCCTCAAGGATGCTCTGGCACTAGACACTGCAGAGTTCCTCTCTTTTCTTAGTCTGTTAATGATGCAGCTGGACTATGATCTCCTTACAGCCTTGGAGACTGAACCACTAGCCCTGCAGGCTCCAGTGGTAGGTTTTTGGGAGGGTCTTGAGCAGAATTAGGTTTCTCTGGTGGATTTGTCATTTGGGCATGCATGATGTGGGTGTAGTTGAATGAGGAGGAGGCTGGTGCTACATGGGAACAATCAGTGCTGAGAATTGCATTGGTCCCATCACAGACACCAGCAAATATCCAGCACTGATCTGCTTGAAATGGAGAAGCAGGTGAGGGCTGAAAGGGAAATGTATTCAGTGGTGCTTCAGAGCTGCTGTCATGGTTTCCCTACTGGAAGAGAGGCTGGGTATGTGGGTACTTGGCACTCACCTCCCATGCAGAAGAGCCTTGCCAGGAGCCTCTTGGGACACGGCAGTCCCAGAGCCATCCTGCCAGCAAAGATAGGGCTGTTTTTCCCAGGGCTGAACTCATCAAAGATTCACACCACAGCAGTGTCAAAAATTCTGAACTTCCACTGTGGTTTGCAGAGCAGCAAAAGCACTGACTTACTTCTGAAGCCTTGGATGGGTCACACATGGCTCCACAGCCTTTGATTCCCTGGACTTTTGCTTCTTACAGACATATCTTGGAGAAGGATCTCTGGGTTTCAGACATGCAGTGGTCAACAAACCCTGTGCATGGGGAAGATAAGGTGCTTCCTCCAAGCACTTGGAATCTCTGATGCATCAAATATGTAACTTAGAGCCCCTACTTTTACTTAGGCTAGTAGTCTCACTGCTGGGCAGTGCTTTCTTTCAGCAGTGTGACTGTGGCTGTGGCTGACAGAGAAAGCAGTGTGCCATGTAATTCTATCCAGGTGACCATTTGACACCATGACATAGATTTACAGTTGCTTTCTTTTTGAATTACAGATTCCTTGTGTAAGTGAGGAGTTAAATAAGCTAGCTTTCAGTCTTGTCTCTGCTGCTGTAAACCTGGAGCAACTCCAGCACTAGTTGTAGCCAAAGAGAATAAGAAACTTTGCATTTTCAAGTGTCAGCTTCCTGTAAACTAGAAAAGCAATCAAGATAGTATTTCTCAACAGCTTTATAATAAATATAATGGCATCCTTTTTGGTGACTTCTGATCTCTCTTCTAGCACCACTCATTATGTGATGCCCCACATAACCACATGTTTGAGGATGAAGAGTGAACTGTCTCTGAGATACCAAACCCTATGAAATCCTAGCAAGTGGAAGAGCCAGACATCCATTTAATACAGAGAGTGTGTGTGTGACAAAACCAGACAGGGAGAGGAAATTGAGTGTGATGCATGCCCCAAAACACACTGTATTGCTTTTTGCCTATATGGACAGTTTTTGCTTCTTAGGATGTAACCAGATTAACCTTGCTATTATTGTCTGTCAGGGTGCTGAGTCAGTCATGTTCCCATGGCTGTGAAAATGTCAGCTATAGGGAACAGGAAGGGCATGGATTTCTGCAGTGGTGGAGGTCCTCAGAGTAGCTGAGTTAGAGTGCTGGGGTGCAGCTGTGGTAATGCTTATGCAGTTTCCAAATGCAGCTATTTTAGGAATGAAGAATCTCCTCTGTGTGATTTCAGCAACAACCTTAACACTGACTTCCTGAGATTTCCCCCTCCCTCCTGCCCTCCTGCCCTTCTTCCAAACTTCTATCTTCTATCTTTGCTTTCCCCTCCCCTGCATTTCATCTCAACTGGTTTCCTGCTGGTTAAAATACACATCCTCCTCTTTCTTCCCATTCCCTCCCTTTTCTTCCAGTGTTGGCAGTTTTCCAGTCCAGCAACTTTGACCTTATCTCCAGTTCCTTCCATTTCCTTCCCTTCAGCTAACACTATCGGTGAACTCTGTCCATTTTCCTTTCTTCGGTCCTCCAAAGGCTGGCCATGCATCCTGCTGGATATGTTGGAATTTCTTTCCTTGCCGACTACAATTCCACCTTTTCTGGCCTCTTCCATGTATTCCTCCATGCAGGAAGCTGATATGAGCTTGACTAAAGCCTTTTTTTGTCAACCACTCTGAAATCAGTGGGGTTGAAGCATCTACTTCCCCTTTATGAAGCTGTGTCTGGAAAGAACCTTCTCTAAGAATGTCTCTAAGGGTTCAACTGCACAAAAAGCACTAAGTATAATGGTAACTATTAAGCCACTCTTAGCAGTGGGGAGTGCTTCCTGGCACCACGTGCCTATATGTACTTGGTTCATCTCACTGTTGCAAAGAGCAGAGATGTTGGTGAGATCCCTACTTACTCCACCACTTTCTTCACATGCATGTTTGGCCTTTTGTAGTAACAGTCTGACATGGTGGGAAGATTTCTGTGGCTTCTGGCATAGTGGGCTTGCAGCACGGTCATTTGGAGCACTCTTTCATGTAAGTCTGTATCACACAGGTTTCTGCTGTTGCTGAGTGTTGAACTCAGCAAATTGGACATCTGTTTCAGTAGGGTGGGATTTCTGACTTCCAAGCTAAGGATTAGGGATTGTGCCTTTTTGAGAAATGAGGTCATCTGGTACTGAGACCTTAACAGAAAGGTTTGAGTCCACCTTGTTTGTTGCATCCCTCATTCTTTAACATTATTTTTCTCTTCCTAAGTAAAATTCTCTGCCTGTGTTCAGCTGGAGCTCAGCTGATTGCCCTTGCTGAATTTCAGCTACCCATCTGAGAAAGAAAATGACCTTTTGAGTGTTTTTTGTGTGATCTGATATATCCAGTGCATCACCATACTTGCAAGATTACTTTTGTTGTGTCAGAATGGTGATCAGTGAAGTATGATCAAGCTCTTTAGAAAACATTTATCTCTAATCATTCTGGTTTCATTTGTATTCTATAATCATTTTGAGAGTGATTACGATCATGGAAATGCTTTGTAGCTCATTAGTGACTTCAGTTCTGTGAGGAGAAGCTGCTGCTGCCTGTCATACAGGAGGCCTCAGGAGCTGCACTAGTTTGGTCAGAAAACAATTTAAAATTTTGCCAGATATGAATACAGGCTGAGGGAGGTCATGCTTGAGAGCAGCCCTGTGGAAAAGGACCTGGGGGTACTAGTGGTCAAAAGCTGGACATGAGCCACCAATGTGCGGTTGCATCCCAGAAGGCCAACTCCATCCTGGGCTGTATCAAAAGAAGTGTGGCCAGCAGATCAAGAGAGGTGATTCTGACCCTCTACTCTCCCTTGGTGAGACATCACCTAGAATACTGTGTCCAGCTCTGGTGCCCCCAGCACAATAAAGATGTGGACTTGTTGCAACATGTCCAGAGAAGGGCCACAAAAGTGATCTGAGGGCTGGAGCACCTCTCTTATGAGGACAGGCTGAGGGAGTTGGTGTTGTTCAGCCTGAAATAGAGAAGGCTCCAGGGAGACCGCATAATGGCCTTCCAGTACCTGAAGGGGCTACAGGAAAGCTGGGGAGGGTATTTTTACAGAGGCATGCAGTGAGAGGAAAAGAGGTAATGGTAGTAAGCTGAAAGAAGAGAGATTTAGGTTAGAGATCAGGTGTAAATTATTCAGTGTAAGAGTGGTGAGACACTGGAACAGGCTGCCCAGAGATGTTGTGGGGCTCCATCCCTGGAGGTGTTCATGGGCTGGTTGGATGGGGCTCTGAGCAGCCTGTTCTAGTGGAAGGTGTCCCTGCCCATGCAGGGGAGTTGGAACTCAATGATCTTTAAGGTCTCTTCCAGCTCAAAAAATTCTGTGAATTCTGTGAATATTACTCTCAATTCAGAAGAATATTGAATGCTAGACTGTCGCTGGGCATTTCTAGTGTTACTTGTGAAGAGGGTCGTGGGGGAAGATCTGTATCAAGTATTGTTCATGGCCACAAAGTCCTGAGTATTCTGCTTTCAGTTGTCATTATCTTGGATGTTTCTGGAAAGAAAGCAGATTTCATGCTGAAGACAGAGGAATTATGCAGGTATTGGTGTATTTGGCCTTGGAGAGGCCGATTCTGGAAGGACTCTGGTTGCATTAACCTGCACTGTGAATCCATTTTGCAGTGATAAGTGGAAGCTGTAGACTGGCTGGACCCAGGCCCTGAGGCATCTGCCCCAGCCTCTGCCCTTTCTGTGTGACATTATGGATGGGGTGGCTGAGGACATGTCCCCAGGTGGCCACAGCTCCAGCAAGCTGTAACCCGCTGCCAGCAGATTGAAAACCATGCCCAACCTGTGAGTGTCTCTTGGTCTCTGTGCTTTAGCAGTCTGTTAAAATTCCTTGGAGAATTATTGTGGAGTTAGTAAATCTAATTTTCCTTTTTCTGAGGTATCTGCCTCTCAGAAGGAAGTTTTTGTATCACCAGTAGCTTTATAGGAAGGTTATTGTGAGTTAATGGTTGTTGATCATACATACATGGGTTAAGTACAGATCAGTGACCTAGACATGAAAGACTCCATGCCTTTTATGATATTTTTGTGTGTAGTCTAATGGATTGGCTCACCTTTCTCTTCAATGTAAGCACAAGAGTACTTTCATTAGTAAAAAGAACCCCACAACTTAAAACATTTGGAAGAATGAGAGGTGGCAAAGTGACCCTCTGGTGGTCCTCCTTTCTGGCACAACTAGCTTGCTGGCCTTGGCTTAGAAGGCAAAGTGATGAGCTGGAGCATAAAATATGCTGTGTTTTTAAACGTGGAAAAGATGAGAATGGAGTCCCTCATGTGTCGTGTGTGAAAGCCTTCCTGTGATGGTGCTACATGGTGCTCTGCCATCCTAATTTGCTTTCAGAGGTCCTCAGTATAGTCATTCTTTGTGTTTCCTAAAGGATGTGAAAACTAAATATGAGTTTGGTCAATGGTTTCATTGTTGATTTCTCTCACTGCTACAATGCTATGCACAAATATTAGGGACAGGCAGGGTGCATCTCACTGAATAAAGATATTGTGTCTCTCAATCCAAGTTGGATGCCTTTAAAAATGAAAGCCCCGTGAAAAGTGCTTACAAGGCAGTTTGGACAGTAGAAATCTTTTGTAAAATGTTATTTCAGCATCTTTCCCAATGGGATCCTTCATGTAGGAAGACTGGCCAGCATTTTGGGAACAAACCCAGCCAACATTAGCTTTGGACATCTGCTTGTTTTAAGGTTGCCTTCACAATTTTCTCTGTAGCTGAAGATTGGTACTTGATGTCTATGTGAAAATGTTGCCAGAAAAGCAATGAAGTTATGCCAACTGTTTCTTTCATTAATGCAGCTTCTTAGAAACGACTGCTTTATGCTGGAAAATCATCTTATTTTGCATTGCTCCCTTGGCTAGAAGGATGAGAACTGTTTGATCTTGTCCTTGTACAAAGTTATCCTAAGTGAGTAAAAAATGTTTCTTGAATCAATTTAGCTTTAAACCACAGTGATCTCCTGCCTCAATAAATCTAGACTGAGTGATGATAGGCTTAACTGGCATTAAATCAAGTGAGTAAGGAGGAAGGGGTAATGGTGTCTTTAGTCTCTGCAGATGGCTGAAGGGGGCTAACTTTGGAGAAGCTAGTGCTCAGATTTTCTGGATGTTTCCTTCCTCGTTGCTTAAATCACCCAAAGGGAATCAAAGAATATCTTATCTTATTTCAACAGGGACCAGCTCGCATGACATCTGATCTTGCATCTTCTCCTGCAGCAGGATATGTCCCTGTTGGTCAGAAACCAGAAGCTGTTGTGCATGCTATGAAGGTAAGGATGTACCATGGTGTGGTACAGTGCAGTGTGGTGTGACAGACACCAGAGTTGCAGAACTGGAAGTTTGCTTCTCATTGAAACACAACTAGAAGTATAAAGTTAGTTCTCATGCAGATTATTGGTAACCAGCACATGTGTCATGATGAGTAATCATGGCTTCAAATAGTTGTGCAGTTAAGCAAGATCATGCATCACTTTTTTGGGTTGGAGACCTCCAACAAAAGCTCCTGGTGCTGAAGGTGTTTGTTACCCTTTCTGTTCATCTTTGCTGTATAAACTGGGTCTGTGGAGTGGCTGACAGCAGTGACTGAAATGCTCTTTCTAAAAGGGACACAAAAATGCAGTTCCTACATATGTTTTGTTGCTAATTATTGTTGGCAGTAAGTCATGGGACACTGCTAGCTGAGTTGAAGAAGAAAACTTGCACTATGATTTCACAGCAGTTCCCAAGTCCTAGTGACCATCTATTAGCATAAAAAGTGTAATACCCTGGTGTTAAATGTCTAACTCATTAAGCAAGTTACTTCTGAGTATCTAGAGGACAAAGAAGCACAAATTATTTCCAAGGTGCCATAGGAATGGCTGGAAAGTCTCTAACTAAATTAAATTCTGGTTGGAATATGCTGATTTATAGATTTAGGTTTGTTGAAGCTGAAAGATTTTTTTTTGTACAGGGTTAAAAAACTTTCATCAAATTAAAGGAGGATTCCTGGATGACAGCTCTGGAGCTCAGGTGCAGGTCATAGCAGGTGAAAAAAGGTCCAGCAGTAGAATCATCACTAGCTGTCATACATCTAGATATCATAGAAAGGCTTGGATTAGCAGGGACCTTAAAGAACGTCTAGCTCCAACCGCCCTGCATGGGCAGGGACAACTCCCACTAGACCATGTTGCTCTAAGCCCCATCCAACCTGACCTTGAATACTTCCTTTGTCTTAGACCTGAACATTGCTGGTTACAAAGATCTTTGATTTGTACCTTTCCACATCTGACAGCTAAGTAAAGGGCACAGATGCTGCTCATCGCTTTGATCTATAAGTTCCCTAAATGTACTAGTTTTTAGTATTTCCACATTCCTTTTTTGTGTTTGTCTGGGGTCTTTCAGCTCCAGGACAGATGTGTCAGTTGGTGTTGACAAAACCTACAAGTGTCAGGAGAAGCAGTAGTGCAGCTGGCCAAGGATGTTAGTTCCACTGGGCAGCTGTAAGATTCCAGGGGGATATTTGAGTGTCACTGTTTCTCAAGCTGTTGATCTTCTATGCATTTATGGTGTGTAAGGAATTACAAAAGACAAGTTTGGTATGGATCAAATTTAAATTATAAAAGATCTTTCAAGCTGAAAATCTTGATCTTTCAGCTTATTTGAGGCTTTATATACCCAGACTGTGTAACTCCCATTGGATCTTAAGGGAAGGGTGTCCAGCACCATCAAGGATTAAAAAATACCTTTAGTACAATTTTTACTAGTTCCCAAAGGAGCACTGACCACACAAGTGGCAGTTCACTTGCCTGCATACATATGTCCTGTGTTTTCCAGACTACTGCTGTTGGCCTTTTCTTCCCAAACTGGTGTTTGTAACTTCCTGCTCTTCTAAATGCTTCTTGCATTTAGTGAGGTGGTCATGAGGGACAATATTAAGCAGAGTTGATAGTGGGTTTAAGTTGCAAGATCAATTAATTATAAATTAATTATGAACACATTCTGAGGGAAATTAAGTTCCTATTTGCTTTAGGGGTTGTGGGACTGAGTCTCTTAGGAAGGGCAAGAAATAAATGGTTTTAAGATGTGGTTTGATAGGCTTATGGAAAGGATTGGAAAATTAATGAGGAAGATTCTTGGAAACTGAAGTAAAGTTTGGGAGGTCTGGTGCAATGATGAATATGAAAGAGTTGAAGTTGGATGACTGGTTGTTTGCACTTATTATTATTAGCATTATTATTAATCCTCTACTTCAGAGCTTTGTTGATCACTAGGAAAGACTGGAATAAAATCTCCTCTGCAGTTTTGTAATTTGGCTGGTGGGGTATATTTGTCTTCAAAACCCTGGCAAGTGCCACAGCTGGGGTAAGGAACCACAGAGTCATAGAATCATAGAATGGCTTGGATTGGAAGGGACCTTAAAGATTATCTAGTTCCAAACCCCCCTGCATGGGCAGGGACACCTCCCACTAGACCAGGTTGCTCAAAGCCCCATCCAACCTGGCCTTGAATGCTTCCAGAGAGGGGGCATCCACAACTTCCGTGGGCAACCTGCTCTGGTGTCTCACCACCCTTACACTAAATAATTTCTTCCTAGTGTCTAACCTGAATCTACCCTCTTCCAGATTAGAACCATTACCCTCGTCCTGTCACTACAAACCGTGGTGAAAACCCTTCCCCAGCTTTTTTGTAGCCCCTTCAGGTAGTGAAAGGTCTTCCTGAGGTTCTTCTCCAGGCTGAACAGCCCCAATTCTCTCAGACTGTCTTCACAAGAGAGGTGCTCCAGTCCCCTGATCATCTTCATGACCCTCCTCTGGACTTGCTCCAAGCTCTTTATGTAGGAGGGCAGGATCACTTCCCTTGGCCTGCTGGCCACACTTCTTTTGATGCAGCCGAGGACACAGTTGGCTTTCTGAGCTGCAAGTGCACATTGCTGGCTCATATTGAGCTTTTCATTGACCAACACTTCGAGGTCCTCCTCCTCAACGCTGTTCTCAATCCATTCTCCACCCATGGAAGCAGATGCCCTAAGCAGTCACATCTCGTGGGGCACAAATTATCTCACGTGGTGTGTCCTGCCCACACACCTAGGGTTAAAAACATTCTCACATGTGAAGTGAGGAGGAAATTCTTCTGTAGGTCAGTGTGGCAGGGAGGGATGAGAAGGAGGGTTTTTTTCTATCCTGTGGCCCATTTCCAAGGATCAGTTGAAAACTGGAAGGACTGAAGAAACTGGTCATGATCTCAATTTCTCCTCCTCACTTCTTGTGACACCATGAGATTGTGGCTGTTGGTCACCAGCTGTGGATAGATAGAAGATAATGTTTTTTGGCCACAGCATGCTGTAGCATATGGAGTAAGTCTTATTTGCACATTGCAGATCTGGGCAGCTTTTCCAATGCCAGTCCCTGCTTGTGAGAAACTGGATGCTGCTACTAACTTAGACCCTCACTGCCTGTGATACAGGTCATGGCCTTTCCTTGAGGAGGAGAAGAGAGTTGACTTTGTGCTTTGGCTATACCACATCTGATATTAGAAAAAGCCCATCTGGGTTGTGCAAAGAAGTCCTTATGGCTGTAGCAGGCCAGCTCCTTACCACAAGGAAAGTCAAGGACAGTTGGAAGTTGACTTTGCTTCTCTTGTGGGCTACTTGAATTCAAATCTGTCCAGAAGTGGTGTGGCTGCAAGGAGGCAGCTCTGTGCCCAAGCAAGGGTCACTGAGGGGCTGTGCACTCTGCAGGGTTTCTGGATTGCTTCCATCTGCACCCACCTATGTAATGTCATCTAGGCTTTTCCTGTGGCTTTTTCTAGCAGCTGAATGCTAGCTGTGTAGCTGAAGCATCACCTGCCATTTAGAATAAGTTTGTTCTGTCTTGAGGACATTTAGGGAATTTCTTTATTTTTGCTTCTGAAATACTTTTTTTTTTTGTTTATTGCACCTACTAAATAAGGAGCGAGATGACAGGTTGGCACTTCTAACAGCTGTTTTTGCTAACGAGAATAAAAGGTACATAAGCTACAGCTCAATAGCTCGCTGAACATCAAAGCACTTTTCTTAGGAATTGAGCAAACCTGCTAAAGACGTGGGGAGTTGAGAAAGAGACAAGTGCAAGAGAAATGCATTTAGCCTCTAACCCACCACCCCCTGCAGCAGCAGCCTGGACTTCTACATGTGTGCAGAGCCATTGAGCCGGTGATCAGTCACTGCCGCTCACATTGGGTGAGGCAGGGTTTGGCCCTGCCAAAACTAGGGAAAAGCCCTAGCAGGGCATACAGACTGTTCCTTTGCCAAAGGAGGATACTGTGTTTACCAGTGCTTTGCCCAGTTGACTTATACATCAATAAAATGAGTGAAGCTTTCACCCTTCAGAAAACATCCCTCAATCTCAGAGTGCTTCCTGGTACAGAAATGCTTGGCTTAACTTTGAACTCCCTTTCCAAAGCTTTAATGCAGTCATTCTGACTCTTTGGTGGGGTTCTTTTTGTTTGTTCTTTAAATGTACATTGCGTGGTTGTGTGGGTCCAGTACAGCAAATCAGCAGGGAGGTGGATGTGATGGACTGAGTACTTTGAGGTGACAATGCCTTGGTCACAGACATGCAGTCATGAAGGAGAACTAAATATACCTGAGGTGTTCCTTGCAGTTTGCATATCACCAGGGAGGAGAAAGCTAGATGAGCCAGTGTGCTCATCAAGAGTGAGATGCAGGTTGTCTTCAGGAGGTGGCATCCCCAGGCAGAAGAGCAGAGTTACCCAGTCCGGCCCCATTCCCCTACATGAGGAATTGCCCTGAGCCTGAGCAGGGCAGGCTGCTCTCACCACTGGTGTTTTAGCCAGGGAGATCACACAATGCTGGTGTATGCACAAAGGGCCAAGTGCTGTCAGTGCAGCTTGATGAAGAGCAAAAAGGACAGGAAGGCATGAGCTGCCTCGAGCCTGGAGTACACTTGTCTGTTTTCTATTGGCTCCTTGGTGGAAATGTGGCAGAAATCACAGGAGGATATACCTCAGTTTCATAGACCCACACTGAATCTGCAGTCCTTGAACTTTAGCTGAGCCATAGACAATTTATGTGAAAGCGCATCCATAGACACCAGCGATGTCTTTGGAGGAACATTAACCTGGTCCTTCTAAACAGCTGAAGTGGCGCCTGGCAGAATCTGAGAATGGCTGGGGCTGGGTCAGCACAAAGAGGGCTTCCTGTCTTTTTTCAGGAGGTGGTTTCACTCTTCAGCATATATTTTTTTCCATCACGCCTTTCTAGGATAGGCTATCAAATCTCTTTTGCCCGTACCCAAGATACTAGTATATCTTTACAAAGTACCTACCCAGATGTGGGGTGGACCTGGGGAGCAGGATGGTTTCCAGGGTAAATGAGTCCTATGTAATGCAAAAATGAAATACAGCCATAACTTCTGTCTGATAGGCTTTCAGCTCCAGGTCTGCCTGATTTACACCATTGAAATACATTTCCACTGAAGGAAAGGGACTGTGCCACCCTTCAACACCTCCTAGAATGCATAGTTACTTCAAGCAAAAGTCAGGGAAAACCAGTGTATTTTGGCCTGCTGAGACTCTCGTGCCTGCAGGATTGATGGCTGGTGGTAGCAGAGGCTAGAGCTGATGTGATCTTTAACTAATCTAAACCACAGTTGTCCTTGACACCTTCCAGTACTTAGTTGCCAGCCAGGCAGCCCTGGTGCTCCGCACAGGGATGTGATCCTGCCGACCCCTGCCTTTGCAGCTGGTGCTGGAGCCACACTGACTGCAGACGAGCAAGTTCAATGTGTGAGTCCAGCTGGATCAATAATTAATTCCCTCCTGTTTAGCAAAAAATAGATGCTCTCTTTGTCAGCACCTGCATACTTTTTGCATTGCTCTTGCCCTTCCTCTCTTCTTAGAAAGGATGTGGATAATTCTTGTTTGTGCAAGGGTCGGTCCCAGCTATGTTGGTTAAACTAAACTAAACTGGTGCATTTTAGAAGTAGGTTAAGGGCCCTAGGAGAATGACCTATTTTTGTTGGTAATGCAGTTGCAGTACAGCAGGATTGCTGTGCTGAGGCAGACCAGGGGATAATCTACCCTGCTATCCCATCTCGTGGAGCAGCCAGTGCTGTATACCTCAGCACAGGGTGGAACCCATCCTTGTTCTGCATCTGGTTTTGTGCTTCCCTGGGAAGTGTGGGAATATTTACACCTGCTGTATGGTGCTGACAGTGATTAAAGAAAAGCTTGGGGAATCGAGGTGATTATCTCCATCTTAAGAGGACAGTGTGGCACAAGGAGAGGATGACCCAAATCCACCATGGCACTTAGCACACAGTGGGGACAGCATATTCAGAGGGCTGCAGTCAGCAGGTGGGGTCCTGGGAAGCAATACTGTTTTTTTCTCAGCTCCATTCCTTCTGCATCCTGGCTGCATCCAGCTCAGAGGGCAACAGTGTAAGTTCCAGGAATCTAATTGGCATCTCTGAATCAGTCCCAGGGATCTGTGCTAACAGCCCGTGTCTTGCTTGCTGTCATCATGGGCCTCCAAGGGGCTCCCTTAAGAAACTAAATGAGTTAAAAACAATTTTCAGCCAAAAGGTGAGCGTAATTGGCCGTGTCTGTTTAAGATCTGAAAGATCATGGCTGATTGGAGACCACATGCTTAAGCTGCACAGTGGATAATTCTCTGCTTTTCAGTGGTACAAAACCCTGTTTCCCTCTTTCTTCGATGGTTAAAATTCTACTAGACCAAAAAGCTGCTGGCCTGGGCTGGCCACAGCTGCCCCATGACTTGGATTAGCAGAAGGGAGCGGGGAAGCTCTGCTCCTGCAAAAGAGGGGAATGAAAGGAGCACGACTTGCTGTGGGATTGCCTTGGGGATGCTGCCTGGAAGACGGAGCCATCAGCAGCCTTCCTGGAAGAGATGTGTTTGTGGGTGCAGGCAACTCACTGCAGGTTGTCACATGTTCCCCTGGGGCTGTGGTGGCAGTCACCCCATGTAGGTGGGGCGGTGGCATTCCATTGCTAGTTAAGGGAGACCATGATGGAGGTGCCCAGCTAGGGGTTGTGCTTGTCTTTGCAGTGCTCTGACTCTGAAGGCTTTGTAAATCCTTCCAGTTTGAATACTGGTTAATGAAATTGTTAGGGACACTTAATTATTTGAGGAGTGTAATGCTTTTGTGTTACTGTTTTTTGTAGGTCCTTGAGGTCCATGAAAATTTGGACAGGCAAATGCAAGACAACTATGAAGAAGACCTGAGTGAAAAGGAGAAGGCGATTGTTCGTGAAATGTGCAATGTAATAACTCCTCTCAGCAGCTCTAGGGGTTTCTTTGGTGTCCTTTTGTTACAAGAACAGAGCAGCAGGGGTCTGCTGTGTACAAGGCCCATCAAACACGATTTGAGATCCACTGGCATAGGGGAAGAGAGGAGGCTGTGCTGACCAAGGCTCTGGGTATCAGTAACTTGAATTCACTGCACAGAGCAGCCTTTGCTGTGGCATATGCTTCCCACTCTGCTGCCTTCAAGGGTGCAGAGCAGCTAGTCCAGCTGGCCTAGAGCTGTGCAATGGGCTCTCCTTGGCTTGGAGAGTCCTGTTAGGATTTGACTCCAACTTAGGGGATGTAGTTTGGGCTGAGCAGCAACTAGTTACAATTTTTAAAGCTATACAGCTTGAATGGCTTTGAGCCTAAACCATAAGATAACCACAGAGGGAGAATATTCATGTCTGAAGCAGTTGAACATCATGACGTGTGGGATGTTTTTGGCACTTCCAACATGGTGGGCAACCACACTGTTACCTGAGCTTGCCACATCCTGTATGATGAGCATTTGTACCAAACCTCTGCTCTGCAGTCTCTGCTGCTGTGGCACTGCCTCCAGCTTCAAAGCACCTTGGCTACACTTTGGCCTTGACCAAAGAGTTTGGGATTTCTGTCAGAACATGACTCAAGCTGCATGTTGCCTGCAGTCAGGGATTTGCTGCTCAGCCGTGTCAGCAGTGCCCACAGCAGAGAGGAGGATACTTATGGAGCCTTCTCCTTTAGAATTCCTCCTTGGTGATCAGCCCAAGTGGCACTGGCTAATGCCTCACAGCAGCAGAGAGGAGCCTAACCCTCGGTTTAAATTCTAAAAACCACCCCAACCCTAAAAAGAGAATGTAAAGAACACAACTGCATCTTGCAGAGCTAAATCACTGCAATCATCCTTGGCAAGGGCTGAGGCACTTTGCTTTGGTTGCTGGATCCCTATAAGAAAAGCCAAGACCAGAGGAAAAGAGGGCCTCCTTTTGAGGGTGTTTTGTCTGCTTAATGCCACATTCCTTTGCAGACACACATGGGGAAGGGTAAAGTGCCATAACTTTATCCTCCCAAATGGATTGATTTCTGTTTGTGTATCATCAGCTGCTTTTTCCTTAAATATTAATTTTATGTAGACTCAAGGCAGCTATGAAGTGCTTTGCATTTTCTAAAATGTATGTTTTTAAGAAGTCACACACACACACATATATATATATATATAAAAAATTTAAATCGTTATCTTTTTCATTACCTTTTCTGTTCAGCGTAACATCATTTCTGTAAGCATGGCAGGCTTGACCTAGCATTGAACTTAACTACTGAACCTAGCATATTTGTTTTATACTATTACCCCAGGCAAAAACGGTTCTAATTTCAAGAGAGACTAATTAGAAAAATGCATCAATGTTTTTTTTCCTTGGAATCTGGAGCACAGATGCCATCCAGGGGCTCTGCTGAGAATTGCAGCCCAGCTCTGGGAAACTGCTCGTTTCATTTTCAGACTGCAGTTATAAAAATACTGCAACTCATCAGAAGCTTTGGGGGTTTTTAAAATTCCTATCTTTCTCTATCCCACCTCTTAATTTTCTCTTACAGGTCGTCTGGCGAAAGCTGGGTGATGCTGCAAGCTCCAAACCTTCCATCAGGCAACATCTTTCAGGAAACCAGTTCAAGGGTCCCTTGTAAGAACACCATCCAAGAGGCTGGAAGTGATTGATTCTGTGAAGACTAAAGAGGCAGAGCTCAGCATTCCTGGCTGACTGTTCTTGGGGAGCTGGGGTTGAGTTTTTTTCAGGGTTTCCTTTTTTTTTTTTCCCCTTGTTTTGGGTTTTTTTTGAAACAATAGTGTAAATATGGCAGCTAAAGGCCTGATTTCCAGGCTGTGGTGCTCTGGAACTACTGTTCAATGGGTAACCATCCAGTAATGCCAGACTTGCATAATTTGTATTGTAGTTCAAACCTGCTTTGTTGTAATGGTCTGTTTGTAGAATTAACTAACTTGAGAGAATTTCTAAGAGGAACAAGAAGAACCCTTAACCTGTGGAGAAGTCACGGTTTGTATCCCTCCAGTCCACTCACTTGTCAATGATTCATAGCTGGGTTAGTGGCTCCAGGCAGCACCTTCCAAGGAAAGAGCAATTTGAATTAATTGGCTTACAGCCTGCCAAGTTCCTGAGCTGCAAACACCTTTTTAGGAGGTCCTTACTGTACAGTAAAGAGTGGAGAGCTAAAAGCACTGGTACACTTTGTAGGTTGCACGGTGGTGCTCATCACACAAGTCTGCAGAAAGGCTTAAGACTCTGTATCAGCTGTTAATGAACTGTTTTTAATGAACAAAAGATATAAGATTTTTGCAGTTGTCATGTGAATGAAGTCACATGCCAGTATTCCCTACAAATACAGCAATGCTTTACCTGTAAAGCTTTTACTACAAAGTAATTCAGCAGAACGTGCTGGCCTAACAGTGCTTATGACTTTCACAGGATCTTTGAGAGCAGCTCATCTTTTACATAAGGAAGATTTTGTTGGGTTTTTTTTAATGTTCTTGCTGGATCCCTCACCTATACTTATTCCTGTGTAAGGTATCCAAATAACAACCTTGCAGAGCTGAATAAAAACTCCATGAACACAGGCTGTCGGTTGAGACTACTTCCTGCCATTCAAGCTTTATTTTTGTTAATGAACCAAAACAAGTGGGTTTTTCCTTCTTCTAATGGTTGTATATAAAACAATGGGACTTATATTTTGCAATTGTGGAGTAGCTGCTTGTATAGCCGTAAGAATTTGACTCCTTTCTTTTCCAAGTTGTCATAGCAGCTGTCCCTGTATTTCATTAGATGTTCTTTCCTAATAGTCAAAGGAAGCGGGACTTGGTTATTAAAATACTTGGTGTAAAAATTTTTTAAAGACAGCCATGTGAGAAGATCAAAGCCTCCTCTTCAAAAGTTGCATCAATTTAACGATTATTTCAAAGATTTAATGACCTCAGACACCATCACTTTCTTTTTGTTCTCCAAGAGAATCAGTCACAGCTGCAGACAGCTGAATTAGCTGGAGAGATTCTTCCTCTTAAATTACTTTGTTCTACCAGTTGAGTTCTTGACTTGTGGTATTGTATTCACATGGAGCACTGATATAATAACAAGAAGCCCATGCAGCAAGTTATGGAAGGTAATTGGAGCCATGGCATGCAATATTCTGGCTGCCTGGGTAAAGAATTTGGAGTGTATGAGCTCAGATCTGGAACCAGTAAAAAAACAGAGAAGGAATACAACCAGAATACATAGTAACCAGGAAGAGTAAGCACGACATCATTATTTATTGCAGAAATAAAACTGTAGCAGTCAAGATTAAGAAGCTATATGAAAAAAAAATTACACAAACCAGGAACCACCCTCAAAACTCACGCTCTTACTCACACACTCACCAGTAGTTTATTTCTTACTAGTGCTCCTGCAGCAAAGCTGAGCTTGCTAACTCCAAGTTCAGTAATATTTACATTTAAGGTGTCTGGAAAAATCCATGATAGAGCCTGACTGCCTCATTTAAAATATGGCACCTTTGTGGATTCCAGATTTCTTCCTCTTTGCTTTTTGTTTTGACCTCCAGTTTCTAGTCACTATTAATTACTTGTCTTCCTCCTGTACAATTTATACCTTGACATTTTCGTACCAGAAAAGGTGATGTAAAGCAGAGGCATCATTCTTCCTTACTGGCTAATGTTGAACAGAGGGTTACTTTCATCTATCTGCTTGAAAGTCCCTTTTAATTTTGGTGGTATCTAATCACTGGATTAAGCAGAGAATTTAAGCATATTGGGAACAAGGTTAATTTAAGTCTGTGACTTTTAGCTAAAGCAATGCAAATGTTGCCAGCACTTGTAGTTAATTGTGTTGATGACGTGCTTGCTATTTTTGGAGTATATTGGACTAGCAGGTCCTCTCAACAAGAGCTGTACTAATCAGATTACTAGTCTCACCAGCTATGTAATTCTCATTCAAGTATTCCCTGCTATCACATCTCTCTCAGTATGTATCCAATGACTTCAAGCAAAGCTGGTTTTGTTCCACCCACAGATCTCACCTACAAGGGAAGTAAGTGCTGCAAATCCTGAAAAGCTGCTTCACTGGGTAGCCAGTAGTTCAACGAACAGTCTTGATAACCTTAGGGTATATCCTATGTCTTTCAGATTCCATTTGGCAGCATAAATCTTCAATGAAAGATCTGCACCACTGATTTGGCAGGATGTGGCAGTGCTGTATGCTGGGGTGTTCCTTTTGCAAGGTTTTAAGGGTCACTTCATACCTAGCTCCATTTGAGCTTGAAAGTGTCTTCCTGAGGTAAAATGATGCTCAATGACTTTACAGGATGACTTGGGTACTGAATTTTCAGTCGTCTAAAAAGGTGTTTTACATGCCTATTTAAATTGACTTACCTGTGAGCTGTCTTCAGTGAAAATTACTTGAGGAGCTTTGTACACTAAGAAAGGAGCATCCCCTGAAATAGTGGTCATTAAATTCAAGTATTTGGGGCAATAGACTAAGTTTATTTTCTCAAGATGGAAGCCCTGGGTTCTGCAATCCTCTGGCAAAGAAAGCATCCACTGTTTACAAATGGACTTTCCTTGCTTAAGGGAAGTGAAATCGCATCCTTGACTTCTGTGGGAGTGACTGAAGTGAAGAGCATTTCCATAGTTTCTGAAATGCCGTGGTGTAACCAGCTCCAGTTGGCTCTCTGCACCTTGGTAAGACTGCTGAGCACAACCTTGTTCGAGAATGGCACATTTTTATCCAAATAGATATTAAAAGAAATCAGTGTTAAAGTGACCTTTTATCTTTTTAGAAGCTGTAGGGGAAGAGTACTACTGATCTTTTTCAAAGTGCATGACTGTAAAGTGATAAAATTGTATATTTTTCATAATGTGGGGAAAGTCTATTTGTGCTGCTTTAGAAATCAGTTTAAAGTTTGATTTCTGTTAAACCTGTGATCTTACAGCCCTGCTATATTTTCTGTATATGATTTACAAAGAACTGGAAAAGTTAGCACCTGCTGTTGTGTATATAGCAAAATTCTTCAGACCTTAGCACGCGTTTTTACCTATTATGGAACCACTCTGGCTTTTTTGGGGAGGGAAAGTAATAGTACAGATTTTTTTGATAATGTGTGTAAAACATTCATTTGAAATATTTTAGTAAAAATGAAGTAAGAGATGGATTGTGATAGTGTATACTTCTAGTTGAATAAAATAAAAGACATTCTTTTTAAATAAACTGATGAATAAGATTTGGGAGAGCACTGCTGATGTATCTTGCAATAAGTACCATAGTTATGAATTCTGAACTGGTATGAAAAACCTGGAAACCCACTAAATTCAGAACCAATTTTATTTGGGTAGATGTGAACAAAGTAGTCCCATTTATAACCAGGATGTACATCACAGTATGTTGTTACATTCAGACTTTCACACTTAGAAAATATATATATTATGTACAGGAATTTGCAAATAGGTGTAAACATACAATACTTTAAGATACCAGTACATTCCAAAACAAAAATACCAGCAAGGCAAACACCTCAAATGATTCCAGTCAGCTAGCATTCAGAATCTCTTAAATAAAGTAGCTTTTATGCTTGACATTGTGTTGTTTTAATTATTACTAATAATGGAGTTTCTTGCTATAGCTCGAATTTAATGGTATCTGGCTATTTTGATAACCCAAAAATAGGCACTGATTTCTAGAAGGAAATTTTCTTCTTACTGATATAATTGAGCCAATATGGCTGGTTTTGCTAGTATAAAGTAATCCAGTGCTGGAATAACTCAAGACAATTTAAGTCAAATGTATAAAGTTAGAATAGATACTGCAAAGCTGATTAAAATCTAGAAGCCTATATAACTCACCATAAACAATACAGCAAACAGATCAGCTAATTTTTTAATTTCATTGTCTCATTCTTCATCTAAATTTTACATATTACCCTCCTCTTCATCTTTACAAAGTAGGTTTTGGCTAGCTACCCCTGCCTAGACAACATAAAGGGATGTTGTGCAAATTACCTCATGCTATCTCATCCAGGTAGCACGTCCAAGTCCTGCTACAGGTGGCATACCAGGTGGTGGAATTGGAGGTGGCACAGGTGGCTGTCCACCTGGGGGAACAGTAGGCGGGGGGTAACTAGCTGGTGGCATTCCCAGCCCTGGAGGTGGTGGATGAGGTGGTACTGCATGAGTTGGAGGCAGTCTTGGAGGTGGGAAATTAGGATTGTATGTAGGTGGAGGAGGATATCCAGGAGTAGGAGGTGGAATATTGGGTGGGGGGAATGAAGCGGGGGGTGGAGGTGGAACTGGTGGTGGAGGGTTGGGAGGATAGACATGAGGATGGTATGGTAGATGAGCTGGTGGTCCGTAGGCCGGTGGTAAAGCTCCGTAAGTTGGTCCTTCTGTTTTCATCATTGACTGAAGACTTTGATAACCCTCTCCTGACATATAAGAATTTGTAGTAGACATCCCTGTAATATAACTGCTGGGGGGCGGGGGTGGGGGACGATGTGGCAGAGGGGGAGGGTGATGTACTGGGGCATAGGTTTTGGCTAGCTACCCCTGCCTAGACAACATAAAGGGATGTTGTGCAAATTACCTCATGCTATCTCATCCAGGTAGCACGTCCAAGTCCTGCTACAGGTGGCATACCAGGTGGTGGAATTGGAGGTGGCACAGGTGGCTGTCCACCTGGGGGAACAGTAGGCGGGGGGTAACTAGCTGGTGGCATTCCCAGCCCTGGAGGTGGTGGATGAGGTGGTACTGCATGAGTTGGAGGCAGTCTTGGAGGTGGGAAATTAGGATTGTATGTAGGTGGAGGAGGATATCCAGGAGTAGGAGGTGGAATATTGGGTGGGGGGAATGAAGCGGGGGGTGGAGGTGGAACTGGTGGTGGAGGGTTGGGAGGATAGACATGAGGATGGTATGGTAGATGAGCTGGTGGTCCGTAGGCCGGTGGTAAAGCTCCGTAAGTTGGTCCTTCTGTTTTCATCATTGACTGAAGACTTTGATAACCCTCTCCTGACATATAAGAATTTGTAGTAGACATCCCTGTAATATAACTGCTGGGGGGCGGGGGTGGGGGACGATGTGGCAGAGGTGGAGGTTGATGTACTGGGGCAGGATGAGCAGGGGGAGGAATCTGGACCTTTGGCATATCTACTGAGTCCACAGTAGTAGATTGCTCTGCTTCTCCCATTGAAACTGCAGTTGTCAAAGGAGGCTTGCGCTCTGGAAAAGAAAATGTATTATTTTGAAGGACAGTGGCAAGAACAGCTTCTGAATACTTTTTATTTTTCTCCCAGTTAATGTATCAAAAGACTACTCAATTCTCTAAGTCTCTGAATGCCGTATGGTATCTAGTTAGGGCTTCGTCTATCACTAGAAAATAACTAAGCTGCAAATCAAAGCTCCAAGTTCAGCTTTGCCAATTCTAGAAGTTAAATACAGCTTCCATTCTTAATATTATTTTCTTAAAATTTAAATATTGTTCTACAGTCAACAGAAATTAGTGGACTGGATGGACAGAATCACAACTAGCAGATTTTAAAAGTCATGGGACCAAAGGTACCAAAAATCTTTTGATCAGTGCTTCAACCTTCTTTAGTCCAGGCCTCCCTTCTACCTCTCTTATACTCCAGGAGGTGGCCTGGAATTGGCCTCTGCACTTCACCTCATGTTGGGAAATACATTTGAGAATACAGGCCAAAGTCTCAAGTCTTTAACACTCAGTTCTAAACCTGTTAACCAAATGAAAGAAAAAAGAAAATCGGAGGATAAATAAGAAAGTATGATAAGATTGCTTGGGAGATATGAAATCTGATCTACTACTTGTTACCTGACAGTCTGGGGAAGTTCATAAAAAGGTCAGAATTATACTTGGCCATTTCTGGGAAGAACAAGCTTTTAACTGTCTTCTATTTAAACAATTACTTATTTATTTATTTTCCCTCTTAAGGCAGACACTATAAAGTAAGTAATAACACAAGACAAAGACTGACCTAATGGCAACATCTCTGTATGGTCATACAGTCAGGATTAAAATGCCCAATAAAAAAGAGTTTGGGGCATCTTGACACCCATCTTGCTTGTATATACAGACTTCTAAAACATTGTTCAGTAAGAGAAGTTATTCAGGAGCAGGTATAGGGTAGTCATTTCCAGAGGCATGAAAAAACTAAACTGACAATGCTAAATAGAATTTGAGATAAAACCACCCTCTACTAGTTCTGTTTGTTTGGTCAAGACATATTTGTTTTCACCTGACCTTTCTTCAGAGCCCCAAAAGGTAAGAGTTGGCCTCTACAAACTGTTCTTAAATGTTTCAGTGCTTATACAATTATTTGCTTTTATAAACTAGCTATAAGAGAAAAATTTTAGATTACAAAGGAAACAAATTAATTACCTGCCTAAATAAGTCCTACTATATATCACAGCACTGTTTCTCTTGTAATTCCCTGTTAGAAGCTGTCATCTTACAGTTACATTATTGGCAATGCTCTGTAAAATATTTATGTCATATATAGGTCACTGGAAGGACAGTTAATGTATCAAGGTGCTGGAAACTGCACAACAGCACCATTTATTTTGCAAACATTGGGTATGTGTGGAGTGTTAAAGAGTTCCCTGGCAGATGGAAGTCCTCTTTTGGGACATGGCAAAGAAAGTATCACCCTCATTACTTGGACATTGCACACCTGCAGAATTTCTATACTAAAGATGTAGCACAGAGGAATTCTATAGGTTAGTTGGAAACTACTCTAGTAATATAATATGGTATCTGCCATCCTTTCAAGAACATAAATCCCTTTTTGCCTACTACTGACCATTAGTTAGTCTTCTAGGCCTTTAACAGTCACAGCTTTTGCCTTTGCCCACCTAGTATAGGTCTAGTTTCCATCATAACTTTTTTCATCTGTCCGGAAAAGCCTGTGCTAGTAAGGTGACATTCCCTTTGGAGCTTATTGACCTCATGCTTTTACTTGCCAAGCTGATTAATCAAGGCAACAACCCCTTCCCCCACACTGCTACCACCATCTGAATGAAAAGCAAAGCAATTAACGGCAAGAGTAAATGTGTTTAAGAAAATAAAAACTTACCTGGAGGCGGATGGGCAGGAGGTATCGGTGGATGTGAAGTTTCAATTTTGGGAATTTTAGATGGTGGTGGTGGTTCTAAAAAAACATTTGAAATTTCCTAATTGGCTATTGCTCTGCAAGATTTTTCCAAATTCCAACTCAGGTCTCATATCACACTATGCAAAAGTACAGTGGAAGTCCTATATACTAGATATTTTTAATAGAGAAAACTAAAATTGACACCTTTGTATAAAGTGACATTAAGTATCACATCTTCCAAAAAAGCTCATGCCTACAAAGTCAAGCTATTTTATAACTACAGATAAATCGTCCCAGCAAGAGTATGCAAGTGAAGATGAGCATACATATATTTTCTAGCACAAAAATGTAACTTGTAAATAGTTAAAACAAATCTTGGAGGAAGTTGAACTACGCTCTGCTAGGGCAGCATGTGTCTAGAAATCAAACAAAACAGCAACTGAACAGGAGAGAGGGAGAAGAGGCAGGTCTCTGGAATCTCTCTGGAGAACCAGAAAGGGAGAAGTGCCAAACTTAGGTTACAGGATCACATCCTAGCTATCCTGAAAGATATTGTTCCAAAACATCAAAAATAATGAAAACCCCCCAAATAAACAAAAAGAACTAGAGGTGATCATGGCAGTGAGGCATTTCTTAAGCTAGCCTATCTATTGATTAAAAATGCTTTTGCAGTTAGGAACATTTAAAAATTGTTACAGGATATATTTAAAGGCACATTATTAGGATCAAAATAGTTTAGAGCTGCCAAGCCTGTAAGCTATAAAACTAAGCACACTTCAAATGGCTTATTCTGGTTCAAACAGTAAAATGAAACCAGTATAAATTGAATATTAATATTTACCTGCTGGTTTTGTTTCTTCTTTTGGAGATACAGCCTGTTAAAAAAAGAGAAAGGTGGAAATAAGACCACTGCAAAACACAAAACTTTTTAAAATGGCAACAAGCAAACGAAAGAGGAAATAACTTACAGCCTAGTGAAGAGCTTTTGTACAGATCTGACTAAACCAGAACCAGTTTCCTCCTCTGTCCCTTAAAAGGAGGCAGGACAAAACCTTTATTTGTTTCTATATTTTTATTAGGAGGCTAATAATTTCCAGTCTCAACAACACAAACCCTGAACAAATTCAAATCACATTGGGCAAGCCCAGCTTAACTGGAAGAATGAAAAGACTGAAAAAATAGCAGCTATTGTAGATAACAGCATTTCCTGCTGTTCACACTGATGAGTGTTGCATCTTGTTCAATTTGTTTCTCAACCACTGCACATACATCATGGTCCGGTACGCTGCTCACTGAGCTGAAAGCAAGAGACTTGGCCTCTGTTCCCAATTCTGCTTTGACCTATCATTCAACCTTTGCCAAAATCACTTCAGGCCTTCATGCTTTATTTACCAGGACAGGAGGGCAGTCAAAGTGTTGCTCAGCATACAACATTGCAGAAGCCTTCAGATGGAAAGCATTGTATAAAAGCCAAATGTTATGCCATGAAAAAATTTATGCGCACTGATCAAAACCCACAAAACCTCACATCATCCTTCCAATCACTAGTATTTGGTTGGGTTTTTTGTTTTGTTGGGCTTTTTTTGAAGAATCACAGACTAAGTATCAAGAAAAATCTTTCCAGCTTACTTAGTCCAACTGAGACAGATACTTGACGGTCTTTGAGAAAAGCAGAAAACCTAACAGAAATTTTAAGTGCAATAAGCTCAGCTAGAAATGTATTTAAAATTAACAATAAAGGTCAGAAGAGTTCAGTACATAGCCTCTCTGTCCTTTAAAAAAAAGGGTTTTTTTAAGGGACTGTTTACCTCTAGCAGCTTTACCATCACCAATTATTGCTCAGTTCTCATCAATTTACTTTCTGCAGCAAGAACAGACTTGTATTTCAGTCCAATTTGAACAACAAATTTTCCTGAATTTAGATGAGTATTTGCTGTCCAATACAAAGGTACCCAAGGCCTGTCTGAGGCTATCTCAGTCTTGTATTCCTTTGATAGATGTTTCAATTAATCCTCAGCTGTCTTCTGGCTGCTCTTTTCTACTTTTTAAGGACAATCTTATTATTTCCATTCCAAACATACTTTCCTTGGTGACTCTAACAGACTGATCTGCTGCCTTCATCTTCTTTTCTCAAATTTCTAACATTAAATTCCTTGTCTGTAAAACTGCATGCAAACAACAGATCTCCCTGCACTTCCACACACTACTTATTGCAACACTTCCAGAAATTACTCATTCTGTGAAGTCACTTGATCACTTCTAGTGGTAAGTAATTCAGTTAGTGTGCATTTGTTAAAATGTTCAGAAAATAATCTCTGGGCATACTCTTAAGTTATACCATTAGAATGGAAAAAGCTGAATACCTCATATGACAAAAAAATACCAGTTTAAACTGTATTTATGTTAAAGAAGAGGGAAAAAAAAGATTTAAAGAGAAACAATCTCAATGCCTGTAAGAATTAAATCACTTCTCTAATAATTGCAGCTACTAAAATATAAATGAGCTTTTTTTTGGCACTGCTACTGCACTGTAGTTTGTATTGCTCCAGTGATGACATTCCAGGGTTAACATTACAGATTTACTAGCGTGCTGATTTTTATTTAATAGTTTCATACTAAACTCAATCCACACCACAATGAAATTGTTCTTTTAGTGCTGTTTCTATGTGCAATAGAACTGTTCCCACTAACAAGTTTTAGTTTAATCAAACTAAATATATTATTTACATCTAATGATTCACTAGTATATTTTTAGTGAAGTCAACTGAACATTCAAGTGCTCTTTACCACCAGAGATGTAGAGGATGTGCAGATGCTTTAGACATCTGGTATGGGTCTGGAAGTCATGGGCCAATGCCTCTGCTGCTTGAAAGTATCTTGGCTCAGTAGAAGGTAATGGAATTCTAAGAGTTCATGTAAATGGAAAATCTGGCCTCCAAGAACAAAGTGTATTTATGTTCTGTACAAATCAAAGGAGGAGTCATGCAAAGCCCTATTTATAGAGGAGGCAAACATTTTAAGTAAGGTTTATGGTACGTCTAACTGAAGATCATTTTAGAAGCGTCAAGTGAATCTTTATGAAACCACATCTTGTTCTCCTGCACTGCTTTCCAGAGAAAGAATTATTTCAGGTAATCACATTCACTTTTCTCAAATTCATGCTGTTTGTGCTCTTCTATAAAACTCCTCCTGAGTCACTCTTTGCTTTATATTTGTTCCGAATGCCTACAGTGTACCAGGACTTACCTTTATCTGTATTACTCGCTTCCTTAATTATTTTCAAGAAAATGTAAGTTGCTCTGAGGGCTTGACCAGGGGTGATTGTAAAAGAAGAAATCAGTAAATGTAGAGCCTTTAAATTAATGAACAAGCACTCATAACAACTTACAATCAGACATACATCCAAATTGTTATTTACAGTTTCTGATGTGCCAAACTTTCCCAGACATTTCTGTTGAAGAAAAGTAAGAGTTCCCTGCCCTACTGATCTGATAACCCAAGGAGTTCGTGCTGATGGAATTCATACTACCTGTAAAAAGCTCTCCCAATTTTCAATCTAATTAACAAATTTTATCAGCTTTCTATCCTGAACAACTCAAAAGTTCAGTGCAAGAACTATATATTTCAGACTTTTTCCTCTAGTACACTATGTTCTGATTACAAGACCAAGGTTTTAGAGAGTAGCACAGAGTGTGCTATCACAGAGATGCTGCACTCTTCCTATTCCATTACATTCTATAATTTCTTGCTTCTTTCTGTGTTTTGCAGTTCATTTGTTATTTTGTTTCTGGTTTTCTTTCCCCCTTTTTGTCTGTTCTCTAGTTTGGGCATGCATTAATCATAAGTTAGAGCAAAAGCTGTAAAAACTACAAGATTTACTTCCTCAGTGGATCTATTCCAAAGATTTTACTTCCGAAAACAGCAAGAAGATTTAGGTAACACTTTAAACACTTACTGCTGGTCTTTTAATCTGTCTAGGAGGACTTGACTGGGGAGAAGGCTTTTTAGATTGCTGTGCTTGTGTTTGTTGCTGCTGCTGAGGTTGTTGCTGGGTTGATTGTTGCGACTCTTTTTGCTGCTGAGTCTGGGACTGTTCTGAACTCTGGGACTGCTGTGACTGCTGCACCGTGGGTGCCTGGGGTGTAGACTGAAGAGATGGAGGCTGCTGCAACTGGTGAGGGGTATGATGGGGCATTTGCTGTTTTCCTTGCGAGTAGAGATCCAGGATCTGATGACAGATGTCTTGAAAACAAAAATTATCCAAAATATTATGCACCCATAATGTACAAGTGTATATTAAATACACGCAATAATCAACTAGGCTTTTTACTGGACATGAACTTCAGAAAAATTAATTGTAAATATTACTCATTGTTATCATGACCATAGATTTCATTTTTTAAGACCAACTTTCTCAATTTATACTTGCATTTCTGAGTTTCTTCTGACTATGCTAAAATGTTTATGCTTACCTTCCAGAAGAAGAAAATGTCTCGGTATTAATATATCATATGTTATTACTTTATGCTTGGAGAGCCAGATAAGAGTGTAACAACAGGACAGTAATATAGTAATAAAGTGAGTGAAGGAAGATTATATGTTAAAACATACATATCTAGTTAGGCCAGTAAAAAGTTTTTCAGGAAACTAAGTAAAGGACTAATATTAAATTCTTTTTTCGACAGGTTAGGAGCCAACGTTCTGTAAGAAAACATGTGTGACCAACTGATAACCAGTGCAAGAGCAGCACTCAAGGAAAAGCAAAGCTTTCTAGAAAAGCTGAATTAGTTCTTTCAATGGGCATTCTGTGATGTAGTAGCAGAAACTGGAGAGACTCCCATTCTATTATCCTCTGTGGCAGGGATTCAGAACAGATCTATCTGAAACTGAAGCAACTCTGAAAAAAGCCATGATACAAACAGCTCAAGTAACCATTCAAGAAATCCCCAGAGCTGTATAGTATTCACCTAAAAGTTCTAAGGGCAACAAAGTTTAAACCCCCCTGAAACATACTGTTTCATTTAAAACTTCCTTAGAACCAAATGCCAGATTGTGACAAGTACCAATTTTTAAAGAAGGTTTCTAAACAATTTATGGAACTAAAAGTATATTTCGCCTGACATTTGTAACAGGTGAGTTAGTAAAAACTTCAATGAAGATAAATTAGTGACCATATAACCATAATTTACTTAATGAGAGTCAAGAGAGGTCCTGCTTTGTTTTATGAACTTCCTGGGGTTTTCTCAAGAGGACAAGCAGCAGATAAACAGAACAATATACACAAAGGGAATAGAACAAAGATAACTGTATTGATGAAGAAGATCCATAATTCATTCCCTATCAGAATCCACTCACACACACCCATAATCTTTTTCTGAGTCATGGCACACCATTAAATGTTTCTGCAACCCTAGAACAGTTTGATTAAAGAAGTCAGCCATAAATGAGAAAACCACTGGAAAGCAGGCTCCATTAGTTCCAGTGTTTGCAGAGCTGCTTATCTAAAATAGGGAGAAGGGAATCATTACAAAAACAAAACACATCATGCCAATTTAGCAGTTAATTAGCTGTGTTATAAACTAGACAAGCAATAAAGCAAATCTTGACCAGAAGACCAATCAAGATAACTAAAGATAATTCCAGACTAAGCCAATCTTAGATGTTGAATTAAAAACCTGGTTATGGCACAGCACATATCCCCTGAGTTACATACTCCACACAATTGTTTCGACTAAAACCAGGAGAGAAAACAATTGGCATTTACCAATGACCTAGATCACACAGTTAAAGGAAATACTCCTCTCTTGGTGGCAATTTTTTTTCATACCTTCCAGAACATCAACGGGAACATCTTGGACAAACTGCTCCCACCATCGTCTGTACATTGGTTTTGATGTCCATTCCTGTATTTCAAACTTGCACAAACGGCCTGCTAAGTACATAACTGCAACTGCTATGATCTCTGGTTCCCACTGCAGTGACAGTGTAGTGCAGAGACTGGAATATAAAAAAAACAAAACAAAACACAATCCTGAAGATAATTCTGATTGTCAAAATACAACACTTTTAACGTACGGCAGCTATAACTAAGGATGTATAAAATCCCACCACATTTTAACATCTCAGCTCTAATTAAGAGCCTTGTGAATCAAATGAGTTAACAAAGCTAAGCTGTTTCAGCACTACTGCTATCATGAAACAAGGTAATTTTACACAGATTACAATTGCTACACAAGTGTGCTGTTGCTACATTGCACTGGTTAGAGAATGATTTACACGCTCAGATTAGAGTTTCCAAATGTTTTTTCAATAAAACCCAAACAAGTACTAAAGAAAACCCCACAGAACAGCCAACAGGAACTTGTAAAGCATGTCATCAAGCACAGTGCAACTTTTAGATCAAGCTAGGTTCTCTCTTTAATAGCCTTTGTTAAAGCTGATCCTAAAGTATTATGGGTATTATTGGTATTAACTGAGTAAATTCCTGTCATAATCAAAGTTACAGTTTCCTGATACTAATTATATCTTATATATATAATAATGCATATATTATTTTATATAAATATAAAAGACACAAGAACTAGTTCTTAAAACACAGTTTTCTTATTATTACTTTCATGAAATGTACTGGGGCAGTGGCCTGTGGCTGTGTAAGAGCTGAACCCCCTATTCTAAAGGCCTGTAGTGCAAAGTACAGAGTTATTTTCCCAGAACCCTAGAAAACAAGTACACTTCTAATGCGATACCTATTAAGTAAACACACGACAGCCTCTCAAGAACAGAGACACGTATTATTTGAAAAAATCACTCTGACTTCACACTAATGTTTTTGTGAAGTGCATTTTCTTTAATTATTAAATCTCTTGAATTATTAAACACAATCTAGTTCCAAGTACAGAAGTGACCATACTTTGATAGATACACAACAACCTCATCAGTGACAGTCAAGCCTGTAAGATCACCACCTGCAAGACTGACAGCAGCTGAAGCAAACATCTCTTGACACCCAAATACCTTAAGCAACCTTCTGCTCAAATTAATTTTGAGAGTTTAAGTGGTTTCTACAGAATCTCGACCCATGGTGGGCTTCTTCAGATTAGGCATACAAATAAAAATGCATCTCTCTTTCAATGGTGTTCTACTGCCAAAGGTATGACAGAAGTACAGTACTTAGCATTTCTGAATAGCTGGCTATTTACACATTTTCTTAAAGGTTTGATATGGAAATAAAAAATTACATTTAACTATCATTGATAAGTTAACTTGCCCAGCTCTGTAGAATCCTCCTTAAAAAGATTAAAGTGTATGGAGGCGTTTTAGGTTTTTTTCCCAATACCACACTACATAAGAAAAGTGCTTCTACATGCCCTCCTGTTAAATAATGTGGTCCTTATATTGCAAATCCATTATTCAAAAAAATGTAAATCTAGGGCTAAAAACTTAATTCCTCATGGAATTTAATGGTTAGTTTAATATTACCAAAATACCACTTTTAAAAAATGTTGACCAACACAACGGAACTGGGAGGTGATTTCTTTTCTCAGAATGGGCCATGTATCTCAGATTGGGCAAGAAGGCAGCTTTGATCCTGGAGATCTGTAATTTGGTTTGGCACTCTCAAACAGTTAACCTTTTTTTTTTCTGCTGCATTAAATCCTCACCACAAAATTGCAAAGGTCTTAATGGTCTGCTTCTACACTTATGCCAGATTCTCTTTTCAGCGGAACTATTGTAGAAACAATTGAAAGAAAAGCTGATGAACATGATCAAGAAAACACGTAACAAGCATTTGTAAAGAAATCCCTAATTCCAAAATAAAGCAACTGTAACTAATTCAGTTTCAAAAGGTTTCCTAGAAGTATCTTACCTGTCATTGACAAACGTCCATGCCATCTGAACCAGTTTTTGAATTTTATTTTTGTCTCCTGAAAACAATCAGAAATGTAAGAAATAAAGTTATTAGGAAGGACAGTTTGGAATAGAACACTCTTGCACTGTTAATGTAAATTAAGTTCTAAAAATTAATAACAGGCATTACTTTCTCACCCTGTAATATTTTACCTTTGAGTTGTTTGGCATATTTGAGAAGAAATTGATATGGATGTTCCACTTGCAAATCAAACTTTATTGTTTGTAGTAAGATTCTTTCAAGGACCATCACTTCCTCCTAGAGAATGTAACAAGGTAGCCACAATATTATTCCTTCTTTTACTCACAAATATTTTATGTTGCTATAAAGCATAACTACGGAGCACCTCCAGGCAAACATGTTTCTTTGCTTTTGCTTGATTAGGGTTTGTCTGCAAGAACAGAAATCTCTCCAACCTAAAACATTATTTAAAACCCAGATACATTTTCTTCACATTTATTTGAGGCAGGAAAGGCGACATGGGGTCTAAAATTCCTTTTCAACCACGAAGGAAAGAACTGAATCAGATACAGCATCAAAGTACCAAATACACAAAACCACAACAAAAAGGGAAGCTCTCACCACATTTCTCTCCCGAGTTGGAGATCTTTCTGGTTTTTTATTTATAATAAGCAAATTTTGAGAGAAGCATAGTTTTAGTAAGTCAAATACTCTAAACAGGAAACTCCTCAATACTTCTGACACGTAGTTCCCTTACTCGACTTAAGATATGCTATTAATTACTTCCTAAAATTACATTAAAACTGTCTAATATGACTTATGTCTTGACAACACTTCTAGCTATGATCTGAATTATTCAAATTTATTTTAACTTGCAAAATAGTATCAGATTTTACACAAAATCAAACGTAAATTTTTTATACAGTTCTCCCAGTAGGCTCCCAAAACTTCTTGTATTATGAAGAATTATTTTCATAGGTACCTATCACATTACCCAAAAGAGCTATAAATGCATGCTGAACATATAATTTAACTTAGAATAATGGAAAATCAGCCAGTGCTCTACTGTGTATGTCACTTTCCTAGAGTACAACAGGATGAAACACATTTCAACATATTTTTACCTTTGGATCATCTCCAAACTGCCCAAACTGTACATCATTTAGCAAGCTACGAGCTGTTTTAATGATATCTTTACATTTCTTAGGAGTTTCCTCAACTTTTCCTGCCAGAAAGAGACAGCAGGCTCCTGTCACCTAAAAAAGAAAATAATCTCAAAAACATGTTTGCATGTAGATATGCAATACAGGATAGCACTGTATAAAGGCACTGTCAGCTTCTATTAAGAGTTCGGGGGAAGCTTCCCAGGAACGACTTAAGAAGCGTATTAATTTCTGATGTTTTATAGTGTTCATTTAAACTTTGACCTTCTCAAAGGGAAAATACATAATTTGGAGGATTGTCCATTTTATACAACTACACTTAAAGGTTAGGAACTCAAAAGCAGAATTCTTCCTGCTTCAGAATTCTCTGTCAAGCAGTTTCAAGATGTTATTAAACTTTTTTTTTCCTTAGCTAATACAGGAGTGTTATAGTTCCTACTCTTTCTAAAGAACAGTCTCAACAAGACATACTGCAATGACAACATAAGCATTTTTTTTTAACACAGAAATGTGTAAACAAGCCAGAACAGAACCTTTTAAGCTGTAGTACATGAAAGAAAAAAATTCACAGAGGTGGACATTAAGTCAGTTATCACCATTTCATATAGTTCACGCCTAATGTAATCACTGTATTAACTCATTAATCCTGTAAATACTTACATATCTTGGGAATTGCTTGAAGGAATGAAACATATAAAACCGATGGAAATAAATTATTCCAGTTGCTAAAGTATCATAATGTCTGTGGTACAGAATAAGGAATTTCAAACAGGGAATATACAAAATTTAAGACCAAACATGCACAAAGGAAAAGATACGTTCTGCTGTATCAAGTAACTCAAGTAATCATTCATTCAGCAACAAGCTGGAAAACACTGCAAGTAAATCAGGAGTTTTGGGGGAAAAAAAGGCCACTAAACCCATTAAGACTGTGCAAATACTATGATTCAGCCCAGATAAAAGTTGATAACTAAAGCCTTTATTGGAAGTGTGCAAAGTCCCAATCATGCTTATAGGAGGATCCATGCAAGGTCATCCTTGTGTTAAACCATACCTGCCTCAAAGGTGAAAACCAGCTATGGGTACATGAAGGAACAGGACAATTATCACTTCACATTAAAGCGTTGGTGTAGAAACAACTCACTAATCATTCACACCTACAAATGCAAATACAATATGAACACGCTCCCTACTCTTCTCTTAATGGAGAAAAGTAAAATTTCAACTTCACTGGGTTTCACTAAATGAGGAACTGAGGAGATTAAACAAAGCATACAAGTACAGGAATCAAAAAGTTTAAGTGTCAGAGAGAAGGACAGCAGAGAGAACTTAATAATATATACAAATGCAAAATTCAAAACAACAGAAGTTATGTAGATTCTTGTAATAAGAGATGAAGTTTGATAACTGCCAAAAGTTATTTTTAATTGGCAAGCCTGTATCACCTTATTTCTCTACTGCAACAGGGGTTCAGCTGAAACCTTGTTTACCCAAGAAATGGACAAAAATGGGAAATCAGCTCAATGAGATTTTCGATTAACGATTAAGAAACGTTTGAACAGCAAGCTAAGCACATAATGCCACTTCTTGTACATTTCATTCTGAAGATCCCCATTCATAAGACATTTCATACTAACACAAGTTGAAAGGATACAGCCCTAAACGTGTTCCCACATCAAATATGAATCTGGCTCCTTCCCTGCGGTATCGTGCCTCAGTAGCTGGATCAAGCCCTTCTAGCTGTGATGGTGTATGTGCCAAGTCTTTCTTATCCCAGTACCAACATGGCTTTGTATGGTCCAGGTTTGCCAAGTTCACAGAAGGGCTGGAATTTTCTTTATTCTCCTTCATTTATTAAAACAGAATTGTTCTTGCTTTTTAAGTTTTCAAAATGGAAGTCTTCAGACAGTTGCTTCAGAACCTTTAAGAAAAGAAAAATGGATTTCTTTGTATATGGAGGGGACTTCCCCTCTCCTCCCCAACCCACACACTCAAAGTTAAGTAGAGAAATAGTGTTTAACCTTTCTCATTGCAAGCATCTTTTTCCATGTTCAAAACCAATATCTAACTGTGCCCTTATCTCCCCCATACACTGTGAATTCTATTTAAAGAAATAGACATAGTTTATCTTTGCTATTACCTGATCAATACAGTTAATTCAAGAGTACATTATCAACAATACCTGCTAATTCCTAGTAGAAGAACTTTCCACTACTTTTTCCACAAAATAAGGAAAAACAATTCCGTGACTGTAGCAGCAAGATTTGGAAAGTTGGGGGGTAAGGATCAACTTGCTTTTTATAAGCAGGAAACACATTCATTAGGTCAGTCTGAACAGCAATCAAATATGCAGCTCCCAAATATCCCTGGGTGGTAAGATAGTAGCAACCAACCACCTGGCAAAAAGCTTTGTAAAGTGGTCTGTACTTCTCTTACTTGAAGGAAAAAAAGCTAACAGAAGCAGCATTCTTTCACATACCAAGATTAAGACAACTGATTTGAGTCTGTGGGATAAGATGCCATCTAAAATCGTCCCCAAAACACTAGAGTGATTACACTCAAAGTGTGTGCTACTTTCCTGCATTGCTGAGTGCTACAGTTCCAGCACATCACAGAGCTCTGCAGATAATTTTCTGGTGTTGAGTTACGACCAATGTCACTCGTGCCTCAATTTCAAGAGAAAACTTGAAGAGACTGTCTTGCTGTCTTTCTTTCTTTCAGACACAAAACTGTTCTTACTGTAATTCAATAAACTACAGAGACTATGCACAAATAACTGCAGTCACCTGCAAAGGTTTGCATAACAAGCCATGATGGACAGATGATGCAATATATTTGCTCTAAGCAAAATGGTCAGACGAAGAGCCCAACCTAAAACACTTAAAATCAAGCTTTTAATTTTCCAGATGTTTCCCCTCTGAAAACGGAAGAAAGATCACATGAACAGCCAGCAAGACGATTCCTGCCACCACTGCCTCACTCACCTTCGACCAGTTTCTCTCTTTCAGAATAAAGGAAACCGTCTTTGTTCCACGCTGGTTTTCGAAGAACCTTCACAACTAATGGTACCAGTGAAAGACCAATCCAAACTATCACAAATAAGTGAACGGCTACTTAAAACTACTTCCAGAGCCAACAAAACAGTTCTGTGCCACCACCACACATTCCCATTCCATTTACCAAGAATTTACCATTTACAGTTTTAAAACTGTTCTGGTTCCTCTTTTTCACACGTTATTTTGCTAACGCTCTAAGCAATTTAAAACCAGTGAACGCTAAAATCGCCTCAAACGACGAGACCTGTTTCTTTCAGCGCTTCCGAATACTCTGTCAAGAATAAAAACCATCAACCCGAAAATACCGCAAACGCACCACAAGCATCACAACCCAAACCGTAACGACCAATAATAATAATAATACAGGCTTCCCTTCTGCCTGTTTTTTTCGCGCCTCACGAATACCAAGCAGATTTCAGCATCTCGATCCCGGCTGTTTCACACCTCTGCTGACACAAACCACTCCACCGAGCTCCCGGCTCCGTCCTCCACGGCCCCCACACCGGCGGACTCGCAGCTCCTCCCAGACCCGGCCCGCCCGCCGCCGCCCAGGCCGGCGCGGGCGCGCG
>NW_009953299.1:1620967-1664615 GCF_000747805.2 Chaetura pelagica
GGGGCGGGTGGCCTGTCGTGCTCGGCCCGCTTTGCTGCTCCGCCGGGGGCGGCTTCGTCTCGTTTCCCCACGGTCTGCGCGGGCTGGGAGCGAGCGAGGCGGTGACATTCGCGTCTTGACGCTCCTTTTCCCTTGTCCCATCCCCCCCCTCCGAGAGGCTGATCAGAGACCAGAGTGAAACAAATAGCTTAAAACTGCTTTTCCCGTGATGTAATTGCTTTTTTGTGTGTGTGACACATTTGGATGCTCCGCACTCCTACTTCATCAGCTTCCCAAAAAGCCTCCCGTGCCTCCCGCTCTCGGGGTCTGGCTCGGGGGCGCTTCTGCTGGAATGTGGCTCCTCGGAGTCCTCGTCTGGCAGGAAAAGAGTATTTTGGTTTCTTTCCATGTATCACTCGGTCTGCAACCTGCTTTAGTAAAGGGATTAAACCTTTGGAGGAAAGAAAGATGGGTTTTTAAGTGAGAATAAATTGTCTACAGGGTTGTTACTCCTGATACAGCCTAGGTGCTTCAGCCTCCCCAGTATTACAGCAGCTGCTCAGATGGAACTTCTCTCGCAGACCTTTTCTCATCCTCTTTTCTTACCCAGCAACACTTGCTTAGAATTGCTTAAGCTTAGGCTATCGTTTGCATTTGTCTTAAATTCTCAGCAACTTCCTAAATTTTGAATTTCAAGTGTGGCACTTTTGTTTTTACCCAAAGACAGTATTTAACTGTCAAGACAAGCCCAGTTCTTCTTTTTGGAAGTTGTTCCTCGCAGCTTAGTTCAAGGTTGGTCTTCTTCAAGGCTAGCCTCTTCAAGGCTTGATATCCGCTCTTTTGGAGAGACTTGTCCTTGGAGCCTAATCGTGCTTGTGAGATAAAGTTGAAAGCAAATTGCTTTTCTCCATTTGAAGAGCACGTGTTATAAGCACCCATCTCTCCAGGTGGCAGCTGTGTTTTGTGGATTTTGCTACTAAAGTTATCTTAATGTCTCCAAAGTGTTTTCTGCTCTCAGTTGTTCTAAGCTTGTAACTTTAAAGTGAAACATAGTATTTTGTAGGTGAGTAAACAGCTATAGCTTTCTGCATGTCCAGTATCTTGTTCCTGGTATAAAATAGTAAGCCAGTGTACACGTTGTTGGAGCGAGTGGTGTGATGGACACAAAGGCGGGGGTGTTTCCAGATATTTTTGCTCACTTAAGTAATTTAATATGGTAGAGGTTCCAGCATGCCAGCTTGTGCTTTAATAGAGCTTTCAGTTATGTTTAGCGGGCTGGCTCGAAGTATATGCTGAATAATAGTTGAAAATACTTCCATGACATGATACACCTAGAAATAGACTTAGGGTTTTAAGGGAAGAAATACCATAAACCCGAAATAATTTGTAATCTGTGTGTTACTGTTCCCAGACAGAGATTGTCTGATCTGGACACTGAAGTCAGATCCAAGTCTTGAAATAAATTTCTAATTTCAATATTGTAAATAACTTAAAAATAAGTCACATAAAGTCCTTCAGCATAGAAAAGTGAACACCTTAATATTTTATTGTAATTATTGTAATTATTTAGGTATATCTGCTGTATTGCATATGTTAGCATAATGGTTCTGATTATGCAGTTAAACTGACATATTGGTATTTTTTAGCAAATTATTGTTTTAGTGGTTGTTCTTTGAAACAAAGTGGCAGTTTGAGGGTGTTGGAGATCTTGGGATCTGTCTCCTTACTACCAGAATGTCATAGTGCTCAGTGGTCATCAAAGGACACATCATGATTCCTGTGGTTTAAGCATCGAGGGGGTCTGCAGGCCTGTGCTGTCTCAGCTCTGATGGCTGAAGTCAATCACTGTGGCTTGCTTCATTCTCAGTTAGGAGTTATATTTTATAAAGAAAGGTTAATATTTTCTAAAGAAGCAAAATATTTACAAACATGCAAATAAAAGCAGTACATTCAGTTTTTTCTTCTCAAAAGGAACTTATAGGGGGATGGGGGAAGTCTGTGGAAGTCTTCAGGAGGAGCTAAAAACCTCAAAGAAATGAAATTACAGAAGTAGGTTGAGAAAGTGGTAGAGTTGAACAGTCCATTTACTGTTTCTTTTCTGCCAAGAGGTTTTATTTTCTGGCCAAAGAGTTGTCTGAGGAGCTAGTTCAAAAGAAATGCAAGAGGGTTATTAATCATTAAGAAAGACTTGTTTCCTGTGGGGCAGCCAGTCAGCTGTCTTCCCTTTTGAAGATCAGCGAGGTGTTTATCACAAGAAGCACTTCCTCTGCCTCAGAGACATTTAATGGAAGATGGGGGGATGTGATGAGAGTCCTGAAGCTACTAATATAATAGTTCAGAATTAGCAAGCTGATAAAAATGTTAGTAATTATGACATAATACTTTTCTTTGGGATATTGTCTTGGAAGTAGCCATTTTTCTTTGCCCTTTAGCATTCTGTGTTACTTTCCCATTAATAATTTCTTACCAGAAGTTTGTATTTAATTTATGACCCAGTCTTGCATTTAGTATATAACTAGGTTCAGCTGCAGTGGGTTTGCAAATAAATGTCAAACTGACATACTTTTAATTTATTTTTATTTTTTTTAGCAGATCTAGGAGTATCTTGAGCATCCCAAGTCAGAATATTGTCAAGATGTGGTCTTTGATTCTAATAATAAGACTAAATGTCTTTGGAAGTTGCTTCCCAACAATTAACTGTACTTGTTGGAGTAAGTCCATCAAATAAACATTTAGCTGATTTTAGTAATTCCTTTTTATATTATTTTGCGGAGTGGCTTCTTCCCAGTATCACAGTAATATTTATGTACCATCATTCTTTCTTAACCCTAAAACCAAAATGGGATTAATAACATTTGTTCCCTGCAGGGTTGATGTGTGCAGTGTATACAGCAGCAGTTCAATCTTCCCTCTTGACCAGATGCTCTAGACTTGTGCTACTATTGGCAGAGCTGTGGTGGTACAGCTTTTTATAGCAAACGGGGGATTATTCATTTAATTCTGACCATCCTTTGCCAGCTACCTTATTAGAGACATTTCAGCTTCCTAGGCCTGTTTTTAGGTGTTTAATAATGTTTTAATCAAGACTACTAAGTATAAATATGACAGGACCTCTCAAATCTAAAAAGTGCACAAGGAGTTTTTCATTGTATCATAAAAATGCCCCATTAGTGTTGTCTGGCTTTAGCCTCGTTTATTTGGAGCTAGACTGTGAAGACGCTTGTGTTGTAGTAATTAAAGGGCAAGTTCAGTGTCCAAGAGTGTTTTAACATTGCTTTGCATTCTTGCCCTTTCTCTGCTGTAACCTTCTTTGGTCCCTTTTTCTGTTTTTAGCTACTCTGCCCTACATTGGCTTTTGCCTGAATCTCTTCCACCAAGCGGTTATTCCATTTGCTCCATCTATCCCTGTCTGTCCCTTACCACTTCCTATACTGTTCAGCAAGTCTGCTAATGCTTTGTCTTTCTTTGGTGCTAATTCTTCCTTACTTTGAAGTCCTGCATTTAAATTCTGGGCTCTCTTACCAGGCTAGAGCAGTAGACCTGTCGGCTGCAGGGACTATTCCACCAGCCTGGGCTGAAGCATGCTGAGGTGGGAGTGACTGTGCTCAAGATCAGGTTTTTCTCCAGTGAGTTCATACAAACAGGGGTTTACATGCTCAGAAGCTGGCCACATCCAAGTAGACATTAAATGAAAGGCGTGTTTCTGAGACTGCAGCTGCTAGTATCCTATTAAGAATCAAAATAGAATATAACTTCTAATTTGAGATTTCTTTTTCTTTTCAGAAGGATTTTTTTTTTGAGCCCAAAGTTAAAGACTGCTGAATATTACTATATGACAGATTAAGTATTCCTTGTTTACTTTATTCTTGGATGTCTTCTCTATATCTGAAGGAATTGGCTGATCTGTCGTGGAAGTGTCTGAACAGCAGTGCTTGAACCACCATGGTTTTCAGCAGGTGTTTTAACGTAGGCCAAAATTATCTTTGTAGCTGAAGATGGGCTGTAAAGTGTATCTGTTCTAAAAAGTTGCTTTTCAGTTGATTCTGTTCAGACTGCAAGAAACTTGCAGGGAGAGGAGTCCATCTCTGAGGCTCTTGTTTTAGCAGTCTGACTAAAGCCTTTTGCATTTGGATTAGTTTTAGGTTTTGCCATTATATATATTTGTCTGTATTTTAGGATACGATAGACAGTGATGGAATTGTGCAACTCAATAAAAAGTCTCATATATTGCAAATGCTGCCTGTATTTCTTAGCAAGTAGTTAATAAAAATAACAAAATCTTTCCTTGTTTTTAATGTTTTTAGCACTAGCACCCAAAGTTTTCACGTGGTATTGTTTCAGAGGTTGTGTGTGTGGGTTTCCACTTCCATGCAACCTGCATTGATGGTTCAGTACCTCCCATATGCTGGGTCTTGCTCAATATGCCCATTCTGATCATAATTTAAGGGAAGATGAGTTACTTTGTGGGGAGGGGGAGGTGGCAGCCAAGCATGAGGTGCAGGCTGTTTTCTGCCACTGCAAGGCTTTCTAGGGGTTTGAATTAGTTCTTCTTGTGAGCGCTTCTGGAGCCATTTGGGTATCTTTACTTGATGGCAAGGTTTATGGATGTAGCTACATAATAACTTCAGGTACTGAGAGAGAGCTTTTTGTTTTAGAACTTTTTGTACTGAAATATTTCTGACAATTTCTGAAATACCTAGTTTTGCATATTTGATTCTAGGTTATTCAAGGGAACAGTCTCTTAGCATCTGCAGTGATACAGTATGTATGTACTGTATACTGTATCTATACTTTGGCCCATTGTCCAGGTCATCAGTGAAGATGGTAAACAGTCTTGGTACCAATATTAATCCCTGGGGTATACCACTCTGAGTCACCTCCAGCTGGAATTTGTGTTGTTCATCACAATCTTTTGAACCCAGCACTGCAGCCAATTTTCACTCCAGTTCTGAGCTCCTTAGTGCAAGAAGAGAGATGAAGCTACCAGAGAGAGTTCAGTGGAGGGCCACTAAGCTGACTTCCCTCATATGAAGAAAGGCTGGGAAAGCTGGAACTGTTCAGCCTAGAGAAGTGGCATCTCAGTGGGGTCTCATTGATGTGTACAAATACCTGAGGGGAGGGTGCAGAGAAGGCAGAGCCAGGCCCTTCTCAGTAGTGCCCAGTGATAGGACAAGAAGCAATGGACACAAACTGAAAGAGAAGTTTCCTTTGAATATCAGGAAACAGTTTTTTACTGTAAGGGTGACTGAGCACTGGCTGGTGACAGAGTCTCCGTTCTTTGTGATACTCAAAAGCTGTCTGGACATTGTTCTGGGCAGCTGGGTCTAGGAGACCCTGCTTGAACAGAGGGGCTGGACAGCTTGACATCCATTAGTCCTTTCCGATTTGAGATTCTGTGAGATGTTGTTTTGTTGGTTTTTTTTGTTTAAGCAATTCTTTTCCTGATCCTCTTTCATGGAGGCTAAGTCTTCCTTATGCTAGGTCTTCCTTATACTAAATCTCAGGGCCTGGGATTCCTGTAGACAGGTCTGACCAGTGAAGAAGGTGTAGAGTACTGGAGTCTTTTTCTGTGTCCTTTGTCACCAGGTCCCCTGCCCCATTCAGCAGCAGCCTCACACCTGTCCTGGTCTTATCTTCCTTTAGCTGCTGTTGCACCTGAAGAAGTCATGTCTTACTATCTTGTACTTCCTGTCCCCTGCCGGATTCAAATCCAAGTGTGTTTTGGCTTTTCTGACCTGATCCCTACATGCTCAACACTGTCTTGCTTCTTTCTGGGTCACCTGACCCTGCTTCCACCCAGAAGCATCTTGTTCATACATTCAGGCCTCTTGCCACCTTTCCTTAACATCCTGCACATAGGAACGGACATTCTTGAGCTTGCAGCACATGATCATTGAAAGTCTCACAGCTTTATGGTTCTTAAAACTGATGGAGTAGTAGCAGAATAGCTTTCTTTCCATCCTTCAGTTTTCAATTGCAATCTCTTAGAAGAGATGAAAGTAGGCCCGTGAAGCATATTTTGTGAAACCAAGAACAGATGCCTAAGGTAGCAAATACTGACTTATCCTATTGCATAAAATTTCTGATTCTTAGAAGCTATATACATCTGTTGGAGCATTTGGTGCTCCTTCCCCTCCTCCCTAAATACAACAGACAGTTTTTTATTGTTTTGTCAACTTTCACCTAAAGGTAAAGGCATATGGATGATTTGGTTACATTTTTAACACCCGTACAGGCAGCATTTCAGCATTTGCCAGAATAGTTCTGTTTTACTGCTTTAATAGATATTAGACCTTATTTTGCTGTTAAAATTGCTTTTCCAGACTTTCACTGGATGTAATGAATTGTTGCCAGTATGCTTTTCCATTGACTGTTGGTGGAATGGAATAGAGGTTGATATCAACAATACAGGTTGATATTCACAAAGTTGGGCTTCTTAGTTCTTCAAAACAAGTGATAAATTGTTATCCAGTCTTTGCTGATGCCATGCACCTATTTACAGGTTAATATAATAAGTTCTGCCAACTGAACCTTTGATAAAAAAGCATTTCTTTAATACATCTGCGCAGCCTGTTATTTTTTTTTCAAACACATTACAAGGAAATAGCTACTGTTGTGTATCTAAAAGCCAGCAACTCATTTGTCCAGTTTTTAGGGTTTTTTATGTAGACAAGATTGACAGCCTTCTGAGTCAGCGCTGCATTGCCTTATACAGGTCGTGGCAGCTGGTTGGTTTGTGAGCTTTCAGGTGGCCTGGCTAGAGCTGCCAGGATTCAGGAACTTCTGAGACTAATCCATTTCAGCAGCCTCTTTGTGGTACTCCATTGCTAACCTCTGTAACTTGGCAGCACTTTTTTTTTTTAACTGCTACTGCTCGGTGTGGAGGATAATACTGCCTTGATTTGGATCTTCTTGGTATGTCTTAATGCTTGGAGGCTGTTGTATATGTATCTATGATCTCACAACTAGATAATCTTTTCTTTGGAAGCGGTCTTCTCCAAATAAAGCAGGCCTCAGCAAGAACCTGAGCTGTGTATGGATGCATTTCTTTCCTTGAGGAACCTTGTGTGCTGGAGTAGTATTTTTAGACTTACAGAAAGTAGTAAGGGTTGGCTGTTGTAAAAGGAAAAATGACTGTCTACTTTGGATGACCAGCAACAAAGTTTAATCTTCCACTTTGCTCAGCAGAGTTGCACTGATAGCATATTAATATACTAACTCTCCTTAAAATAGAGAAGCATTCATTCCCTCTGGAGTATGCTGCACCTGATTCTGTCAGTCAGCAGCAAGTAAAATGGGTGTTGTCAGACGAAGTTGAGAAGCTTTGTATGCTGATACAGTGAAGAAGCTGATATATCTGTAAAGCTTGGAGTTGCAGAAAATGACTGTTGGATTTTTTATGTGGTTGTCATATGCAGATTGGTATCTATTCTCTACCCCTTTTTCTGAAAGTCAGCATTCAAGCAATTTTTTCTTAGTTTGTTCCCAGCTGATGCTTGGGAATAATAGTAAGCTCTATAAGGGTTCATGAAATTACAATTTTTGCATTTCTTAATGCTCTATTAAAAAATAGAATTCCTGCTTTCAAGACAATCACAAACAATGTTGTGATTTCCTTCTGTCACTGTAGGATGCCTGGCTTGTACAGCCTGTTTTCCTGGCTTATTTAATCTTTGAATTGATGCCTGAACACAAAGAACTGTCCCATTGCACTTTGAGTTTGGGCAGTTAGAAGACTAAAATGAAATGACAGCCCAATGTGGTAACTGCTTGCATTATTTTGTGGTGTCTTGTAGTGGTCTCTGCAAGTGGTTTGCAGAGTACAGTGCAGAGTTTCGTATAATGATATGAACAGCCAAAAACTTTGCAGAGTCTAGTAAATGGAGGTCATAGTCCTAAAGGTACAGTGTGTGTCTACTTTGAAGGTGGGAAGTTGCTGTAGTAATGCAACTTCAATTTGTTTTACCAGGGTTTTACTGTTGTGCTCAAAGAAAGTAAAAATTTGTACAACTCTGAGGAACATTTTACTTTCAGTAAGGATACAGCTTTATTTTTTTCTAGAAAACACTCAGAATTGCCGGGTCAGGTTAGTAACAGAAAGCTGGTTTGAGCACATTTCTGCAGACTTCTACCCTGACAGTATGTGACAAGTTGGCCTAAGGCGTAGGACATGAGCATTCTAGTTTTGGAAACTACTGCTGCTCCCAGAATGCATTTTTCTTTGGTGGAGAGACATTTACCACTGTCACCTGCAGCAAGATGTCAGGAGCAGCTTCTCTGTGATAATACTCATGATGTTCGTATTCAGTTCTGTCCTTTGTGTTCCATAAGGAAGAGCTGGTCAGAATGGAAGTAATCTCTATCTAGAAATTTGCCAGATGAGTAGCTAGTGCTTTTATTTGTGGAAGCAGGAAGCTCAGCTAGGGAAGAAGTAGGAAGCAGAATATTAATAGTACCAGCCACTCTTGACAAGAGTCATGCTGCTGCTTGTTTCTTTGTTCTTCAGATTATATTACATAGGAGCAAGTTTTCATTCTGGCCTGATGGATAATAGATTTCATCTTGCAAGTGATTTGGGTGTGGTGTGGTGGTTAATGCAATGTACAGTTCATGGTCCTTCACTGTGGAAGAAGACATGGCAGTGTTCCTGGTTAAGGAGATGGGACTCTAGCTTTGGCACAAGATCTTAAAGCTGCTTCTGGAGCTGTGCCTCCTTGCTGTGGCATGGGAATCCATGCAGGTCTAAGGTGAAATTGAAAGGTACTGGGTCTTCAGAGGCTTGGAACTGCTGAAAGTCCAAACTGCTGGAATCTGAGGCTGACAGATATGTCAATGACATCATTAATGGTTTACATGGAAATAATGCAGGGTAGAAAAGCTGATTTTCAGCAGGCATGTTAGCAGTGCATTACTGTGTACTTTAGGCCATTATCTTGTGAGAAGATGCTGTTCAGTCTTTCTCCCTTAAAACAGAAGAAGACTTTTCAGAAGTGTAGTCATCCTGGACATGTTCTGGGTCTGGAGAGCACAATGCATTTACTCTGTAATGGATGTGCTAAAATAAATGTTGAAAATATTTCTGCTTTGTTGTGTTTTGTCACCTACGAATGTGCAAAATAAATGAGCTACTAAGCAGTTCTACCATAGCTATTCTGAATTGTGAGGATTAAGATTTCTGAGAAGCTGATGACAGTTTACAGTGCCTTGTGGTTTGTATACATTTTGGTTATTATTTTATCAAACATTTGGAAGCTCAGGGGTGAAGCCAAGTAATACTTATTACTGCTGCATCTTTCTTGTACCTGACAGCCTAGTAAATGCCTGTGTTAAAAGCTTATTTCAAACCACTGAAATGTCAGTAGTTTAAGTAAACATGGAGGAGACTCTAAGGGCTCAAGTTGCCAACTATGAATGCCAGAAGATAAAAAGGGGCTTGGGGGAACCTGCTTCTTCACTTTTCAAGGTCTAGAACAAAAAGATCAGAAAATTACTAGTATTTCACCAGAAAATTCTAGCCACACTTTCTAGAATAATCACCATTTTAACCACTAGATGGGAGTTGCTTAAGGCCAAGTGGATTTGTAAGTCTTTCCAACTGTTATTAAACCTTCAATTACATCGTTTATCAGGCATTCACAGAAGAAGCTTCTTAAATATTTTTTTACAGTACACATAACAATTAAATGTTGTCAGAAGTTCCTTTCTGAAATCTCAAAATAGTATTCTTTTGGGATTTATAAATGCTAAGTGTTTGTTCTGCTACTGGTGTTTTCAAGGTCAGTAAAATTACAGTAACTTGAAGTGTAATAATAACTGGGCTTTTGAGGGCTGTGATCTCTTCATCCCCTAATCGTTAGCACCTGCTATGGGGCAGGTCTGCAATTTTATTGGGAAAGCTTTTTTCTTTAAGCTAATAAGGAAAACTCTGGAGGTGCTCTTTTTATCAATTGCCTTTTGGTAAATCTGTGCCCTGCTGCAACTTACATGTTGGCGACCATTGCACTACCTTACCATAGAACTAAGATCTCAGTTTTCCTCAAACTTCAAATGGGTACGTATGAAATGAATTATAGTAATGCTGATTCATTATTTCCAAGAACTACTCTGATTTATTTTTTTATGTACTATTAGCTGATGTCACTCAACACCCAGAGCAGGAAAGCAGGCACGTGTGCTAGCTAGATGTGAAAATGTGCAGCATGGTCTCACGGAGATGCAGTGCCATTCTGGACTTTTTTCCTCCCTACTGCCATGGACTTAATCCTGTTCCAAAATGAGCGGTTTGATGTCTTTCAGAATTGTACAAGATGCATGATGCTATTTAAAAGTGAGCACATTACTGGCGTAAATGTTCCCACATGTCCTAGGAAGGTTAAGAAAAGGCATGCAAATACCCATGGCAATTCTCCATACTCATCTTTTCCTTGTTGACACTATCCTGGAAGTCCTTGGCATTGATTATACATTGAATGGGCACTTCTGAGCTGTTCAGTTGGTAGTTAGGTTTTTTAAATTTATTTTTTTTTTTGGTGGTCTGATAGTGATCCTAAATACTGCTGGTCAGGGTGAAGTGCCAGCAGTACCCATCTCTGAGCACACTTTTAGTGAGTTAATCTGCTGTGGACAGAATCTTGATGGAACAGCTGTTCTTCACTCTTAGCTAGAGAAAAACACTGCAGTTATTTTAAAACTGCTTAGATTCTCTTCTCTAAGGACAGGGTATTCCAGGAAGCATCACAAAACTGTAGCTGAATTCAGATATTTATAACTTCAAGCACAATTTAGTTGTGTACACTGGGTAGTGTCAATTCAGTGGCCAAATATAGGTCCTTAAGTGTTGGGGTTTTTTATGTTCCAGCAGTGGTATTGAAACATTGAGCCAACTTGTTACAAGACATGAATGTATAATGAAACTCATTTTGAGGGCAAGAATCCCATATGCTGTCACATAGCGTAGAACAGGTCTTAAAGCTTGTCGAAACTTGTTCTATGCTGTGGATATTGTCTTTCCTTCCTCCTTTTCATTAGAGAGATTTGCAAGATGTTTTTGGTCGCTTCAAGGAAGTATTACAAGGATTGTGTGGGTAAGAAGTCCTTTTGAATGAAAGGTACATGGCATCTCAGATGGACTGTTGCATCTGCATCACCTAGCTGCTTGGAGGACAATTTTGACATGTGGATTATTACGTTGGAAGGTCCCAGAAGCTGTGGCGAGCGCTTTCATAGGATGTGCTGCCTATGCCATGATTGGGGATGTGGATTGTCAGTATGATGGCCCTATGTAATTATCTTATTGGAAAGGAGCAACCTAATGGGCAACAGTAAATCATATTGGAGTTGCAATGTGTGTAAAAAGCAGAGGGTAGGCAAAGGTGTTAAGACAAAAAATAAACAGAACTGATAAAAAATTTTCAGTGCATGGAAATAATTGTGGGCCAAATAGCTACTAGGCTGCTTGAGGGCATTCCACTTAGGTGGAATTATTGTTGCAATTAAACAGTAGTCTTTGGCATTAGGTATCTCTAGCTTTAAATCTCTTCCTTGGAGACAGTCCAGTTAATTGGAATATATGTTATTGCCTAGTTTTGTATTATTTATGCCATTAACTATAATGCAATTAAAAAGGCACTTAACAAAAAATAAATAGCAGTGATACCCAAGAAATTTTCTTCTATTCAGCCAGGCTTACTTTCTTCTGCTCTAGCTATTACATGAAGCAGTAATATATAGTGACATATATCCAATATGCATTCACTCTTTTCTGTGCATCCTAGAGAATTTGCATACAATATATGTATGTGATGTTACACACAGACATTTCTTTTTCCTAGTAACATATGCAGGAATGGGTTAACTTGTTAGAAGTTTTTCCACCCCTTTAGAGAGGTGCTGCCTCTTTTTTGAGTGTTAAAAATATGATTCTTAGTGACTAAGATGCAGTTGCTGTGAGGGCTGACCCATGTGAAATGTACATTTTGGGTTAAAAAAAAAATTATTCCCACTGAAATGAAGTGTACTTAGGTACCATCTTCCTAAAGTTTTTAATTGCATGCAGGGCTCTCTCAAAATTTCAGAGCACGTTAGCCGTCTTTGCAGCAACATCATGACTACTATACTGTTTTGTTGCACCTCTATTAAGATAATATTGCTGAGTTTTAACTCTTACTCATGCCTTCATAGTGATTTTCATACTGTTGTCACTTAGCCTGTCTCTAAGCAAAATACTGGAAACAGTGATAAAAGGTCTTGATTGCTTAAGTCATCGTTGATATTCAGGTGTCCATGAAGTAGTTTTAGTGACTATCCTGTGTTTACCCTGGGAGGTAAGTACACTGTTAGCATGCTAGCTTGCTTCAAAACGTCCCTGTCTGAAATGTTGCACTGAAGAGAATTTGAGCATTGTTGGCCCATTGCAGTGGGAAGTAGAACAGGTGGTACTGAGCTACCACTGGAGCTATTTTTTAAATTTATGGAATTTCTGGATTACAGATTTGCCGAGGCTGGAAAAGACCTGTAAGATCATCAAGTCCAGCATATGCCCTAAAACATGACACCTGCTAGCCCATGGCACTAAGTGCCACATCCAGCCTTTCCTTGAACGCATCCAGGGATGATGCCTCCACCACTTCCCTGGGCAGTCCTTTCCAATGTCTAAACACCTTCTCTGTGAGGAAGTGCTTCCTAATATCTGACTTAAACCTCTCCTGGTGCAGCTTCAGGCCTTGCCCTCTTGTCTTGTTGCTAGTTGCCTGGAAAAAGAGCCCAGCCCCCCACCCGACTACAACCTCACTTCAGGTAGCTGTAGAGAGCGATAAGGTCCCCCCCCCCAGATCTTCTCTTCTCCAGGCTAAACAAACCCTAGCTGCCTCAGTCTCTCCCTATAAACTTTCCCTCTAATCCCTACACCAGCGTTGTTGCTCTTCTCTGGACCAGCTCCAGCACCTCAATATCGTTCTTGAAGTGAGGGGCCCAGAACTGTACACGGTACTTAAGGTGAGGCCTCACCAGTGCCATGTACAGGGATCTTTACAAACCAGTCTAAGTTCAGGCAAAGGTAGCGCACAGTTCCTAGTTCATGTCTTAGCGTAAAAGCATTTGAAATTAAACATTGTGTAGTATGCTATTTCCTGATGTGTATGTATGGAGTAATAGGTAAAGCTGAAGTAACTAACTGTAAGTCTTGCATAGCTGTGACATACTGACTAATAAAGCTTTGGGGCAGTATTAACATTTCTTTATTTATGGTTTTACGGTTTTGGGAAACAATGTGTTGTAGAAATGTGAGCATTGGGAGGGTGGCTCTTGGCAAGAACTAATCTTACTCCTTTTGTGTATTGAATCTTTCTAAAGTTTATTGTATATGATGAGGGGGTTGCTTTTGGGTTTACATAGTTATAAGAAGCAGCTCGTCCAGTATAAAACATGTAAACAGTATTCTCACAATCAAAATGTATTTTGCCTCTGAGTTTATTGAAACACAAGTGACATGTGACTGTCTTATGCCTTAGTAAACATCATAGCTGTACAATTAAGTAAAAGTAAGATCTTTCTGAAAAATGCTTTGCATGAGCTAGATTTTTCTCAAGTACAAAAGCAAAAAGGCTTTCACAATGTTTTTTGATGTACTTAGCTGACATTAACTGCTTTTAAATTAGTGACAAATGCATATACTGTAATTGTACTCAAACTCTTCCTGTAGGAAGAGAAATAAAGCATTCATTTGGAAGCATTAAGAATATAGTTGTATATGTTTCTTAATTATTTTTTCCAAGTAAGTTCTTTTCATTAGTGAAAACTTGAGGAAACATTTTCAGTATTGGTCTATTTCTTTCTTCTTTGGTTGTTTTTCCTCATTCAGTTTAAGAATATATTCTTCATCAGATAATTTTAGATTATTGTACTTTTGATGTGATACTATGCCTACTTGAGGAACAGTGAAGCTTTCAACCACTGCCTTTGTAGATTTCTTGAAGAAAACAGATGTTGGAAAGAAGCAAGTAGCCAATAGAGTGGAGACAGAGGTAAAAGGTACCTTGCTTCTGAATTAAATATCTGTCTGCTAACTGACTGTGAAATGAGAAGGGGCCCAGAACTGTACACGGTACTTAAGGTGAGGCCTCACCAGTGCCATGTACAGGGATCTTTACAAACCAGTCTAAGTTCAGGCAAAGGTAGCGCACAGTTCCTAGTTCATGTCTTAGCGTAAGAGCATTTGAAATTAAACATTGTGTAGTATGCTATTTCCTGATGTGTATGTATGGAGTAATAGGTAAAGCTGAAGTAACTAACTGTAAGTCTTGCATAGCTGTGACATACTGACTAATAAAGCTTTGGGGCAGTATTAACATTTCTTTATTTATGGTTTTACGGTTTTGGGAAACATAATGTGTTGTAGAAATGTGAGCATTGGGAGGGTGGCTCTTGGCAAGAACTAATCTTACTCCTTTTGTGTATTGAATCTTTCTAAAGTTTATTGTATATGATGAGGGGGTTGCTTTTGGGTTTACATAGTTATAAGAAGCAGCTCTTCCAGTATAAAACATGTAAACAGTATTCTCACAATCAAAATGTATTTTGCCTCTGAGTTTATTGAAACACAAGTGACATGTGACTGTCTTATGCCTTAGTAAACATCATAGCTGTACAATTAAGTAAAAGTAAGATCTTTCTGAAAAATGCTTTGCATGAGCTAGATTTTTCTCAAGTACAAAAGCAAAAAGGCTTTCACAATGTTTTTTGATGTACTTAGCTGACATTAACTGCTTTTAAATTAGTGACAAATGCATATACTGTAATTGTACTCAAACTCTTCCTGTAGGAAGAGAAATAAAGCATTCATTTGGAAGCATTAAGAATATAGTTGTATATGTTTCTTAATTATTTTTTCCAAGTAAGTTCTTTTCATTAGTGAAAACTTGAGGAAACATTTTCAGTATTGGTCTATTTCTTTCTTCTTTGGTTGTTTTTCCTCATTCAGTTTAAGAATATATTCTTCATCAGATAATTTTAGATTATTGTACTTTTGATGTGATACTATGCCTACTTGAGGAACAGTGAAGCTTTCAACCACTGCCTTTGTAGATTTCTTGAAGAAAACAGATGTTGGAAAGAAGCAAGTAGCCAATAGAGTGGAGACAGAGGTAAAAGGTACCTTGCTTCTGAATTAAATATCTGTCTGCTAACTGACTGTGAAATGAGAAGTTGCAGGGAAGTATACATGAGTCAAAAAACATGAGGCTTGCAGGCAGCTTATCTCAGGAAGATTCATATAATGTTTTTGAGTCGGAAGTGACCTCTAAAGGTCATCTAGTTCAACACCCCTACAGTAAACAGGGCCACCTCTCTAGGCCATCTGTTTCAGTAATCCACCAACCTCATATTAAAGAACTTTTTCCTAATATCCAACCTAAATCTGCCCTTGTCTTGCTTGAAGCTATTACCCCTTGTCCTATTGCTATGTGTCCTAGTGAACAGTTCTTCCCCAGCCTTCTTATAGGCTCCTTTCAGGTATTAGAAGATCCCCTCAGAGTCTTCTTTTTTTCAACCTGAACAACCCCAAGTCCCTCAGCCTGTCTTCCAAAGAGAAGGGGACAAACTATTTCATTTGCTTTATCTGGGAGAGGAAATGTGTGGAGTTCAAATAGGTCATGTGGCTAAATCAGTTTTTTCTTTTAAGGAAAATAAAACTGAAATTCTGTATGAAGTAGGAGAAACTGACCTGGGTAATTTCCCAACTTCATGAAGAGTGCAGGCTCACTACATCGCAGCTTGGACCGCAAGAAGCTGGGTGAACGTACTGGAGAAAAATCCCTCTGTCCTGCTTTTCTGGTAGCTTTCTAAGTAGCTGCTCTTACTTGCTTTCATGTTTACTTTTCCTCTGGTAAAAGACTGGGTGGGAGGAAAAGAGAAATAAAGAAGACTAAGATGAGGATGAAGGCTATCTAGACAGATGAGAGCATCATCTGTTCTCCCTCTTCCTCCAGGAGATGGTGGATGCTGCTCAGTGCTGCTCTTTATAGAGACAGGAAGGTACTAGGGGATGTGATAAGTTGGGGTTTTTTTTAACCAAGAAGAATGAAGAAGAAGCCCTGTGACTTCGTGGGGTCTTGAATCTGCAGAACAGAAAATAGAAAAGAAGGGAGGAGTGGTAAACAGGATCTTGTAGATGGAACTGGAAGAAAACTGCAGTGTGTAACCAATACATTTGTGTGCCGGCATCTGCTTCCTGCAGAATCTCTTTATGTGGTTGTGGGCTTCTGCTGGACACTGCATTCTTGACTTGATGATCACATGAAAAAAAATCTAAACATGGCAGTCCTTGTGTTGTATTTTATGTAGGAGAGAGTTTATAGTTTCTTAACTAGCAGGAAGGAACTGCATTAGAGGGGTGCAAGCTGTTTTGACAGCAGAAGGACCTAGGGCACTCTGTGTTGGAGTGTGCATTGGACTGGTTCAGAGTACAGCATTTTGCCACAAGGAACAAGTGTATCAAAGTTAGCTCTTAAAGAAGGGAATACTTTAGTGATGAGGGAGTTCTTGGGAAACAAAGTTATGTTGTATTTAAATGGAATACAATCCTATGTTGAAACAGCATAGGGTTTTCTATAATTAAACTAATTGGTGTTTTCTGTAGGTTATTTTTGTCAGTATTGTCATCAGTATAATGGCAATACTTCAGATCTTATTTAAAAAACAACACAACAAACAAAAACACAAACCCAAAACAAACAAACAAACAAAAAAAACCAACCAAACAAAAAAAAAACAAACAAAAAAGGCCACCTCGTTACAAGTGCTCTGTAATCACAGGAAGTCCCACTTTCAAAAGAGTTTACAGCTTAAATAGAACACAAACATGTTGAAGAAGGCACACAGAGTGCGCTGCAATGACGTATTTCATGGAACCTTTGTGGCAACTTTACAGATTAAATGAAGAAATGGAAAAAAAAGGAAGAGGCAGTAGTGGGAGAGGAGAAATAATAGCAAGAAGAAAAGGGGTGGAGTACAGAGAAGGTGAGAGATTGAAAGCTGCGTGGAAAGGCATTGAGTAAGTGACTAATTAGCCATTTATTTAGTAGGAACATCTAGATTAATACTTCAGGAGTGATGAGAGTGTTAAATGTGGTTTCCAAGTGACATGGTGTAGGAGGTTTTCACAAGCAAACAGTGTTCATTGTAAATGTATAAACTGAATTTTTCTTAAAAATCACAGATCTCTTCCTCCACCCACACTGTTCTTACACTTCTTGATTTTATGCTATTTGCTAGAAAATGTATTTATCTTTTTACCCACAGTCATAAGATTCAATTCTAGGAGAAAATAAACAACAACTTGATCAGTGGAAGCAAAAGATCACATCCCCTGTAAACCTGGTCATATCAAGTGTAAAATTGTGTTCTCCTACACACAGATAGCAGAACTCCTGTCAACTGCCTGTAAGTGTTAAGTGTGTTCCTTAAGACCCTGGCTGCTCAGCATATGTTGGGATAAGATGATGATATGCTTCTCTCTCTGAAGTAGAGGGGAAAGTGACTTAGTCTAAGGCAATCAAGCTAGAAAAAAATTGCAAGCCTGGTTTCTGTGCATCCTACTCATCTGTCCTTACTCTTGATACAGCCAAGGAACATATCCCACAGCCACCTACTATATTCACCTCTCTGTGCACTTTGCATGGCTTGAGAATTCCCTAGTCTTCTCCTTGTCTGTCCTTGTTGACCTGTATATGTCCTTATAATACTGATTCTAGATCTGTACCCCTCACCTTCTGTGCTAGTGTATGCCAAGAAGATGCGTGGGGTAGGAACTATTATGTAATGAGAACATAATGTAATTAGCATCTACAAGGATCTGAATTAAAGAAGATACAATGTTAAGTTACTGCATTGGAAATATGCTGAGTCCTTGAAGCAAAGTTAAGCTTGAATGGATAACTCTTCCTATGGGAATTCTGAACTTGGTTGTAATTGAAAAAGCTCAGTGAATTTTTGAGTAGCTGGGTTATAACTCTGTAAAGTAAAAAGTTATAGTTGAAGCAAATAAAGCTCACAGGAGCATGTCAGTTCTGTCTACTGGTCAGTTCATCCCTGCTTTCCCCATCAACTTCTTGGACTTTTTCAGTCAAATCCAATAGAGTGGTAGAACTCAAACATAAGTTTGTCCACCTGCTAGAGGAAAAACTATGCTGAGAACAGTTTATCTGCTTGGCCTGTTAGTCAGTGTGGTACTGATTGTTTTGCCCTCCATGTACAGTTGTATCAAAACCTGCAAAAGAAGATGTTGCTTGGCTAGTAAGGTCATGTGGGGAGGGAACTGAAGGTAATGTGGAGTTCTGGAGGGGGGGTAACTGAGAGCACTGTGGGGATTCTGGGACATTGGAAAAGGCACATATAGAAAGGGAGATGCACATGCAAAAGAAATCAGACTTCATATGTTCTGAAACATGTAGGATAAATTAATTTATATTAACACAGTTGCATTCTTTAAAATTAATATGGTCCTTTCTTAGCACAATTATTATAGTCACAGTTTTCTGACACAAATTGCAAGCTTGTATTTTTACCCAGTGAGTGAGAGGTGGGTATCTTTATAATGCCTTGTGATAGACACTTTTTACTGTCAAACTTCCCTGCAGCTCTGCATAGTGCTACAACAAACTCCTTGGTGGTCACATGGATGTGAAAAGCTGGGGATTTTTGTTAATAATTATACTGACACGTTTTTCTGCAGTATTGTTTGGGAAGATCCCTATTTTATCATCCAAGCTTGGCATTGCTTACATAAGGAAATGTCCTGCAGTGATGTTAAGTTCTGTAATACCATAAGTCTTAGCTTTCTTAAATAAATGCTTAAGCAGTCATGTTTTGTTGTTAGTGGTTTGTTTTTTTTGTTGTTTGTTTTTTTTTTTTCCAATTAAAATACCCCAAAACAAACTAAAAACAAAACCCAAACAAGCTAAAACCCAAACACATACACTCAGTGGCAATTCTTTAGTATTTTGGGGATTTTGTATGGACTCTCATGGTTACCTTCTAAAGCTGTGGTGTGAACAAGTGACCATGCTCACTTTTTAGAGCTGTAAGTCAAGGAGGGGGAATATTTTGCAGATCGTATTATTTGTGTGTGATGCAGAAATAGGTTCAAAGTCTGACACAATGCAACTGCTCTTTAATAGCAATATTAGAGGAGGTAAATGGATCATTTACACCCCTCACTGCCAGTGTTGGCATGTCTCTTTTTTCCAAGTCAGCTGATACACTATATTTGGAAATGTGGCTGTGTTGTGTGTTACCAAGTTTATTCATCATTGCTGTCGGCATGTTCTCTCTTTGGAGAATGTTTTCAGGAATTTCCAACCATATTCACTTGGAAGGAAACATGGCATTGAACTTAATAAATATTCACCAGAAGACAACCAGAAAAGCAAACTTGAAAAAAGAAACAACCAAAAACCACCCCACAAAAAAAAGGAATCCAAACCACTTTTCCACTGCATTTTTTATTACTCCTTCTTCAGAGATTTATGAAGTCTGCAGTTCATCTCAGTCCATTTTTTTTGTTAATTTTTCTGTGTGTCATGCAAATATATTGTATATTGTTTCTTCTTTCGTCATGCATGTACTGGCAAACAGCCTGTCATTTTATTCCTGTGTCGAGAAGCAGGCTCACCCTTTATTTCTTTCTAAACAATAGTTTTAGTCACTTGCACAGAAAAGCTTGATATCTGAAATTTTGTTTCAAATTAAAAAATGGTTTTTCTGAATTTACAAATATTTTTGGAATTTCAGGGATTTCGGTAGATGAAATCTAACTCTCAAATCTGTTTCATTAACTGTTACTTTATTAATGTAATTTTAATTGCAAAAAATAGTTTCAGAAAGGAACCACACCTACTTTCTCCAGCCTGGGTCTTGTGTTATTAGGATAACTCATCATTTGCTGGTTAAATATGGCAGAGAGCATCTCTCAACCAAACTGTCTTTTGCCAAGTGTGAAATCAGATTAGATCTTGTGTGCTAGTTTGGTTTTTTAATTTTGAAAAAAGCTGGACAATCTATTTTTATATTATCTAAAATACATTAAGTGCCTTTTTTTTATACAGAGCTGCTCCACTGTGTTGGTTTTCTGGACAGCCATCTATGGCAGCAGTTTCATTCAAATTACGGCTTTCACTAAACAACTGTCAGACATATTAGATTTTAAATAGTTGTATATGTTTCATGCAACTGAGCAGTGAATGCAGATAAGTAATGTAGGAAGCAGAGACCTATTTTTCTGATTGGGAATTAGATAAAAAAAATACAGTTCTGATTAAGATAGATGATTCCTTTAGAGGAAATACTTTCATAACAAGAGAACTCAAGATATCAGTCTGCTGGTTTTGCTTTTTTGTGTGAGATAGAATTGCTGATTTAATCATGCATACAGAATATTTCCTCTATAGAAATTCTGATGATGAAGATGCAATAGTTTAGACAAGATACATGCATCAAAGGAGAGAGTGCAGATACTTGCAGAGCTTATTTCATGTTCATATACTGGTAGCATTGTACTGAAAAAGTGCATTTCTGATTACAGTGCCATCAATCTAATGACTTGTATTCACTGAACTTGTTTTTTCCTATGATATCTTTGCTGTGTGTTAACTTGGCAGTAGGAGCTGAGAAAGATTTTGTATTAACCTTGAATTTCTTACATAGAGTGCATTTCAGCTAGAGATTATTTTTTGCCTCTAAAGCAATATTCACCTATGATAGCAATGCAAATATTTAGCATTGTTCAAGTTTTTCTTTTTGCCATACTTGCGAAGCTGAAGTTCACATACTGTAATATCAGCTTTATCTTTAGAGATAACTCTTGGCAATACTTTCACTGTAAAAATAGGTTCTTGCTACTAACATGTTTCATATGGGGAAAAATTGGAAGTGTAGGGCTAACCATGTACCATATTCATACAGCTTCATGTATTGGTGAATCATTGTTCTGATGGTGGCACTTTTCATGGCTCTGTATGCAATATGTGCATAGTTGTCTTTGAGTTTTTTCTTTTCATAAAATCTATCAATGAATGTTTATATTCCAGGCAGAATCTTCCTCTAAATACAACTTAAAAAAAAAAAAAAAAAAAAAAAAAAAGCCTGCTGTATTTTTGTAGTTGTGTATACAGAACATTTACTTAGGCTGCTTTTCCTCAATTTATTGATTAATAAACATATTTTGCTTTTATAAATGAGAAGCCCAAATCCTTAAAAATAATTTCAGATGTTCCATTTATTTGTCTTAATATTTATGAGCATCTTGATCAATATAAACTGCATGTCACTGTAAATTATAAACACTAACATGGAATGCACTGTATGAGTGCTTTATTTTTCTGTTGATTCTAGAGATGCAGGGGGATTATGTTTAGAATGTAAGAAGCAATTTTTATAAGTCAACACAGAACTGCATTGTTCTTGCCCTGCTGTTGGATCCATTACAGACCCATCTTACTTGAATTCTCTTAAGAGAAGGGTTTAAAATAAATGTAACAGGATGGCATATAGGAGAGGAGAACACTTAAGTGAATAGGTGGTGTGCAAATAAAGCATTTGTGAAGGTGACCTCCTGCACCAAGAGCTCTGTTTATCTGTTTGCAGTTATGAGCATTATTAGGGGGAAAAAAAAGGGAAAAAGTGGCTAGTAGAAAGACCATGGAAAGAAGCTTTGCTATGATCTTTTTTTGTTGTTGTTAGTATTGTTCTTCTATGGCCTTGTCTTACACTATATTAGGGCAGGTTGACCGTTTATATTGATAATTTTTCAGATCTTTATTATTGTAAAGTCAACATGGATTTAATAATGAGCGTTACTCCCTGTTTCATATGAGCCAAAAAACATTACCAAATCTTGTATCAAGTGTAGTTGCTTGAAGTAGAGCAGTATCTTTCAAGAGGATGTCCAGTGTTAATTTATGAACTTGAAAGGGTGTGACCAGCCACTGTGATTACAGGGAACCTGGGAGATCTCTCCTTACTGGTCTGCCTCTGAGGACTTACCATGGTAGAAACTGTACCGGGACACCTATGCAATTAAAGGGGGGCTGATAAGAGTAGGCAGCACAGATGGGTTATTTGAGCCTCTGATACCTGCTAGAGAGAGAGCTCAAATTGAGGGTGGATGGAGGGGAGTGGCTATGTCCCAGGACTTTAGTCTCCAAGTACTCAGAGACAGTCTTGTTTCTTACACTGTGTGTATTGATAGAAGATAGAATAATTTGGTTTGTTTGCCTTCCTTTTTGAAAATGCCTTATGATTTTGTCTTAGATTTTTTCCTTCTTGTTATCTTTTCAGTCAGTTTTGAGCTCCCTTAATTTTGAGTTACAAACTAGTACTGTTAACCTGAATTTGCTTCCGAATCATTCACAGATAGTATTTAAAAGAAATCTTCAGCTTGACAGTTTCTTTTTCGCTACAGTCTTAGAGGGGAATGAAAGAAGCCAGATTATATACCTTTCCCATTAGAAGTTGTTGTGTTTTTTTTAATGTGTAGCAATTTTTTAAGAAGATCTGCCCTATACAGTTACTTAACATATGGATTGCAATTGTTTCAGCCTTGGTCAGTGTGGAGAAGCAGGTTTTTAGCTGATGGTCGATACATTCTAGTATTAATACTAGCTGCCAAAGAACAAAACTTTTTGATAAGAGTATGGAAGGAAACATTTTGAGTAAGCTAGCTACACTGACTGAGGATTAAAAGATCCCTTTTATACAGAGAGAGTGCTCAGAACTGAAATCCCAAGTACTACTTTACAGTGATTTTTAGCATTTTTATAGATTTTACTGTGCAGTGCATGATAACTTGAAGCTGCTGTGGCTGAGGTGAGCTTGATGACTCAGGCAGTCAGAATCTTAGCTGTCCAAAGTTACCTGAATGTGTCTGACTGTGAGGTAACAGGACAGATTCTTTTATACTACACAGTAATATATTCTATAGGCTATGTAGGCTGCCCATTTAGGGATGGAAGCATCAGTTGCATTAACATAGAATTATAGTAAAAAATAGAAGGCAAGGGACCTCTGAAGATTGACAGGCTCAATTTTCTGCTTTAAATTCAGAGCTAAATTAAGTTGCTTAGGGCCTTACCTAGTCAAATTTTTAAATGCTCCAAGGTTGCTTGGAGATACTGATAAATCTCCATCATGTTCCAGTGCTCAACCATCCTCATGGTAAGGAGTTTCCTTACATCTATTTGGAATTTCCCTTATAACATCATGTGGCTGTTGCCTGTTGACTTTTTGCTGTGCTTACCTGACAAGAATTTGTCTCCACCATTTTTATAACTCTGTTACACAGATGAAGGCAGTAGTGGCGTCCTTTTCTTCTGCAGACTGAATAAACTCCATCATCATGACTTTCATTTCATGTGTCGGCCCTTTTGCTATTTTAACAGCCTTTCCCTGGACATGCTTTAGTTTGCTGGTACTTCTTGTGCTTCACGATCAGAAGCTGTACAGTACTGTAAATGTGGCCTCACCAGTGCTAAGCAGAAGGGAATAATTACCTCCCTTGACCTGCTGTTTGTTCTCATGCTTATTCAGCTCAAACTACAGTTAGTTTTCATTGCCTTAAGAGTGTACTGTTGGTTTACATTGGCCTTGCTTTCTGCTGGAGTCTCCAAGTTCTTTTCTGCAGAGCTGCTGCCTGTCCAGTCTACAGTTGCAATGCACTATAGGGTTTTATTGCTTCCCAAATGCAGGACACTTTACATCTGTCTTTGTGTAACTTTGCATTTTCATATTGGCCCTTACTTGAGTTTATTGATGTCCCTCTGAATGGTGGTCCTGCCCTCCAACATGTTGACTGCTTCCCCTGTTTATATACTCTGTAAATTTGCTGAGGATGCTTTCTGTTTTAGCAAGCATCCAAATCTGATTAAGGTGTTGCCCAGTACTGACCACTGAGGCATACTGCATCTACCCAGTTGGTAGTTAGACTTGCAATTAGTGACCACAACTCTGTGAACATCATGGTCAAAGGAATTTATTGTCCATGTTTGGTCCATGTCTCCTCATCTTGACTCTTCTGGTTGCCTGTCCTTGCTTCCACTTTATGTATGTTTCTATTTCATTTGAGTTCAGTCAGTGAAGAGTCCCATGTGTAGTCAGATGGCCTCCTGCTGTGTCTTCTGATATTCTTGCATGTTAGGAAGACTTGGGTTTGTTTTTTTCTCCACAAAGAGAATTCAGGAAGACGAGTGGCTCTTAAAGATTCCTTTGTAACTTTTGAGGGCATTCTACTTACCATTCCCTGAACAAGTCCCAACTCTACTGTTGTGAGTCCAGAGCCTTTTTCTCCTTCTTTCCTTCCTTTCTTTACTCAAGATCTTACCGTACCATTTCACAATTACTGCATCCAAGGCTGCTCTTGGCCATTGTATGCGTGAACAGTTCTTCCTCATTCATGAGTATGAGGTCCCATGCAAACCCTCCCATAGAAACCTGTTCAGTGCTAGCATCAAAAATTGCTCTCAGTACATGCAAGAAATTCTCTGGATATTTCACAACCTGCTATGCTGCCCTTCCAGTGGATGTTGTGTGGTTTAATTCCTCCGTGACAACATGGGGCTCTTAATATTGGAAAACCAGCCTAGGATGATGTTCAGTTACCACTATTTTTTGGTGGTAACTCAAAATAAGTTTTCCTTAACTTCTTGTCTTGAGCCACAAGAAGCTGTTGCAAATGTATGTATATGATACTTTTATTTTGAAGTGGAATACTTAATCTTCTATTCTTTTTGAATTACTGTTTTATTGCAGTCACAAACACTAATTCAGCAGCTGTCTGCAGTTCAGCTGATAAGGTAAAATAACCTGGTTTTATGTAGCATGGATACTTTGGTATCCATAATATTTCTTCACAACTAGTGAATTTGCAAATTATCTGAAAGATATTTTTTTTTCGCTCTAAGATTATAGTTTCTAATTACCCTGAGGTAATTAATGTGCAACTAACTACATGAAATATTGCTTCAGATTGCAGTGTGTGGTTGTCTTATATTCAGGCCATGCAAATAATACTTGCACATATATATTGGCCAGAAACAACTTTTCATCCTCTTTTTTTAAGTGAATAAAAAGAAGATATTTGTCATTCATTGTGATTGGATTTTGTTTCTTAGTAATTTGTGACAGTGTGATTCTTACTCTGTTTTAGTAGGAAGATGGGGAAGAAGAGTCGAGTAAAAACTCAGAAGTCGGGTACAGGAGCCACAGCAACTGTATCTCCAAAGGAAATGTTGAATCTAATTAGTGAGTTATTGCAAAGTAAGTTTTTTTTTTGCCTCTCTAGGAACAGGGATGTCGTGCAGACCACTTAGAAACGTTCTCTTGTTGAAACCAATGAATTATATTCATTGAAGGTGGCCAACCTTGCTATTTCATCCTGCTTAAGATAGTATACTGTGTATCTTACAGTATCTTTCTCTGTCAGTATGTAACATTAGTGGCTTATTTAAGTATGCATTTTTTGTTGTTGTTGCTGTTTGGAAGTGCTTAGTTCTTGTGTACAGACCAAAAGTTGTTTCACCTGTTGAGGAACTTGAAACTTGTCCATTATTTCTAGTAAATATGAAAAGTGGAACATAACTTCATCTGATGATGTTAAAATAGTGTTCACTCTTTTGTCATGAGTAACTGTGCTAAGCTAAACTTATTATTGAGACAAAAGTCCAAATTTTCATATCATCAACACATCTAAATGTTGCCTTAGAAAAATTAGAGTTTTTTCTCTAGCATTGCTCACAGAGAGGAGAAGAGGAGTTGGCAGAACAGTTTGATACTTATGCTGCAGTTGGCCTCTGCTTTGCTACCAAAAATAAAATGTAGATCTAATTTTCTAAGCAAAACAAGTATCAGCTGTTCTTTTTGTCAAGCTCCCATATTTATTCAACACAAAGATTTTTCAAATCAATTGAGTAAGGTAATCTTCAGCTGTCCACTTGAATTTTTGTGGTTTAGATCAAGAAATCCACACACTGGCATTTACAATATTGTCAGAGAGACTGTGAATATAATCTGAAGCTGAAGCTTGGCTAAGTATTCCTTTGCTTGTCCCTGCACTACACATGCATCTGTGAAAACAGTATTGACTAGGCAGGTCAAATGTGTGTACCAGCAAATTTCTCAATCACTTAAGGTAAGGTCTGGGCTATTATAATCTGCTTTTATTTGAGCAAGAATGTTGGTAAGCAGGCTAATGTAAACAGTATATTTTGCTTGGATTATTAAAACCAGACTTTTGTTTGTCTTATCTGAGGGACTATCTATTAATGGTCTGGTTGTTTACCTTTGATTTCTTTCTAGCTTTTTTAAAATTTGGTATGTCTTAAATCTGAAATTGTATGAAAAGAAAAAACAGCAACTTCAGGCAAGTTATACTGTGAAAATTCTAAAATAATCTATTGCTTATAACAACTAATTCTGTAGTGTTCACTGCATAAACATGTTTGAAAGACAAGTAGTACTAAGGTTCAGTTAAAGTTGCTATGAAACCATGACCTTTTCTTTAATGTCCAAAAATATATATACATTTTACTAAATAAAACATTTTAATTTTTATTTCCAGAATGCAGCAGTCCTACCCCAGGTCCTGGTAAGGAATGGGAAGAATATGTACAGATTCGTTCACTTGTTGAGAAAATTCGCAAAAAGCAAAAAGGTAAATGTGAAAGCCTATAAGATAAGGGTGGCTCAGAGTATTGATTTGCCTAAAGAGTTGTCTGCTGGCAGCTAAAAGGAATATTTTTGTTGTTGTCATAGAAATATTATGCAATCCTATTATTTTGGGATAAAAACCTTAATTGTCTGACATGCAGTTTCTTTTTACACTTGCAGGTGTTTCTGAGATGTTGTGGTGGGCATGGCCACTGGCATTAATAGTTTTAATACTTATATATACTTACTTCAATGCTTATAATTCTGAGTGAATATCACAGATGTTTGATCCTGTTATAATTCTGTTCGATAAGTAGAAAAAAAGAGTTTGAAATTGTGATGAGATGACAGTCTGAAAGGCTAGAAGTAAAAATCTTTTGAGAATAAACAGGCCTTTTTTATTCCTGATTGCACAGTCTGCCCCTCTGCCTCCATGAATCTGAATGTTTTGAATTAATTTTTTAACTGTTTTTAACCTGAACACTTTACTGGATGTGAAAAGTTTCTGCAATTCAATATCATGACATCAAATTACAACACCAACAAAAAAGTAAACACAAAGTAAATATGTCAGCTAATAAATCTATCTGTACATAATTAAAATAAATAAATGCTTATGGTACCATAGTTAAATTGGAGTTTTATTGCCAATTTTCCTAAATTTAAGGTATGCTTATTTTTCAAATTAGAACAGTTTTCTTTCAGTATGTTCTGCAACAACTCACTGTTACTGATATTTATTTTCGTATTAGCTTTGTTTTTATTTGGAAGTATGCTCTTAAAAATGCATTTTTTGGTAATTTTAGTAAAAGTAACCTTTTTTATGACTGTTGTATTTTAATGGCAGAGAAATAACAATTATTTATTTTCTGATGTTTATATGTTTATGGCAAAAAGCCTGACAGCATTTAAAGTAGAGCTTGAGTGGTTCATGCAGTCACTTGAAAAAGCAGAAGACTGTACTTAGAGGCTTGAAATGTTATTTTCATACCTGCTTTTAATAATTTTGACTAAGACATAAAAATCTTACTTCATGAAAGGATGTTTAAACCTGTGAGCATCAGTTACTGGCAGAGGGCATATGAAAGCATGGACGATACTTTTTGAGTGACTCCTTTCTGTAGCTCTGTAGATATGAACTTGACTCGTTGTTTTGCTGTCCTGTGACTTTTATAAATGTATGGTACATGTCCTGCTTTTTATGATGTGTTATGTTAAAACATAATTCAGGTTAACAAAAATAGAGTTAGCATTAGGGTTAGGCTGTTCACTGTATCTTTCTTCTCTGTCAGAAAGATTGAAACATTCATGGCGAAAACAGCTGCTGGAAGAAGCAGTAAAATTAGTATAGCAGTATAATAATGTTAATAGAATGTATTTTTTTTCCTTGAAAGATGCAAAACCTACTAAGCACAGCACTGTTAACGTACAACTGGCTTTTAATGTAACACTTTTACACACATAGTGAGTATGAATAGTATTGGTGTCTTTTCAAACTTCTTTTTTAATGGAACGAAGTAATTTATTCTACACTATTTTCTAGCTTAATAAAAGCTTTAAGCAATTAGCAAAGGAAGTAGAAATTGCTTTGGGGAACTCTAGGATGTACAAATTAATATATTGCCTGAAGTGTTGTACTTGTGCTTATCTTGGAGCAGAACACTGGGTTGCAGAACGTGAACTAAAATGGTCTTGATGATAGAAAATTCTTCATTTCAAAACTGAGTATTTTTACCTTCTAAATTTTTTCCGCATTTGACTAATCAGCAAAATTTTAAAGAAAGCAATTTTTTCTCAATATAAGTTTTCATCAGTATAGCTGTATTTTATGTTATGTGTAGAAATAAATTGTTCCTCAATAGTGCTTGCAATTTAAAGGAGCTGGTTCTTCCTTTAATTTGGAAAAATGTGGAAAGTATTGAACGACATCATATATGAGGAAGAGAGGGAGAATTTCAGAGATGCTTGTATAATGGTTTCAAATACAAGCTGGATTAAAAACTGGTTAAAAGCTTTGAGTACCCTTATACAGTACTCAGTGTTGGAAATCAAAGGAGCAAAGTCCTGAACAGCATGAACTCCTATCAAGCTCTGTAAAAGCTACACAACTGGTGTTACTAAATTTCTGAGGCCTTAGCTCTGAATGTGTTCCACAGAAGATAGCATACTGAAGGCAGTATGAAATAAAGGAGAAATGCCAGCTTTAAAAAAATGTCACCATATTCTTACTGCATTAAAAAAAAACCAAAAACTTCAGCAGTATTAAGTGTTTATACTGCATCATCAAAGCCTGTAGTTTTAGATGGTACTAGCATTTCTATGTTAACTACAGATTTGATTGGTTCTGGGGCTTGAAATGTGTGATTTGAAGGAGGGGAATATTTCAAATACACTAATGCTACTTTCTTAAAATCCTTTTAATCTAAAGATGTGGTTTTCACTTGTGCTTAACCAAAAAACTTGGGATGTAAACAACTTGCTGCTGATGTTTTGTCACACATAAAAGGGCCTGAGCATTTAGGGGGTGTTGGGACACTTAATGTGACCTGACATGAGAGTTTGAGTTGAAGAGAGCACAGAGGCAAAGAGGTACAACAGGAGCTGGCTGAGTGTAGCTGGGAACTAAAATGCGTAGGTTCAAATCAGGTTATAGTAAAAGGGAAAGCTGAAGAAATGAATGAGACTTGTGATTTCACTGGTTGGCCACGTGCCTGATGCAGAAGCGAAGTGTAAAAATTTGGATGAGCTCTGTGATGTCAGGAGGATGATCAGTCCTTAGTTATTTTAATAGGTCCATATGCTGCAGGAAAAAGCTAACTGCCTTGTATGTGAGAGAAGGAGCTTGAGATCTGCTTATAATTGTTTCCAGTGCTGAATTAATGAAATTGCAGCTTGCCTCTCAGTTTCCTCCTTGTGTCTGTATTAACATGTTGTGGGGATTGAATTTTCATCAGTATTAAGCTGGGAAATATTTTCACTCAGCTTATTTAAAAGAGAAAGAGGAGGGGAGCTTTAGGTGCTCATGTTTTTAAGACAACAATTTTGCAGAATATTTAAGTTGTTGAAAATTGGGTATGACATTTGTTACACTATTGAGTAACACTTAACAAAGAGCAGTTCTGACTCAGCTACTTCAAAGTAGAACTGCTGTGGGATAGTGGATAGCTTTTTTACATGTGCTTTTATATTGAGCTTCTTTATCTTTCTAGATCCTTTTATTTCTGCATTTTTTTTTTAATAAATTGTGTACATAGGTCTGTCAGTTATCTTTGATGGAAAAAGAGATGACTATTTCCCTGAACTGATAAAGTGGGCAACTGAAAATGGAGCATCCACAGAGGGTTTTGAAATAGCTAACTTTGAAGAGGAGGGCTTTGGTTTGAAAGCAACAAGAGAGATAAAGGTGAGCATGTGAACATTTGACTTAGATTAGAAAATCGTGTTTGGAATGTAGTTGCAGGGCTCTAAAACACTCACTACCTTCCCTTTCCCCTTTGCTGAAGAAACTGCTGTTCTGAAACACACTCGACTCTGTATACTTGAGAAATAAAATTATGGATAAAATTGAATATTATTTTTTGTGATTATTGGATACATCTGTGTGTTTTTAATCAGTCTTTCCGCCCCCTCTTTGTTGCCTATACTGTTTACCTAATCACCAGAGTATTCTCCCCATTGATATATCCCTCTCTTCTGTGTTTTCTAACTGCTTAGTCTCTTCTCTTCTTTCATGTCTCTTCTCTTAAAGCACTGGTCTTACTGCCTCAGAAAGAGGTATTTGCAATACTTATTTTCTAGAGAAAATGAAAAGGAAAACCAAAACAAAATTACCTGATAATTGTAAAGAGTATATATTGATCATCAGGTAATGAATATAGATGCACATGGTTGGAAAACTGTTAGAAGTTAAGCATTTAAGATTGCCTCTTTCCATTCCTATTTTACAGATGGGAAACAGCTTTGAAGAGCAGTCAGCTGTTGTAGAAAGAATAATAGAAAATGAGCCTATTATATTCTTTCTCGGGCTTTAGAAGCACTAGTGCTAGGGCTAGCACTACTGCTAGGGCTAGAACTACTGATTGATAAAAATCCCAAACAGTTCTAAAATAAGAATGGACAATGTGAAAAAACCTCTACTGGGAGAAAATATTTGATCATGTAATAGCAATATGATGTATTTAGTAGCTTTGAGGCTATGTGGGCAATGTACATGTTAGCAGTTCCAAACTGAAACACTTTATTTTGTGATCTGCCTTTGTTTTAAGCTTTGTGTAATGCAAATTGGAACATTTGGTTACCACAATATGAAACATAGCATATTTGTTTAATTTGCAGTGAAAGAGATGGAAGAATTTTGATTCAGAATAATTTCAATTAGGAAAAAAACCCAACAATGTGTGATTTAAAGACAATATGTATATTTGATACACTTGGCATGTCATATAAATGCTAAATGCTAACTGACCCTCTGCATTTTTTTCTTTCTGTAGGCTGAAGAGTTGTTTCTATGGGTTCCTAGAAAACTGTTGATGACAGTTGAGTCAGCTAAAAATTCAGTATTAGGTAAGAGCTTAAGGAAGTTCTTAAACAAGAGGCTGATATGTATAGGATCATACAGCAGGAGATTTTTTATTATTTTTTTTTCAGTTGATCTCCTTTGTTGCAGGACTTGCTTATTATGCCAACCATCCAGTTTGGAATACCTAGAAACTTAGTGGAATAATTTACTTTTCCTCTTTGTTTCTGGCTGAGCACACTAGACATCTTCCAGAAATGTGTGTCTTTTCTTTTGAACATATGTCGTGTAGCTTGTGTATAACACTTGGAGATAAAATGTTCTGAGGTACTGAGAGCATTGTTCTAGTGTCTTCATGTCTTCCAGTATGCAGTTGTACATGAGGCATTTACTGTGTCAACTAACTTGCAGCATAAGACAATGTGGGCAGCTAAATATTTTAGAAAACTAAAAAGTTTTTGTTGTTGAAAATTCTTATGGATCATATCATTTTCATTTAAAGTAAATCTAGGATGATATTTTCTATGAACAGCTAATCAGTGTCTCACCTTTCTGGGTTAATTCAGGATCTCTGTATTCTCAAGATCGAATTCTTCAAGCCATGGGCAATATAACACTGGCATTCCATCTTCTCTGTGAGAGAGCCAACCCCAACTCTTTCTGGCTGCCCTACATCCAGACACTTCCCAGTGAATATGACACACCTCTCTATTTTGAAGAGGATGAAGTGCAGTATCTTCAGTCAACTCAGGCCATACATGATGTTTTTAGCCAATATAAAAATACAGCTCGACAGTATGCCTATTTCTACAAAGTTATTCAGGTAAGCATCTTAAATGTGGTATATAATACACATTGTTCTCATTATTATGGAGGCAGTTGTGAAAACAGGGATGCTAAATAATAAAGTAAGTGTACTGCTCTTAAAGGGTTGAATCATTAAAGCAATTTCTGTTTAAGGCTGGCAAATAATGCTATTTCTCTTATTGTCTCTTAAAGCTAATAAAAGGTAATTTGTGTAAGACTTAAGCTCATACGGTCAAAGTAACATCTCTCTAAAAATAATTTATATTCTGCATCAAAGTCCATGCTGCTAAGAGTAAGAAAAGCTACAGTTTGATCAAAGAAAATAATGTACATGAGATTACTTTAGAGGAAGACTGTCTTTAGAAGCCCAGTGATAGTGATATGCTGTAGATGGTAACAAGCCTGTAATTCTCTGCCCTGTTATATATTCTGATATGGGAGCTGATATGGCAACTCATGGAAGAAGACTTCTCAGTCTTATATTTTTGAGACTGATGCAGTTCAGTTTGGTTTGCAGCAATGGGAAACCTTTGTGGAAACAGTATTTAAATGGCCATCTTTTTGAGCTTTACATTAGTATATTCAAGAAAGTGTTTAGCACTGTACTGTTACCTTTTGTATGAATTGTTAAATGTGACTTCTGGTCAGAAATCTAGACAAGATTTTTTTTTTTAATTCTCCTCACAAGTACTTTATTGCTTGTTTTATATTCTTATATAATATAGCTGTTGTTTCATGTTGAATGTGAGCATGAAGATAAATCAGGTAGGAATAGTTTGTCTGATTTGTTCTTTGGAGAACACACCTGAATTTTAGGTGTGTTCTGGTTGTTTGGTGCCATGTTTCAGCACTGCCACATAACCACAATTTCAGCTTAATGTTTCTTCACTAGTATTGAGCAAATGTCACATTAGGAAGAGATATAATTTCATCTGGCTCCAGGAGTGCCAAGTGAATGTACTGACTATCTATTATTAATGTGTTTGATGAAAACTCAGAGGGATGTTTTAAAACTTTGGTTTCTGTTTTTGCTTGCAAAAATAAAAGCTTGTAATTTATTAAATGGTGGGGGAAAAAAAGTTCATAGAAAAAAAAAAGCCTCTTTCTTCCCTAAAGCAAAGAATCATTTCTCATTATTAAGAAAAGCAATAATGAATTTATCATCATCTTGCATGCATTCATCATGTTCTGAACAGCTGATCCACAAAGCACTAGTGCTAAGGGTAATTCATGAGTATATGGAAAAGGGAAGAAGAGGTGGGGAGAGAAGAATTTATTGTATAAATGAAAAAAAACCAAAACAACAAAGCAAAACCACTTTCCTGTTAAAGGCAGTGTACTCTGCAAGCTTTATGAATGTTAGATTTTTATATACCATAATTTCATTCAGTACTACATAGCATTTTAACAAAAGCTGTCCTATTTGACCAGGTTTTTGATATTGCTTCAGGTATGTAGACTAATATTTTTTAAAATTTGCAATTACACTTTTTGTAATACAAAAGTCTTATTACTATACTTAGATTTATTAGATTAGCTGTTCAACTGCAGAAAGTAAAACTAGTAAGATCTCAAAATAAAAGGTGTTTTGTTGAAATTTGATGACACCAAAAAAGGGAGTATTTTGTGCAGGCAAAATTTTTTAATTCCTTTGCAGCAATGTTAGTCTGCAAAATGTTTATAATGGCCAGGGGAATGAAAGGGTTAACAAATAATTTCTTCAAATGCTTAATTTTCTTTCCAAATAGTATTGCTAGACTGTTATTAAAATAATTTGGCTTCTGAGAGGTGTGCAGTTTTAAACAGTTTGACAAGTGCTGGTCTGTTTTATTTCCATAGCTTCTCTAAAAGGGTGGCTTTCTCAGAATGCTGCTCTAACTGCTTAGTCTGGATACACATGAGAAATGGGCAGATTTTATGCAGTTCACAGCTGTTGCAGGCTAAACTGTCATCTGGCTTGATAAGCAGAAACAGGTGGGATGTTGAGTAGACAAAAATAAATCCTTGAGCATGTTAACCAGGCTATTTAAACCACACTGACAGCCTTCTAAACATATGTAATTTGATAACTAAAAGATAGTTAAAACTTCTTGCAGATGCACTTTAAAGTGCATTATTTGGCCCCTGCATTGCTATCAAAATACAGTGAGTGGTAAAAAAGTACTTTCATCGCAGCAGACTTGTAGTTTGCAAGATGTTTTTGTAGTTTGTTCCAAAGAGAAGTTTTGGAAACTATGGGGTTTTCTTTTCTCCTGGAAGGTATGTGTGTGACTTCTATTAACATTTATGGGCACTGCATGCCTACTGAAGGGTGAACAGAGCCCAAATATTTATGACAATGTTAGGGGTTTTTTTTGTACGCTGAAATGTGGTATAATAGGCACAAGAGGGAGCCATATAGATTAAAGACATTCACAGTGTGATAATATTCCTAAAGAAAGTACAGCCAATACGGAACCTTTTTTAAAGAATATGCAGTGGTCTTTGTGTTTGACTTTCCGTTGCATCTGTGTGCCTTTTTGTAGTCATCTACAGAGAAGCTTTTGTAAATCAAAACAAGATACCAAGACAAGGGGTGCTCTTAGAGGAGGTGGAAGTGCCTCAACTCTATTTACATTCTGCCTGTTAAACCAGTGCTGAATCTTTTCCCCAGGTGTAGTGAAGGCTGTTATTAGCTGCCTTAATAAAAGACAATTTAATGATAATTTTAACAAACTTTTAAAATCTCTTAAGTAATAGGTCTGAAACTAGCAGAGCCCATCAGCTAGCCACAGCTTTTGCTGTGGTAGCCAGCTGTATGCATTCAGTGGCATTCTGTGAAGTAGTATCTGTATGTAGCTGCCTCCTGCTTGGAAAAAGGATCAGTTTTGCAGGACTGTCCAGGATGTCAGTTTGGCATTGATTTAGACAATGTTTTCAGCCTGTAGTCTCTGAACCACTGAGGGACTACAGATTTTTCTAAAGGGCATCAGCATTTAGAGCTGTCTGTAAATAACCAAGCAACGTGGGTGACATTGCAGTGGGTGTCTGCTATGGGCTGCCTGATCAGGAGGAAGGGAAGAGTGGATGAGGCCTTCTACAGCTAGAAGTAGCCTCACATTTGCAGTCCCTGGTCTTCAGGGGGGACTTTAGCCACCCTAATGCCTGTTATAGGGACAACACAGCAGGGTGTAAGCAATCCAGGAGGTTCATGGAGAGCACCAGTGGAAGAGGATCAGGTCAGGCAATACTTAAGCAAACTGGACATACACATGTCCATGGGCCTTGGTGTGATGCACCCACAAGTGCTGAGGGAGCTGGCTGATGTTGTGAGGTGACTTTGAACTATCCTAATGACAGGCAGAGGTACCTGAGAACTGGAGAAAAGCAAATGCCACTCCTATCCTCCAGAAGGGCAGGAAGGAGGACCAAGGGAACTATAAGCCTGGCCACCCCACCTCAATCCTTGGGAAGGTGGAACCTTGACAGGCTGGAGAGATGGACTGACAGTTGATATCAGTTCAACAAGAAGTTCAAAGCCCTCTACCTGGGGTGGAATAATCCCATTAATATGTTTGGGGACCAGGCTGAATATGAGCCAGCAAAGTGCCCTTGCAGCAATATGGGCCAATGGCATCCTGGGCAGCATTAGGAGTGTTTCCAGCAGGTGGAAGGAGATGATCCTTCCCCTCTGCTCAGCACTGGTGAGGCTACACCCAGGGTACTGTGTCCAGTTCTGGGATCTCCAGTACAAGAGAGATTGGCAAGTAAGAATTTTAGAATAAATCCAAATAGAGAAAGCAAAGTGACCTGTTAAACATTTTAGCAAGTAAATTTAATATTATTTGACTCCACTTTGTTTCTTTGCTAAGTTAATGAGCAAATTACTTGCTTTCTTTGCTTTCTATCAAGCTACTGTTACTAGAAAAGGCAAAAGCTGCCTTATGAATCACACCTTTGTCTTTTTTTTTTCTTTTTTAATTAATATAATCTACTTGGTAGAAGACATTAATACCTTTAGATAATATCTGTAGTCTGGTTTGTATCCAGTGTTCCACAGGAACGCTCTCATGCCAGTTTTCTGATTAGTGTGTATTGACTTCTGGACAGTGCTTGTGAAAGTGTTACTGTAGTCCCATTGTGAGTACAAACCTTGCATTAATCTCTCTAAAGATGTTTTGATCTGTTTGTTTGCACTATTGGACGGAGAACATAAGTTCCTGGAGGCTGTAATCCCCTTTGATCAGACACTAAATTTGATTTATTATTCATATAAAATTTGACTAATTGATTTAGTGTGAATGAAATTCTAAAATCTAGTTAATAGCTGTTGGGCACTGGAATATCATTTTGGTGAGGACATTCTAACACATTAAGTTTTAGATCTCAATATTATAGCATCTTTAAAGTCTGGTATCACATTTGCCTCTTCAATATTGAGTATATTAGGTGAGATTTCACATCTCTAGCTCATTTTTGACACCAGTTTTTAAAGCTGTGTTGATACTTTCAATATGACTTACATGGCTCTTACATTACTTTTCTAAACTGTTCTAGTCTATCCTATTCCAATAAACATTATTTCCCAGGTCAATGTGAAGTAGAACGTCTGGTCTCTCTCTGTCTTTGGCTTTAACATTCTACCATTTAACTTTCATGTGCTAAATAATGTTTTAGTTGAATGCAGAGAAGTATACTGCCTTTTAAAACACTCTAAACTATTAAAATGTTTGGAACTTGTTTATTCCTTTAAAATTAATAGAATATAGAATATTGTAATGCTTTTAAAGAGTTCAACTAATATGTAGACAAAAGTAAATGAATTTGGAGCAGAATACAGTTTTGATCATGTACCAGGTAGGTCCTTAGCTACTTGATTTATACTCATTGGCATTAATTTTTTCAGAAGTGATGTCATCAGTGACACTGTAAAAATGCGTGGAAGAAAGATGGTACAGTTGTAAATCCTATAATCTCTTTCCTATTTGTTTACTTATTTACTATACATGTCAGCTTAAGGAGAGCTTTCAAGTTCCATTGAGTGGGCAGTTACAAATTTTAGATAGTGTTACTACTTAGATTTGCTTTGTCTGAATTTCAGTGCCTGAGTGGTTCTGTTTGATCAATAGTAAATCAATAGGCACTTAATAATGGAATATAGTTATGCCTTTCTGTGTTTTTTCCTCTCTGTGAGGGACAAAATATTGTATTAATCTGTTTTGTTGGCAGCAAACTGAAGATTGACTGTGTGCTTGTACTGTACCACTTAGTGTATCTGCCATAAGGTGGTTTAGACTTCGCAAACATGTGCCAAATTCCTGATTTTTGTGTCACTTCTAGTATATTCCACACCTGGCTGCGATGACAATAACAGCAGATCCTGGGGCTTTGTTGGGCCATTCTTGTGACTGCCTCTCTCCATCACAGAAGCAGCTACAGGCTTCACTGGGTTGTGTCTGTCCATCTCAGACAAATTAAGAGCTCAAGTCCTTGCGTGGGTAGGAGATCTGCTGCCTTCTTCCCCCGTTCCTTCCTTGCCTTCCACAGGAACATGGCAGCAGCTCTGGGCTTTAAGCCAGCCGGACACAGGAGGAGGTGTTTGGCTGTTCAGGCAGCATTTGCTCCTCAAGCAGCTGTTGCCTATCTTCTCCAAGGAAAAGGTGGCAGGCCATATGGAGGCATCCTGTGGTCCAGATTCAGCTGATGGCTGCCAGTTGGACCGTGCTGGCCTAGACTGAAATTCAGGCACGTCCCACGTGGTGGTCTGCTATTTCTTACAGTCAAAATACTTTAAAGTTGAAGAAGGGCAAACAGGATAAAACATATCTTTAATTTTGAATATAGATTTTATCTTTCTTTGGATATTCATTATTAAGATCTCCTAATCAGTAGGATTTAATTTATTTGATATTCTGCATGGTTTGGATTCTGTTATACTAGCCTAAACACCCTCTTCCCTCTAGAGGAACAGATATACTTCAAAGCTTATATGCCAGTGCTAAACAAAATTTGTTTCTGCACAGTTTAAACCACATTTGGGAGGAATAATATGTTCTCTTGTTAGTATTATGGGCTTTTAAGGCATTTTTTTTGAAGATGAGGTTCTCAACCACTCTCCTTGTTGAACATGCAGATAAGCGTCTGTTTTTACAGCCAATAGCAAGGAGAGGGTTTTTGTTTGCTTTTCTGTTTGTTGCTTTTATTTTTATTTTTTAACTGAGTTTCACTTTCTGGGGCAGTTGAGTTTGTCTCCAGAGATGATGTCTGTGTCTTTTGTGGAAATGAGTGCCTCAGCAGACATCAGGAGATCATCATGCACTTACAAGTATACTTTCTCATATAAAGTTTGTACTTATCATGCAGATTAAATATTTTTCCTGATATAACAGCAGCTACAAATGTTCCATAAATTTAAAATATTATAACAAGCTGATGTTTCTTAGAATGGAATACTCAGAGGATGTATTTTTTAAGCACTGCAAAATTATACAAGGGACTTATCTTTGTTAAAATTAGTAATTTAACTAAATTACAAAGTGGATTATCCTCTTCAGTCAGACCCAACGCTAATACTCCACACAGTAGGAGACTGATATGTTGCAAAGTAAACCAAAGTTTATTTTCTTGTACTATAGTTTGTATGCAAGATTGAGGAGGAAGTGATAAATTTTTAGTTTTGGTTGTGTGTGCACTATAGTCCCAGTACATCTGGTTCTGGGACTTACCATGCTGGTTGTGCAGTATGGTACCTTGGTTATGAGATGATTGTGATCCAAGCTCCCACATAAGTGGCTCCTGATGTGGACTTTCCTGCGAACTTGAGTAGTTGATCCACAGGCAACAAAACTTTGGGCATACTGCATAATATTAATGCTTATTAGGAAACCCTTCAGATGTGGAGGGGTTGTTAATAGGAAACATCATCCTTGTTCTTTTAAATCAGTTCACTTCAGGTTTTCCATCACAGCATTTTATTTGTGGCTTGTCATTCACTGAATTAATAGTAAAGTTCTGTGATTATATTTGTGCATGAACATACTACACGTATGTTGCACTCAACAAAATGAGCAAGGTAAACCTTGTACCTTAGGAGAAGTCTAAAGAGTAAATGGTGTGTCATGATATGCAGGCATAGACCTTTGCAAGGAGACTCTTTACTGTCTATTGTATTGTACCTGTGAGAATGAAATACTGCAGACTGAACCTCTCAATCTAAGGCTCAACATGAAAACTAAACTCCTATTTCATGAGGAGATCTACCAAAGGAGATGAAGACCTAGTGTGTCTTTCTGCTTTGTGAATGGGGACAGGAGGAACTGGGGAGGCTTTCTCATTGCAAAACATGTCCAGGCTTGGGTCAGCTTGCTCTTCCCATTCACCATTTCAGCCCTTAGTGGGATTGCATTTCGTTCTAAGTGACTTTGTGAAAGGACAAGAAAAGATACAGAAACTTTGGTCATATTGTCATATCTGAGTGTGCTCTTTTCTGGGAAAGATTAGTGTTTTACAACTCTGTATGTTAAGTATTCTGTAAATTGAGTAATCAAGAAGTGGATGCTAAAAAGTCTATCACTGTCTTGCATCTGATTAATAAAGGAGATGAATAAAGGAGATGCCCTGGGATTGGTAGGCAGGGTTTTTGTTTGCAGTCAGTTCAGAATTATTTCTGTGAACTCCGTCAGCTAAATGGTAATGTTCACTTTGCATGTGAAGTGGGGTGTCAGTCCTTCAGACCCTTGAGTTAGGAGCTGATGTCCTGGTTTGAGTTGTCTGTCATGCCACTGCTGTCTCATCAACTAAGAACAATTTTTGCAGGTAGGAAGTACAGAAAAAAGGAGAGTGCAGTTAAATTCCATTGCACCAGAAGGAGTCGTTCCACTCGGCTTCCGCTACATGAATCCCCTAATAGTCTGGAACACTGCTTTCTTGTGTATTGTCAGAAAGTAAATAAAAATTACTGACATAAAGAATAAGCAAGAATATTAGTTAGATTTAATAAGTTTAAATCCTATGGTACCTTTTTAATTTTATAATTCATTCTATTTGGTTTTGCAAAGTAGGATGATCTTTCTTCCACTAGAAAAGTCATGTAATGGCACAGGTTTGTGGATGTAATTCCTAGTGCTTAATGAAGTGGGCTGTTTCAAAGTTCCAGAGCATGCCTCTGTAGTTATGAAATGTTATTATGTTATTACAAAGTACAATAATCTTTGGCTTTGTCTCCTGCCCTGTACAGTGAACTGCCTCTCCCTCATCAGGTTAGGCAGCATATGTCCAATGAAAAAAGCAAACTCTTGTTTCTCTGTAGATCACTAGGATCCTCCATTCTGAATTCCTTGTTTTACTTAGCTTTAGGGCAGTTAAAGCCTCAGCAGCTCCACAGAGAGGAGTTTCTCTTCAAGGCTGCTGCTTCAAACGATTTCCAGAGCTGGAAAAGGGACAGTAACCAGCAAATGCTGACAGATCTTCCTGCTTCTGGCCCTGAAAGTGTGTGTGTGCCGTGTGTTTCTGTGTTTCTACACCTACACATTGGCCTGAAACCATCAAGTAGCATCCAATAAGGCTCATAACAAAATCTCATGTTAATGAGTACATTGGAAAGAAAGGAGATTCTAAGAAGAGGAGGAAAAAAATTGTTCGGTCAAAAGGAACAAACCCTTGGGCTTTATGTTCAAAGGAATGAAGGTTAACAATGTGGAAGCTTAAACTGTTTTTTTGTTTCAGCTGTTTCAAGCACCCTTCATGTTTTGGGAGCTTAGAGGGGGGTGGAGTGATGGCCTCACTATAACCTCCGTACATGGTATGATGGTTTTCTGCAACAGAAATGGAGCTGTTTCTACTTCAACTGTACACAAGAGGTTTTTCAGAGTTTTGAAATCTGATACAGCAATATTGATGCAGCAATTGCCCATAACTTTGCCTTGGATTTGTGACTATTTGAAATAATTCTTCACAAAAATCCGACCTTTGTATCTACAAACTCAGGAAACCAACAGAAACAAGGTTTTATTTTTTTTTTGTTATGTATTACAGTGGAGTAGTAAATTAATCCAACGGTCAGCTTATCTCAGCTGAGAGGTGGTGACTTTAAAAACAAAAAAACCCGCTAATTTTTATCACATACGTTGAGTTAATTCATTTTTTCTTACTCAGAGTATACAAGGACTAATGGTACAAAGGAATACTCTGGCCAATATGACTTCATACCAAAATACATCAATTCTTTTCAAGACATCTAGTAGCATAGATAGGAACACAAATTTAACACTATGTTAACTTTTGTATTCTGATTTTAACTCTGACATTTTATTGCATATTACAGTAATAGGACTTGTACTTTGCATCACTTGGTAAACAAGCAAATATTAAGCCAATTTTAGTGTAAATTCCTTGCAAGATTTGGAGCTCTGATAAATGAGCTTTGGCATTTCGTGATTGATTGGAGTAAGGGGTTACTGCTTATAACAATCTGGCTACTTTTACAGGAGACTAACACCCTTGTAAGCTGGATAGAAGTGAAGGTTATGATGGCTTCTCAGCTGAAAAGGCACCCACCCTTTCTACACTTTCTACATCATATTGTCCAAATAAAAACAAGCCGCCTCAGAAGTGGAGGAGTCCTCTAACATCTAGTTCCTAAGACTGGAGAATCATTATCATGTGATGTCCATCCAAGAATATGATGGAGAAATTATTAGTGCTAAGGCCCTATGTGGGCATCAGGAGATTGAACATGAGACACTAACCACTGCATATTCCTGCTTCCCAGAAAAAGAAAAATGTCTGAAAGTGTATTTATTTTTTATTTATTTTTTTTTGCCTCCCCCTCCCCTTCCCCTTTTCTCGTTGCCATACTGAGTAACTGGCTTCTAGTCTGATAGTGTTTTAGGTGACTAGAATAACAGTCTGTCTTTTTCCACAGTGGCTGCAGACAATCTGGCAGCAATCACTGTTACTTTTTAATATTTCTGGTTATTTTGAGATATCCTCCAAATGTCTCAAAGAAGGCTTGGAACACTGAAGGGGAAGAAGCTGCTTTCTTTTTTTTTTTTTTTTTCAAGAATAGCAGCACCAGGAGGAAAATGAAATTCAGCATGCCACTATTTGTTTTTGCAGTGGTCATCACCCTGATTGCCAGTTCTGACAATATTTTCACAGAAAGGGTAACTAAATAGATGGTATTTGTTCTTCATAATAACTCTTTCAGCAGAATGTCAGGACCTGCATCTAAATGAATATATTCACATTTTTATGTTCCCATTTTTTTATTTAAAGCTTCCCCTCTAAGTTTCTGAAACTACTTCATACAGATTTGGTAAGTTAAAATTAGGGTTTGTGCAGTGGATATTGTCACATTTCAAAGCTAGTCTGTAGAGACCTAAGTGAGTGAACCTGTAAGAGCTAGGTTTTAATTATTATTATTTTTACATATTAAGTGTTTGTTTAGTTTAAATACGTCTGTATCTTTTTTGATCACCCTGAGCAATTTGCATGCTCTGCAGTCATCTTCTATACTTTATTAAATATCTGTCAATTATAAATATCAAGGTTTTACATTAATGTCAAGACAGTACATCAAAAATTCATGGAATATGTGACTTTTTTCGAGGGTATTTAATACTTAATGCATTTGTGTCATTTTTCTTTCTAGATATATTGACAGGTTTTATTAAGTGTTTGTTAGGGAGATTACATTTTTACCAAGGGACTATAAAGAGAAGCTGCATACTAAATCATTTTTTTAGTCAGAATATTGTTCTTTTTTGCGTGTCTTCAGATTCTTACAATCTGTAAGATTTTTAAGAGATGTAGTAAAATAGTCCAAGGCAGAAATCCAACATGATCAACTGTGCTGACGTACCTTAACTTTAAAAAAAGCTACTAGAATATTGTACCGTGGAATGTTATAACTAGGGTAATTATGTACACTGGGATGTTATTCTGCCTTCTGTCTCTTGCGGCCATTTATTTTTGTCCTTTATTGTTTTATGTGAATTGTCTGGATGGTCTCTAAATAGGGGCAGTCCCCAGGTTTCAAAGGTTTACAAGTGGGGGGTTACAGAGCATTTGGTGGCATCCAGAATTGTGCCTGGGAGGGTTGTGTGTCCAAGTTGTCTCCTTACGGAGGGACCTCACAGCAACCTGCCAGTTTAATACAGCTTTTTCTCATGGAGAGGACAGTGGCAGCGTCTATGTATCTTGCTTCCTAGAGGTGTTTGCTCCAAGGTGGGGCTGGTACTCCTTGTGTAGAGCGTGAGTAGGACCTGAGCAGGTGGATGGTGTTCAGTCTGCACGCTGTTAAGCCCTTCGTAGTCTCTCTAAATGCATTTTGACTGCCAGTGCGTTATGAGCAAACTGTTGCTGTTTGCGAAAGGCTGTATTCCGCTGGGAGTTCTTGCTGGAGAAGAGGGAGGAGGCAGCATCAGGGCATAGAGGACGGACCGGCGTTATACCCGGGCTCTTTCTGCTACGATAAACTTGTCAGCCCCCCTGTTAGAGGCAGCGCAGCGCTCTTTACGCTCCAGGTGCAAACAAGCCCCCCAGCACTGGGGTTTCAGAGCGTTGGGATAACGCCCAAGGTCTGCGGCGGAGAGGATGCGTTTTACCTTTCTGTTCCGTCTCCTGCTGGGGTTGCCGGGAGGGGCAGGGGCCGGGGCCGGGGCCGGGGCCGGGGCA
>NW_009953299.1:1665305-1676212 GCF_000747805.2 Chaetura pelagica
CCTGAAAACTTCCGGTGCAGGGGGGGATCCCGGCCCTGCACAGCCACTCGCGGTGTAGCAGGCGCGCCCGTGACTGCGCTGAAAGCGGAGCGGGCTTGTTGTTCTCCGCGCTGAGTTTTCCCTGCTTAGTTTATCGAGCTACTGCAAACTGGAATAATAATTCAAGCAATGAAAGTCGAAACGAAATTGCCGTAAAGGAGTGCTGTAGGATAGTGTTTGTTCTTGGGAACGGTTCCTTCCAGCTGAAGGCCACGTGCGTTTCTGGGACGGAGCCCCGAGCCCCGAGCCCCGGCCGCGCTGCTGCGGCGAGGATGGGCCGGCGCAGGTTGCGGTTCCGCCTTTGGGCTGGATGTCTGTGAGGAGAAATAGCTCTGTAAAGTGTGTTGGGGCAGTTGAACTCGAGGAATGTTGTTCTGCGGTGACGGTAGCGTCCGTGTGAATGAAAACCGTATGGAAATGTAGAGTGCTCTAAGAAGTACAAATAAAAGTAACTGAAAGCGAGGGAAGGGACGGCGGGCTCCGGAATTGTTGGCTGATGTCCTGTTCCAGAGAACGTCCGTCCAAAGGGTTAATTGAGGGGCTGAGGGAGAGCGGACATCTGGGACCTAACACCCAATTGGCAGGCTTTTGTAATATATAATTTGCCTAAAATTGCGCACTGAGCACAAGCTTTTGTTTTCTAATTGATTTACGGTTTGAGCCACTTTTACCTCATCCCCTACTGTCCTGCACACGGTGCCAGCAAGTACATTAGAGTGAGAAATGATAAATTACCATGCACTTGTGATGCTAATGCATCAAGAGTAAAAAACTGCATTCTACATGGAGCTTCATGCATTAAGAGTGTCGCAAAGACAGAGCTATGCAAAAAAATCATTTGTATCTTCTGAAATAGCCATTTGATCACTTACTTCCATTTGTCTTTGAGACCTAATTGAACCTGAGGATTAAAATCTATGCTATTATGGCTATCCATTTCTGAATTGGGACAAAGTTCTAAGGAAAGTATACAAGTGTGGGCTTAAAGCTACCTGTATTTTTAAAACTTTTATTAAGCTAATTGATTGGAAATGTAACAGGTATTACAGCTTCTTAAAGCTTTTCTAAAAATCTGTGTATTATGCTTTTAGTAATGGCTACCCTATGCATTCTCAAATGGCATTGCTCCACTTTCAAATGAGAGGATGCATAGATGTCTGAATGCAGGTACTACCTAATCTGGGTTTGTCCCTAGAACTTTTAAGTATTTTAATCTGATTTATTTCGTAGTGTGGTGTATTTTGTATTGGGTAAAACCTTGACAGGAATCAAGGAAGAGCTGACAGCCTTGTATATATAATTTGTACTTGTGTTTGTGAAATACCTTACAGATATCTAAGATAAAAGGAAAAATGTGGAAGTTGGTGAAACCTAATATGTGCTTATTGTATCATTTCTTTCCCCCACCCTGCACCAGAGGCTGGGTTTTGCTTTACCTTCACATAATCAGTCCACCTTAAATTTTTTATTTTTGTACAATGTCTGTAGGTTCCAGTCTTGAAATATGAAGAAACAGATTTATGGCGGCTGCTGGGCACAACAAATTAAGTTGACAGTGATGTATGAGAGCATAATGGCATGATGATCCCTCTGTAGCGCGGCTGGACGCCTCCTGCTTCATTTGGCTCTTGTTAGGATCTGTTAGGCAGCTAAATAATGAAATTCTGCTGACTGATTTCTGAATTCTCTTTTCTTTCTCTTTGCACCTTTTTCTGAAACTTGCATTTCCCAGACCCATCCTAATGCCAGCAAACTGCCCTTAAAGGATTCTTTCACTTATGACGACTACAGGTTGGTCTGTCTTTTAATTCTCTCTCTTTTTTTTTTTTTTCTTTTTTTTTTTTTTTAATATATTGAACTGTGTGACCCTGGACATACTTCACTGGTAGCAAATCCCGGTTGTTATTGGAATGTTAAATGTAGGACTTGATACTTATGTGCTTTCTTAATGAAGAAGTAAAATAAATATGCAGATTTTAATTGTTACAAAGGAGAAGTCATGAGCAGTTAATTTAGTCAACTGACACACATAGTCTTGAGATTAGAAAGGTAATTCATTGTTTCTTAAGAAAATAATGCATTTGGTGTTGCAGGAGATTTGGATTTTGGGTTTGGAGATTTCTTTTTTCTTTTTTTTTTCTTTTTTTTTTTTTTTTTTCAATAAAAGGCTTTACCAGCAGCACATCGTAGTAAAACCCAGTATGTGCAGTGGCTGCTGAACAGGAGAGCTGGAAAACTGAAGCTGTACATGTGAAGCCTGAGTGTCACTTTGAGATGCTATAGAGGATGACATAATTAAGATAAAAATAAGAATAATTAAGATAATGAGAGCTTTAATTCTGTTAAGTTATTAAAATACTATGAATAAAAGGCATTCATGAGGTCTTACAGGGATTTTTTTTTTTTTTTACCCTAGTTGTACTTCTGGGTAAGTCCATGAAAGTCGGATTTCCAAAGCATGTCTCCTTCACTTATAGGGTCACAGAGGAACAGGCTGACTTACATGTGAAGTGGTCTAAAATTATGCATATGAAATACAACAATTTAAAAGAAACATATTGCTATTATATTTTTTAAGTGTTTGTATATCAGAATTGCTCCACAATTTTAGCTTTCTTTTTAAGAAATTAGGTAGATTTCAGTTGGATGGCATCTTCCTAAGCCATCTCACGTGTTTCTGAAAAAAATCCTTCTGAAAGTCTAAGTTTGTATATTAAATACTTGCTAGTAGTGGAATCAGGGGGAGGTACAATTAGTTTGACCTTCTCTCCTGGTAGTATTCCTTCCCCCTTGAAAAAAAACGAGCAAATGAAAACAACAACAACAACAAAAAACCACAAACAAACAAAAAACCAAACACCAAAAACAATAACAAAAAAACCCCCAACCAAGCAAACACAAAAAAACCCCACAACAAATATATGTATTAAGGCCAAAATATAGTGAAACTAAGATTTTCTTTTCCCTTTGGCATTTAACATTCATTTTTGCTGGAAATAAAATAAAAATGAAATTTTAGAAATTACTGAAGTGTTAAGCTTTGCTGAAGATTCTTAAGTCCATTTGCTGGCATTTCCCTTGCTTAACCTGAGTTAGAAGGGTTTTGAATGATGTCTGTGTGCTGAACTGTGATTCTATGATTCTATAGACTATGTTGTACTTTCTTCATTCTCTTTACCTGCATATCTGTGTCAGGTATTGGAGCTTTTTTTTCCCTCTTTATTCTGTTAAGCAGAAAATTTTGCAATACTGATCTAAGCCAAAAGTTGGCAAACTGAAGAGAAGCACTTACCAGAATATCATGGATGTGTCAGGTGATGACACAGGTTTCTGTTTCATGTGGCACATAAGCTTTTTAAGGAGCGAGGGAAAAAATATCCGTGGCTTTTACAAGAGTCTGCATGTAGAGGAGAGCTACTCTGAAGTCTGCAGTAATAGCTGACCCCAGGTTTGGGATGTGAGACCAGAGGTAGGTGTACAGTGAAGAGCTGTGGAAGCAGAATGTGACATGGGAGTGGGTCTTGGCTGACACAATGGGAAGTAGGAAGGTTCTGTTGCAGAGTGCAGGAGAGAGGTGGGATTGCAGTCCTGATTTCGGAATGAGTCTGTGTGCATGTCTTGGAAACATAGGAGCTGCTGGTTCTCCTGCAAGTGGTACTGTCTTCCAGGGTTACTTTAGTCAGTGTGATCTTTAAGAAAACTAAGTTTGGAAACTCCCAGCCTAAATGTTTGCTTCATATTGGACTACAGCCAATTATGTACTGATGTTTTGAGCACTGACCATCTAATGTTTCTAATTTTTGTAGATGGGCAGTTTCCTCTGTTATGACACGACAGAACCAGATTCCAACAGAAGATGGTTCCAGAGTTACATTGGCTCTAATACCTCTATGGGACATGTGTAATCATACTAATGGACTGGTAAGGATTTCTTCAGTGTTGCTGAAAGAGCTTAAGTATTAAGCCTTTCAGCTGTTGTAGAACAGTTTAATAACTCTTTTCATTATCCTTCTTAACAGAGGTATTTCATTTTCCCAAGTGACACTAAAAACCTAGTAGTACCTGAAGGAAAGATTTTTCAGTTTCTTAAATGTCTTATGATAGCTTTTCAGGGAGAACTTTCTTCATCTAGAGAAAACTTTGTAAGTGATTGCATGCCTGCATAAAGTTATGTTTTGTACATGTATAACATCCTTTTAAAAGTTTTCAGTTACATTGTACTTTTTTTCCAGCCAAGTTTGAATATTCCTCTGGCATGGAGTTTTGTTTCTGACAGGCTGAAAAAGATTCACAGTGCTGGACAGGTTTGTTCTGAGAGTGGGAAGGCAGACAATGACGGAGGTTGCCTCCCCTGGCTACCACTAGGGAAACTGCTTAGAAATTTGCAACGAAAAAATACTGCCTGCTCTCCTAACCATGCCCAAAGAGCCTTGTTATGAAGGCAGCAACAACAAGAACAAAGCCTAGTTCAACAAAAGCAGTACATCTGTTACTACATCAAAGAAACAAAATGCAAAAATCCTACTTTAGGGCATATTAAACATTTAAAAGGTGACATATGTATATAGAAAGTCAGACCTGCTGACATTTTGGCTTACGTGAGCTAGTTCAGAAGATGAGGTCTTGATTTCATTAGCAGGCTAGTTAATGTTGAAGTGAGGAAATGGGAGCCCGTAAGAGGATGGTTTATCAGTGTTATTTTGCTGGTCTCATGTACACTTCAAAATTCATACTTCTAGTTGTGTTTCCAGTAGGTAGTATTTATTGTAAGCAGTGAATACATCCACACAATTGAAGTAATCCGCTTCTATTGTGGGAGAGTTGACCTGAGTGTGAGGACAGCAGCATGCACTAGTATTGTCAGTATAAGAAAAGCCTGGTTTGAATTAACAAATTGTAAAGCAAGTTGTTTTTCACTTGACATTTAGCTGTTCTGTTGTTACTATGACTCTACCAAATACAGCAGGGTAGGCTAGGCTACGACGTTGTGGGTGTGTGTGGTAGGGGTTTGTTTATTTTGGCCTATGAAAAGGTGATTTATCTGTTGTCCTTTAACAGCGATTGTTGCCTTTCACTATTTGTTATGCACTCTCAAAACTTTGATTTAGCAATAGAGCTTGTATCAGAGTCTCCAATGTAAAGAAACTTGCTTAAAATTCAGAAGTGTGTATTTTTGTAACATAAGTCTTAGCTGCAAGTATCTGTACTTCCTGTACCCTTCTCCTGCTGGGCATCTCTTTCAGATGCTTTTGCAGAGACTTGTCTGTATTCATTAGACAACTCTTAATGAGTGTCTTCAAAGTAGGGATTAGAGGAAAGAGGAAGAGAATTAAAGTTCAGGGAGGGAAAAAAATTAAGTAGCCTATATTAAAAGAGCAGCTAGTTATGTTGTTTTAATAATTGAAACTTCTATTTAAATTGATAAAGTAATTTTTATTTTTCTTATGCTCTTTAACAATGGTTTTGATATGGAGCCAGCCTCTGGAGCCAAACCTGCTAGTGCAGTAGTGTATCAGGGTGGGAAGCATTGTTTTATGCTGAACTGTATCCTAAAGGGTGGGGGGAGGGGGAGGTGTGAGGGAATGCTGAACTTAAATGTTTTGTGTGTATATACATGCTTTCCTAATTAGTTTCATATTTCTACAGAAAGTAGGTTAGATGGTTGTAGTTTTAGGAAGGATAAAAAACTGTAATATTGATACTGGGCTAAGAAAAGTTACTAAACCTATTTCTGTTGTGTGTGTTCATTTCCTTGTGCTATCAGAAATGGGGAAAAAAATCTTCTAGATAACTGTAAGCTGTCTGTGTTGTAGTTTATATTATTGTAGAGGGAGGTGAGGGAGGATTCTGCTCTAGTCATAGCATGTCCCTTTAAAGGGACATAGCATGTCCCTTTTTTAAGGGAACTGTTCTTCATTGCAGGAAAGTAAGAAGTGAAAGATAGTGTTGTATGCACCCCTGTCTAGTCTATTCCAAGTGTGGTGCTGAAATTCTTCTTGAGTCAATCAGCTGCTATAGATCCCTATTCTTGCTTTATTCCACAAGGCCCCTTTCCATAAGCTAGAAAATAAAATGCTCTTTGGGTTTTAACTGGAGATAGGTCCATCCAGCTTTTTCTTGCTTCTGACACTATTAATGAGATCAGCCTGCCCCTAAGAACTGTATCAAAATGGTTGTCTTCATGAATTTCTCATTGTTATTTTTTAGTGGGATTGTATTTTGACTGTCAGAGGTTGATTACCAGTTCTGCCAGCGTTTTGTATAAGCTACATTCTACCTGTTGAGCTGGGTCCACCCTTAATCACTGACCAAGCAGACTATTGCATTCTTTATAGACAACTTGAAATTCATGTATCTGTCTGCTTCAGAAGTAAAACTGAAGGGATGCAATTTGTCAGCTATCATGTGGGAAGAGAAGTAAACACCCTGTTAATTCTCTTACGTGACTGCTATTAAAAGAAAGAGGAAATAAAGAGTCTAGCACTCCACTATGCATTACAGAAAAGCCTTTCAGAAGTGCTGCTGGTTTTGTTGAGATTTTTTTTTAAGTCAAAAATAAAAAACAATTCCCAAAGCAAGCAGTACTCTAGTGAAGCATGCTTAAATTGACAGAATCTTTCTCTTAGCATACTAGAATTTCCCCAGTCCTTGAAAGCCTGCTGTTCCATAAGCATTTCAAGAAACTGGAATGGAGTTTTCACATTCAGAAGTAGTTAATTGAGTTTACACACTAAGAAAAATTCAGGACAGGTCAAGTGCTGTCAAGAGTTCCCTTTTTTGAATGGAAATTGCAGATTTTCCCAAGACGACTGTATTTGAACTTGGAAGGTATATTTGTCATAGTAAATCCTCTAGCAATTGCAACCTGCAGTTCAGGGCTAGAAAACCTTCTGAGTTAGTAGAGAGAGACCTTAGTTAAAAATTGTTTAGTCCAGCATAGCAAAGGTACAGGCATTTCTGTGTACAAGTACTACAGCCAGTGTTTTGCAGGAGGCTGTAATGCATGAGTCTTGTGTTCTCTTCTGATCTCAACATACTACAAACCCACTAAGAGACCTGAATTGATGGCATCTGCATGCAGAGCAGTTCTGCAGGCCTCTGCAGAGCTGGGCTGCTGGTGCTTGTGGCTGCCATTTTGGGTTTGCTGCATCGTAAGGAAGTTCCCTGTGCTCACTTGGAGAGCACTGTTTTGGCAGACAAATGCATGCTTGATGATACAAACAGCATAAAATTATTAACATGCAAAAACCATCAACCAAGCTGTCAAAATAGTCCGTGGAGTTCTGTCTTTGGACAAACTGCATCCAAGATGGGAATTAGGGTATACCACAAGTCACATATAAGTCAGTGTACAAACAAGTATGTTTTCATTTACAAAGGCTGAGAAAGAATTTTTGGCTTCTAAGTTTTTCCCCAGGCCCAGAGCATATTTTCCCATAAGTTAGCTCTGTCAGTACTGAATTCAGAATACCTACCATAAAACTTGCCTTCTGATTGTTCAGCAGCTTGTCGTCCATCCCATGGCTGCATCTGTGCTACCATCTTTGGTAATACTACTCAAGAACATGCTGTTTGTCACTTTAAAAGAGTATTGCATTTTTAGGATAGCTTTACTTGTTAGTGTGACCACTTCACGGTTTTGTAATTTTTTTTTTTTTGAGAAGTACAGGTTTGTTTAGAAAATTTATCCTCTTCCCTTGCCTGCTACCCTTAAAAAAATCCTTCTAGAATTTAAGAATATTACTTAACTTTAGATAAGGTGATTATGTGTAAGTAAATTATAATTCTCTGAAGATTGTGTCCCCTGAAGATCCATAGTTATCTAATCCTTTTTCATTGAGAGATCAAAAATGTGCTGGCAGTTGAAGGATAACACACAGCATACAGAGCTGTCAGTGCCTTGCTCCCTTGGGCCTCTTGGGAGTGACTGAAAACTCCAAAACTTTATACCAAGATTCCTTCTTTAGCATGGAACTGTCTATAGTCAATGGAGGGGACTTTCCTCAGAGCTTTCCATTCACTTCAGGTAAGCTTTTCTTCCCTTATATTTCTTTAATGCAGATATTTCTTAAAAAGAGATTGCTCAGGAATTGTAAAACAATTGCTACCAGCCATACGATGTTGTGCAGAGAAAGAAATGTATGCAATTGCTATTGTTAATGGTTGTTTCTAATAGAGCAATGCTTTGTCAGTGGTGGTGGAGATAAATATAAAATACTAACGGTGCTTTTGTTTGTCTTTCCTTGGATAGATCACTACAGGCTACAATTTAGAGGATGACCGGTGTGAATGTGTCGCGCTTCAAGATTTCAAGCCTGGAGAACAGGTGGGGAACATTGGTAGCTCCCTACAAAAGTTTAATAGCAGGATGGTGTGGATTAAGCCCTGCTATATTTGAATTCTATTAATTTTGTGAGAAAATACTACCAAGCTAAATAAATGCACATTTTTAAGAATAAAATATTTTCTCTCACTTGGTAGACCCCAACTTTAGGAGAGTGTTGATTCCTCATATTTTTGAGAACTAGTTGAAATATTTAACCACTGTTAAATGCACATATACAGACACTGAGTTTGGTATTCTGGAGGTAATTAATAAAAGGCCATATTCAAAGGATGAAAGATAAATATATTTTAGATTTGGGGTGTCACTTTGTCTGCAATAGCAGATTATAGAGTGTTTCTTAAAAATGTTGGCATATGTTTCTTGTTAGTCTTTATTTAGCAAGAGGTTACAGGCAGTATCATTGCCAGTCATTTTACTCGTGTTGCCATTCCCATGCTTAGTGAAAAGGAGAAAGGACCTAAAAATATACTCCCTCCCTTTCACACAGGCATACACACCTGTACTCACCCCTTCATCATGAAAGTACCAAAGGGTGAGTCTTGCAAGGATGTGTGGCACAATTCAGATTCCAGTATATTGTTTAGGACTGCTAAGAAAAAAAAAATAAATGAAACTAGTGGCATTGAAGTCAGTGGTTCCAGGAGTGTAGGAAGTCCCCAGTGGCAGGGTTCCTGGGCTGTGCCAGCAGCCAGCCTAATCCCACAAGGGTAGTAGAACTAATTTTTTTCCTACTGCTTGTGAATATAAAGCATCCTGAAATGTTTTGTAACTCAGTCTCTGAATTATTACCTTTACTGTATTATTTTTATTATTGTGTGCAGCACATGCAGGACAACAAGGCATTGAGGCCCAATTAGCATGGGTTTATGAAAGGCAGGCCCTGCTTGATGAACCTGATCTCCTTCTATGATGAAGTGACCCATTTAGCAGATGAGGTGAAAAGGCTGTGGATGTTGTCTACCTGAACATTAGTAAAGCCTTTGACACAGTTTCCCACAGCATTCTTTTGGAAAAACTGGCTGCTTGTGGCTTGGATGGGTGTGCACTTTGTTAGGTAAAAAGCTGGCTGGATGGCCAGGCCCAAAGAGTTGTGGTGAATGGAGTTAAATTGGAGTTGGCAACCAGTCATGTGGTGTTCCCAGGTCTCAGGGTTGGGGCCAGTTCTCTTTAATCCTAGTGATCTGGACAAGGGGATCAAGTGCACCCTCAGTAAGCTTGCAGATGACACCGAGTTGGGAGGGAGCTGAGGGTAGGATGGTGCTGCAGAGGGATCTATACAGGCTGGATCAATGGGCTGAGGCCAGTTGTGTAAGATTCAACAAAGCTTAGTGCTGGTCCCAAGGTCACAACAACCCCATGGAATGCCACAGGCTTGGGGAAGAGTGTCTGGGAAGCTGCCCAGAGGAAAAGGACCTGGAGATATTGGTAGACAGCTGGCTGAATAGGAGCCAGCAGTTTGCCCAGGTGGCCAAGAAAGCCAACCTGGCTAGTATCAGGAATAGTGAGGGATCAGTCCTGCTGTACTCGGCACTGGTGAGGCCACACCTTGGGTACTGTGTTAAGTTTGGGGCCTCTCACTGCAAGAAAGACATTGAGGTGCTGGAGTGAGTCCAGAGAAGGGCACTGAAGCTGGTGAAGGGTGTGGAGAACAAGTCTTGCGAGGAGCATCTGAAGGAACTGGGGTTTAGTCTGGAGAAAAGGAGGCTGAGGGGAAACCTTATTGCTTTCTGTAACTATCTGCAAGGAGGTGCAGGTGGATGTTGGTGTCTCCTCTCAAGAAACAAATGATAGAACAAGAGGAAATGGCCTCAAGTTATGACAGAGGGCATTGTCAGGCACTGGAACAGGCTGCCCAGGGAAATGGTTGAGTCACCATGCCTGGAGTTTTTCAAGAAACATGTAGATGTGGTGCTTAAGGGCAGGGTTTGGTGGTGGCTTGGCAGTGTCAGGTTAATGGATGCACTTGGTGATCTTAAAGGTCTTTTCCAACCAAAAAGATTCTATGATTTTGCCAGTCTTACACTTAATAATATTTTGGTTTTAATTTTTCTTATGTATCATTACCTTTTTTTTTAAGAAAGATGTGTCTGAACATTTTTTTAAGGATGTTTTTCCAAAGACGTGTTTATTCTCATTGCTCTGCTGGGAATTAAAGTGTTTGTATATTTTTTTGTGTTGCTCTTAGGATTTGTTATGGTGGTCACATATTTGCCATTTTTTTCCAATGCCAGTATGACAAGTGAAAGGGGTCTACAGTTTTTTGAGAAGTGATCCAATTTATAATTTTCCACAGCTGGCCATTGATGTGTCATGTAGCTGTTCTGCCTCCTCTCTCCATTTCAATTCTAGAGGCTTCCTCCATTTCAATTTTAGTTTAGTAGTTTCACTTTGCAATTTATCAGATTTTTGAAAATTTTCTCTGCAAACTTTGACTGTTCTCAACATCATTAAAGCACTTTAGTTATATAAAGCTTCAGTCTTTTAATATACTGTGCAGATGTTATTTCTTACTGTTTCAGCA
>NW_009953299.1:1676365-1690458 GCF_000747805.2 Chaetura pelagica
CAGGAAGAATGTATGATCCTTGGTTTTACTACTAAAAAATGTGAGGCAGCAGAAGTCCACAGAATGTATCAGGCACTGGCCTTGAATAAAACAAATTCCTCACTCTGTTTAATGGTATTTTTTTTCCAAAAAAAGCCTTAGAGAGTAAGAGCATACTATATAATCTACACATGATATGTGGCTTTTAGTTTAATACGAGATGTATTAAAGTAGTTTTAAAACTTGAAAGGGTTAGCAACTTTCTCCCTAATGGTTGCCTTAGCATACCTAGGCAGGTCACTTGTTCATTATACAAGTGTGTTACAGTATATTTTTTAGTATAATTTAATGTAATACCTAAGCATTTAGTTGTAATCTAAAAATGAAAACAAAATAAATAAATGGCATTAGTGTTACTGAGTCCTTAAGAGATCACTGTGCCTTTCTGTGTCAGCTAGAGAGGAGTGAAAGCTTACAGGTGTAAGCTGTATCCTATGGTTAAGAAGAGAGTTCTGTAACTGTTGAAACTTTTTTCCTGATTGACAATTCTGTTAGCAAACAAAAGGGGAAAATATCCTCTTGATGCAGGAGAAGACAATTGATGTTCTCTTCTCTTGTCCCATATACTTCATACAGCCTAGCCATGAATGAAACACTTTTAACAGGTTATATTAGGAGTTTATTTTTTAAGGTGAATTAAAGTAACCTAGTTGCTTTAGGGAAAGGTTTTACATTATATCACATAAATAAAATACTGGCTGAACACAGATCAGTATGATACACTTTAGTATATCTGTGCCTAGAGGTAACATCAAAACAAAAATGAAGTTGATCCACCAGCAGTGTAGGTTCTACTTTTGAGTAAACTTATGGGGGGCAAAATTACCCCAGAAACTCTGTTTCTTTTAATGAGCCCTCCTTGTCTCAGATTTTTTAGCCTTTAAAAAGCATAGGATCTTTGAAAACTAATTTCCAGATCCTGATATTTTATGGCAATGTGAGAAAACAAAGCATTTTTTACTTTCAAAGCATAGAATAAGAAACTCTTCTCGCCTTTCAAAGTCTCTGTTATATGGATATGTTTACATCTACCACTAAAGTATATTGCTGCTATATGCAGCATTTGAATCCATATGAGAAAACCAAGCATGTTTCTTTATGTAACCAAATATACCTTGTACCCAAAATAGTCACTCTTTCAGGAAATAACTTTCAAATTATGTCAGTTTTGTGAGCTGATCTTAAGCTTTTTTCCTGTCCCTTCACTTCTCTTTTCATCCTTCTAGATTTACATTTTTTATGGCACTCGGTCAAACGCTGAATTTGTGATCCACAGTGGTTTTTTCTTTGATAATAATTCACATGACAGAGTGAAAATAAAGCTTGGCGTGAGTAAAAGTGACAGGCTGTATGCTATGAAGGCAGAGGTCTTAGCTCGTGCTGGTATCCCCACGTAAGTAAAACACAATGCCATGGGCTTTTTTTAAACATTTCCAAAGTATATAGTGTCCAGTAGAGCATATATAAAGCTGTTCTATGATAGTTTTCCTAGGTATAATATTTCTCCTCTTTGTATAGTAAATTAAAGTTGTTGTAATAATATTTACAGAAGTTCTCTGAGCTGTATTATAATCTAATTTGGACCATATATAAGGAAAAAAAGCCTTTGCTTTAATAAGCATTTCAACAAAAACAGAGCAGGGATTAATTTGAAGCAATCTGTGGTTTTTTTCTTTCTTTCCTATCCCTTGCAGACATACTACGATGCTCAGTATGTGAACCACAGCATTTTCCTTTAGTCTTTTCAGTCCAGAGGGTACTGTTAGGAGCAGCAGATGTGAAACGTTGCATTTTCATGAATTTATTATGAAAGCCATATAAAAATAATTGTAAGTGTAAAATTGTAGAGTTAATTGTTCTTTTCAGGTACAGGTTAGGGAAGCTTTTCTTCAGTTTGAACTACAATTACCTAATTTTTTAAAAGTTACTTTTGTGACTATTAATACTTAGCAACATTTAAGCTGTGTACTTTAAGGTCTTTGATGCTGAAATAAGTACAGAAGTAGGACAATACAACCTGCATTTACTCTTGCTGTTTTGTCTTTTGCTAGTTCTAGTGTTTTTGCCTTGCACTCCACTGAGCCTCCAATCTCTGCCCAACTTTTGGCTTTTCTTCGAGTGTTTTGTATGAATGAAGGTAAGATAGTTTATAAAGATAAGCTAATATATGTTTGGTTTGGGTTTTTTGTTGTTGTTGTTTTGGTTTTGCTTTTGGTTTTGTTTGTTTGGTTTTTTTGGGGTGTTTTTTTTGTTTATTGGGGGTTTTTTTAATGCAGGAATGTGCTAAGACATTTATATAAAACATTAAGCTAGAAGATTGGAAAAGTTGAGACTAAAAAGGGATTTATAAGCTAGTGAGAAACCAAATATTTGGCTGTGTTGTCTGAGGGAATATTTCAGTAACATAGGCCTTTCTGGAACTCCTTAAGTATAAGGTGATTCAATTTTTCATATTTTTTTTAATTCTCCCAGGCTGGTCTGAATGAGTGAGGTTTGGAGCTTGATGGTTTTTTTGTTAGGTTTAAAAACAGTTCACAGAACAAGATTATATGAGACCTAGGAGTTTGCATGCTTAAAATAATGCATATTAGCCATCACTGCTAGAATAATTTCAATATGGAGTTGAAATATTCTGTACTATAGGAGAAATATGGAAGGGAGATTTCAAAGTTGAGTATTTTCAATATTTTGTTAATTAATAATCTAAAAACTTTTATATTTGCAAACTGTCTTTATATTATTTCTCTTATGTTGGGACATTTTATGGGAAAAAATATATATACAATCAATAACTGTTCACCTATTTGTGCACGTGACATGATTAAGTATTTGTAATAGCTGCCTATTGGTTAGATGTAGGTTTGGAGGTAATAGATGTGACAGCTTTTCATGACAGAGAATTCCCTTGCAGTTAGGGATGCTGGGTGGATGATACGGATTTTAATACCACAGTATTAAAACTGAAGTTGTTACATTTTTGCATGTGCCCTATTTGCTTTCATTAATAAAAACCCTACCTTATTTATTGTTATGCCTTCACTGAATCCTGTCACCTGTCTTTTAGGACTTACTAAGAAATTAGAATAAACCAGGATATAATAGTTCAGTTGGAAGGGACCTACAGTGGTCAACTAGTCCAAATGCCTGACCACTTCAGCAAAGTAAACTCAAGTAAAGAAAATTTTAGGATGGCAGTGAGGGGCTGAATTTTGGCTCAGGGAAGAAAATACAGCTAGTGAACATTTTTTTTTTTTTTTGCATTATTCTGATACATGATTATGCTCAGATTATTCATATGTCTTAAATTATGTATAAGAAAACTGTTTACTAAATAACTACATGCAAGTGGTTTATAAAGTTTGTGATAGCTGCTTTCCAGGAGTGGAATTTGGTAATTAAAAGAAGAATGAAATTTGTGAAATGTTAAGGAACTGATTAAACATTTTCTACTCTTTGTGAGGTTTGTTTGATGGATCTCTTTTCTGACCAACTGTAGGGAGTTTCTGCAACTGATGAAGATTACCAAAGCAATAAGAAAAGTAATTCCATCACTATTTGCACACTCAGTGGCCTGTTACTTTTATTATCAAAAATTCACTGAACTCTAAAGATTTACTTCCTTTTGTATAATACACAACATGACATCTCACTGTCACAGGGCTATGCACTGTTTGAGAGGCTGTGTTATATCAAGTATCTTTACTTTGGAGTGGAGCAGAAGGTCTGTTTTCTTCTAACTTCAAGGCTTCCTTGAGGAGAATTCTAGAAATGACCAGCATGTCTGCTAATTCTGATTTGAGGAGAGTTGGTTTTTTTAGCTGCTCAAACCTTTACTATTGAAAATAAGTCTTTTTGCAGTTTGTCAACTGACAAAGTGAATGATGAGATTATTAACAGATTGGTTTTATGCTTATTGCAGAAGAGTTGAAGGAGCACTTGATAGGCGAGCATGCCATTGACAAAATCTTCACTCTGGGGAACTCTGAGTTTCCCATTAGCTGGGACAACGAAGTTAAACTTTGGACATTCCTAGAAGCCAGAGCATCCCTTCTTTTGAAAACCTATAAAACAACTGTGGAGGTAAAATTGTCATTATATGTAAATTAAATGTCTGAAATGTTTTATGTTATGATTGTAGAAAAAGGTATTTTGTCCCCCATCTTGTCTTTACAAACCTCAATCTGAATGTTAATGTCTAATTCATTCTGTACTTTCTATTTGCATTATCTAAGGGAAATCTAGTAAGACTGCAAAAAGAATATTTTGTTAATGTAATTTTTTAATGTATTTTTTCTTTGATTCTCCAAATAGGGGCTACCTGCTTTTTCTCTGCAAGTAAAATAAGGAATCAGTTTCAACTTGTTGTCTATTACTTGCATTCCCCAGACTGCAAAGAAATGTGCTGCTATATTGAGCGTATAAGTCAACCTACATGTTTCATGTACTTGTGAAGTCTCCTGACTTTGCTTGTTATGCAGGCTTATCTATCTGGAGTAATTTTGGCCCCTTGCTGAATTCTTGACACGTTTCCCCAGGACTCCATGCAGACCCCCTCATTCATATATGTCCATTTGGCACAGCCTGAAGAACCTAGTGTTCTGTATTGTTAACACATAGAGGGAAGAGTTGAGGGATTTATTTATTGTGGTGGTTATGACTAACAAACTTGCTTTTTCTTTTCTACCAGGATGATAAGTCCTTCTTGGAGACCCATGACCTTACTTCACATGCAGTAATGGCCATCAAATTGCGCTTGGGTGAGAAAGAGATCTTGGAGAAAGCAGTAAAAGGTGCAGCTGCAAGCCGAGAGTATTACAGCAAACAAATGGCAGATGTAGTTCCGCTTCCGAAGTATGAAGAGAGCAATATTGCCTTGTTGGAGAACACTGTGGCAGACTCTAGACTCCCTATTGTCTTGAGAAACCTAGAAGATGTGGAAGAGCAAAGGGACTTAAAGATTGATGAAGCTATTGATGCTGAAGTCACAGAGAATGGGTTTGTAAATGGTGAAAACTCTCTGTTTAATGGGACCAAATCAGAAAGTGAAAATTTAAATAAAGAGAAAAGTAACAGAGAGACTGAAGATGCCAAAGAATCTTCTTCAGAAAGTACTGATGAGGTTAAATAATAGTCCCAAAATTTTACTTTCTTGCGAAATTAAATTAGCTGAAGTTTATGAACAGTGCATTTATGTTGGTGTGTTTCTTTGTTAACATTTCTCTTTCTGCAGAGAAAAATGTTTTTTGCTGCTTTATATGAAAATGAATTTTTAAGTTATTTAAAAGATTTAGCATCCCTTTTCAATTAAGATTGCCATCTTGCTTTCAGGCAAAAACTGGGGAAAGAGGTGCCTTTGGAAGATTTTGCAGCCCTTTGTTGAACCAAATGTATTTTCTTCCTGGGGAAGAATTAAGCTCTTCTATCTGCTATGCTTTTGTTGTTCTGTCACTCTGACTACCGAAATTAAAAGCTTGCTCTGCCTCCTGCCAAGAAAAGCAGAAGGCAGGACTGACTCGGTATTCAGCAGGAAGGTGGGAGAGCAGTACAGGAGAATTCTGGATAAGAGAATCAGAAACTTGGGAGACTGGAGGAAAACCTGTTTAAAATCAGGTGTACAAGTCCAGAAAAAGGTAAGGTGGCAACCTTATGATTGGTAGTTTTAAATGTTGGTGAGAATCCAAGTTGCGTACACTTCAAGTGATCTCTGAAGATTTCAGTTTACTTCATCTGTTGTTTACTTTATAAAAGTATCTCACCTTTCTTCTACAGTCAGAGTTAGGCTGCTACAGTACAACATTCACCAACTTTTAAAGGCTGACTTCTTTTTGTTTCCGGCAGTACCTTTTAGTTCCAAGGTTGGCAGTGCTACTTTGAAAGCAGATAGGCCAAGGCACAGCTTTAAACTGTACAGTTCAAAGTAAGGTTGCTTCCTGGCTTCTTCAGGTTTTCACAACCAGCTAGGGATTTCCAAAGCTACACTTTTGACTAAACCATTATTGAAAGGAAAACATTATTAATATTCCTATCTGCTACTCCTTCATTTCTGTGTTGTTGGATGTAACACTGAGTGTGGCATGGTTACCCGATCTTACTCAACTTCATCTTTTGGTTAAGATGTTAATTGATGCTGTTCTTTTGAAGGAAATGGCAGGCAGGCTAATGTATTTTTGGCCCAAGTCCAGACCCCAGCCAAGTCTGCAGTACACTTTGCCATTTAGATTGTGTCTCTGTCTGATGCACATTTCTTGAGATACCTCCACAAGTTAAGCAGGTCTACTGTCTCCAGCCGTTTTTGTCACCCTCATGCTGTATGTTTTAACTTCTAGGTGGAAACAATACAATCCTAGCACAGTGCAATATCAGAGCAAGGATAATTTCAAGGCTTGGCTTTGAAATTACCTGGGTCTTGGGAGGAGAGGAGGGTGGAATATTTTTATTTTCTGGGTGATTTACTTCTGCTCTCAATATTAAGGACCTTGTATTTTACCTTTGTATCCTTCATTTTAAGATAATAAATAGAATGGCAATCTTGGACAGTTGTTTAAAGCTCAATAGATGTTGCAACCTGCTCATCTAAGATCAGCTGCAGTAAAATGTCTTTTGGCATATTCATAGTTTTATTAGATTTTGCTTCTTTTATACTACAACCTGGAAAATGTGTTTTTTGCATAAATCTTTGGTGCAACACACATTATAAGTAGTGACTTTCAGGTTGTCATAGCAGTTTTGGTGTTCAGCTAGTATCAGTGTGGGGAAAATAGAAAAAATAGTTTTTTAAAAAATATTTCACTAAGAATGGCACGTTGCCATTGCACCTTGGATATTGCTTCACCACTAACAAGATGCTGGACCAGTATTTTTGTAACTATATGCTGCCTTTGATAAAATGTTATGAATTGTTGTCTCCACAGTTTAAATGTCATACAAAAGTAATTACATTTTGGGTTTTATTAGGACCAATATTCCATTTCTGTTTCTGCCACTTACATTGCACAACATTGTACTAGATACTATGACGCAATTCTGAAACTAGCCTTCCCTGAAAATTATAACTGTAATTCAGAATTTAAATGCTTTGATTCAATCTGATACACTGTATTTTGTTCCAGTATTTGCTGATATCTATGGCTTAGCAAAGTCTGTGGTCACCACAGGACAGAATGTGTGGGTTTTCTTGAATAAAATATAGTTCTACCATGCCTTCCCTAGTGAGTGTATTATACAAACAAAACCTCTACCTGCTGCTGATTGCTATATCTTTTGGGGGTCTGTGGGGAGAGGACTAACTGTCCATTTGTACAGGTAACAAATAAAGAGGAAACAGCTGGCAAGAAAAAAAGATGGATTCTAATAAGCAGAAAAGGGAAGTGGTCTGTTTAGCACACCATCAAATTCTTACTCTTCATATGTTAGTGTTTATAGAAAAATACCTTGCACACAATAATGAGTAATCTAGTTTTGTCATTTGCATTTTTCATCTATGTATGTGGTGGTTGCTCAGAAGCACTAACCTAAAACTTAAGTTCTTGAAAACTGAGGTGGAAACAAAAAAAATTGGCACTGATGAGCCCTTATTACCATCTGTCATGAAAACAGACCTTTCGAAGCATTTAAAAGTTAACTTTCTTTCTAATGTTTGGTTAAGAGGCTGTTCACACTAATCCCAGGCTAAATGCCAAATCTTGCTTCTGTTTAGCTAGCTAGCTGAAGTATTCCTCTAAGAAAGACATCACTTGGATTTCTCGGACTGTTCTTCAAAAACAAAAAGGGGGAAAAAGCCCTTTTGAATTTTGCATGAACCTACCTACTGATGAATTGTTTCCATGACAACCTATAACTTCTTTGGCTCTATACTGCAAGATGGTGTCCATGTAGCCCTCTTGGTAAAGTCAAATACAGAAAATTGAGCAACAACCTCTACTCTGAAAAAATGCCTGTCAAGTGTATAAACTATCTTAGCTTAAGTGCTGTCATGACTACACGAGAATTAAGAGCCTTATGTCTGAGGAGGTAAAATGGTTTAGTATCTTGGCTAAAATAAGTTGTGTTTTAGCCTCTTGGCTAAAATAAGTATTCCTTCCTTTGGACACTGTTAAAAGGTGTTACATACAGAAAATCTATGCAGCTCAACAGTAGCTGCATTCTTGAGGCTAGTTTGCCTTCAGACAGGAATGTTCATCATGGAGCCACAAGGTGGATGTTTCAAAGGTACACTGGAAAATTTAAGTTGCACAAACTCTTCTCTAGTTCACATGTTTAGAAACAGTATTTAATATCTGCTGCTGACACTTCTATTACCCTTCTTTTATAGAAAGGCATGTGAAGTAATTATGAAACCTCATGTGATGTGTTTCAGTATAACACAATAAAGATGCCCCCAAAATCTAGTGCTCTTTTCTGATTTTATGGACTGGAAGTAAGTCCTTGCTGTTCCTCATGCGCTGTGCTAAACAGGACTTTTCAGAAAAAACGTTGCTCTACCAAATTTATCTGATGAAGAAACACCCAGTCCTTTTTCTCTAGAGGATTTTTAACTGATCCTTGTTGAAGTTAGATATGACCACATGATTTTCACATCATTACCATCTATATTTAATAGTCTCTAACATCTCTCTCTGAGAGCATTGCTTGCTGTACAAAGTACAGCACATAAACTGGTGACTCATGGTTAGAGGAGCTTCCTTAGCGTTTCTCGGTTTCTGTATCTATTTCCTAACAAATGCCACAAGTTTGAAAACCATGTGGAGGATTTTTCTGTTAAATAAATCTCTCTCCCTACTTAAGATAAAAAGCTGCAAATGGTCCTGAATTCTATTGGGTTTTTTGTCTGCTTGAGTTCACTGGTGTACTCAGTGTATTTCAAAACAGAATGACTGCTGTTGGGTTAGTGTGAAAGACATAAACTTGAACTTTATTAACACAAATGGAGTCTACAATAATTTGTTTAGTGAAAAACACAAATTGAAATGTTGCCAAATGCCAAAGTGCCTTGCCTACCTTATCCTATCCTATCCACACCTTTTTTTTTTTTTTCCACCCCAACTTTTTGCTGAATGTGGAGTGCTCTAGTACTGATACTCCTGGATTATCAGTAACAGGCTTTGAAATATGCTTGAGTGAGCTGTCTTGTAGCAGCATAGATTGGGAGATATAGGGTGCTCATGTACTTCTAACAAAATGTGATTTTTGCCTTCTACAGTGTCTTTAGCCATTAACAATTCTCTTTATTTTCAGTGTATGTAGACATCAGACTTCACTTACAAATTAAATTATATCTTACCAAGTTTGTCCTAAGTGTTTGCATTTCCCAATCCCATTGCAGGATCTGTACTGGAATGATTGGAAACCGGAAGGCATTTGACTTCTGCCTTTGTGTCCTTCCATGCTAGGAAGCCTTAAGAACTGGGAACTGGTGCCATTTTTAATCATGAAAGATTAGGCTAGATTGGGAGGGAAAGCAAGATGTTTCTGAGTGGAAAACAAAAGCTGCACAACTAAACACTAGCTGGCTTGTCTCAGAGGCAGTGTTTACTATCCTGCAGAATAAGTAGTTTAGGAATTATTTCAATGAGTGTTCAAGAAAATAGTATCCACAATTAATGTAATTACTGTGGACTCTTCAGCAATCCATACATATCACAATTAGAACAGGTGAAAACGTATGAATCACAAGCTGTTGCAACGTGTTAACCTGGCAGTGAAGAACAGCTCTAAGTGGCTGCTTGCCTTGCTGCCAGTGTTGAGGGCAACCTGGACCAAGACTGGGTTGGAGTTACTTGTCCATCAACTTGCTCCTCTACTGTTGTGGGGGAGGTCAACACTGAGGGGTTAAGGAAGGGCTTTATCCACCCAGCATGGAAAGTCTGGACAAACCACAGAGAACCATATGAAAATAGAAGATACTATTGTATTCAGGACACTCATCTGAAACAAAATGTGGCTAGACTTGTGGATCCTTGTCCAAATAATATTTTTTCTATATATAACTATTATATAAAGTTGATCAAGCACAGAGGAATCTTTTGATTGTGAATTTTCTGTCTGCCAAGAGATTCCTTCTGTTGACTGAACTCCTTCTCTGAACTCCTTTTATTTCTGTTTTTCTGATTTTATTATTAAAAATATGTATATGTCCAGGTAGAATTTTATTTATTTACTTATTTTATTTCCCAATTTGGAGAAACTAGACAATTGTTTTCCAATTAAATACAGATTGGAGATAGCAAAATAGGTAATGCTGACCACTGCAACTTGTGCCTTGGAGCAGCTTAACGTGAACTGGAGTGAAACAGATCAGGAGCCCTTTGGGACTTGACTTTGCTTCTTCAGAAAGGTGTTTAAAATCTGCATGAGGTTAGGGAATAAAATCTTGCGTGTGTGAGGAATGTTGGTTTTCCAACTGAATCACCATTACTTATGCACAGATTCAGATATCAGCAGAATTGGATAATTGAACTTAAACACTTAGGATTTTATTTAATATTAAGCATAAATATTGTTCTGGAAAACTGAGCCAGCTTGACAGTGCTGAACACACAAGTCATTTGTTCTCTGGGTAGAATCAACAAGGGCAAAAAAGAAGTTTCCCTGTTGCATCCCACTGCTCTTCCTCTGCGTGGCAAGACCAACAGCAGCCTAATTCCAGTGTGGTGCCTTGTGTCACTGACAGATGTTTCTGGCCAGGTAACCTCTTGCTTTGCACCTGGTTGGGGCCACCTGCCCATTCCCTAGATGCACTTGCTATCCAGAGGAGGAATGCTGGCTGTTTTCCTGGCCTATTCATCCGTGTTGACACAGTGGCATGAAAATCATTAGGCTGTGTGTAGTGCTGCTGACTTGGTTCTGTACAAATATTTATTTATTATTTATTTATATATTTTGGTGAATGCTGTCTTATTTAAATATTTTGCAGTTTGTTGCCATATTTACAGAAGTTGTCTGTTCCTCCTCTGTAAGGCTGCAATCTCGGAACTATGTAGGTGTCCTGCATTCAGCAATTGCTTTATGCTATGGGTTAAGGCAAATTCATTTCCCTTTGCTTGATTCCATGCTGGTTCACCATTCTTTGTGCTGCTAGTAACTCAGCCAAGGCTCCTAATTTCAGTGCTAATAAGTGGGGTTGTATACAGATTTGTGATGCAAAGGTATGGAATATTAAAACTGAATCTCCATACTGAAACAGAATGCACAAACAGCCTCCTGTGAATTGCAAAAGAATTTTTAGGTTAACTTGAATATTGTGAGAAAGCCCCTCTGCCTGGCAGCAATTAATTCAAGTGATTGGATGCTAGAAATGGTTTATTATAATTGCTCACAGGTAGTAATTTATTAGGGTGGCTGTTTCTTTTGGCATATGTCAAGAAGGTCAGAGTTTAGACTTTTTTGGACATTAACCTAGTCTTCTGAAACTCTGAAGTTCCACTTTTTGGTCATTAATTTCATACATGCTGAGATTGTGACAATTAACCCACTTAATAAAGGTCAAGTTTCAATTTTTTCCAATTTCTGGAACACTTAACTTTATTCCTTCTTGAAAATGGACAGATACAGAATGATAAATAGTTATTAAATGAGAACAAAGATGTAGTTCTGCTGTCAAGATACTATTGAATGGTTAGTAACAAAAGGACCAGAACTGCTATGGGTTTGAAGTAAAAGAAATAGCATAAAACGGACTACAGGAAAATCATAGATCAGATTAAGCTGCATAAAATAATTTCCACTAACCTCCCTGTTAACTTACTCTACCTTAGCTTCTAACTATGCAAGTTGATAATTCATCCCTTTATTTTTTTTCACATGTCATTTTCCCCACAGCTCTAAAGCAGTGTGTAACCACAACTGAAAGGCATAAACAAAGTGAATAAGGAGATGGTGTTGGTGTTTTCAGATGACCAAAGCCCAGTTATACTGCATTTTAATAATACCTGGATTTCAGTGAGACATAAGATTAGATAAAAATTAGCCCTTGATTCAGTGTAGTTGCATCAGTTCCTAAAGGATACATTGGTATGTTGGGTCTCTGAAGCTATCACTTAAAAACTAGAACTGAAATAGCTGTCATTTTTAAAACGTCTGAAAAGTATCCATCAAGAAGCAAGTTTATTGATTTTAAATTGCATCTTCCATTGAAGAAGTGTTTGCAGATGAGTCAGAAGTAGTCACTTTCTATGTTAATAAATGATTGCACCTTTAGTATTATGTCGGTGCTGAGTGATTTTTGGAAACATATTTTTCACATAAATTTTTGCATAGTTTTTAGATATTGAGTAAGATTGTGGGTCCTTCTGGAGTGTTACTGCAGCAGTTTTGTAGGTTGATGCTGAGCACATCAATGCAGGAATGGCACACGCGTTTCAAACAATAAGAAACTGTGCATTAAAAATAATAGTATTTCCTGCATAATTTTTTTTCACGAAGTAGTACAAATACTATTACCCAAGGCTTAGAAATTGAGATAGTGTCACAAATTCTCAGTCCTCTTTTTGTCTAAGGTGCAGCTCTGGGCTTTTCAACAGGCCCCACTTCAAGGACAGGGGGGTATGAACTATCTGGCAGTATTAACATGTGCACCAATGTAGTTGCATAACATTCATATTCTAATACAATCACTAAAGATTAAATGTAATTATTCCCCCTGGGGGAAAAAAAAAAGTAAAAAAAATTGTAGCTTTTGAGTTTAAAATATCGCAGTACAGTTTGGCACTGATGTAGCTTTTTTTTTCATGGGGTAAGTTTAGCTGTCACTTTAAAAACTCTTGTGTTGTCCCCAGAGGTTTTTATACATGTGCTTGAGGTACTCTGCCCCTTCTCCCTTTGAGAGGAGTTATTTGCCTGTGCTAATGCTGTGTAAATGCTCACTAGTTCGTAGCAATACTTGTGGGACAGATGATTTATAGCCACTTGATTCAGAAGATTTTCAGCTAAAGCTAAGTAATAATTTCAAATGATCAAATATAATCTGCGACGAGAAGCAAATATGCAGCACAATGATAGTTATCAAGATTACTCTCAGCAAAGTATATTAATCTTTTCTTCAGATTTTACTTTGGGGAGTAGTAATATTCTCTGACAGAACAGTTCAGTCATCTTAAGCTGAGTTTCAAGAAGCAGCAGCACTTTTCCTCAGTGAAATAAGTTTCAACAGGTAGAGCTTCAGCCTAAAAATGATGTGCTTCAGGGACTTCATGATTTTGCATCACAAGAAATTAGCTAGCCTTTTCCTCTTCTTCCTCTTTATTAAGAAAGTTATTTTTGTGGTCCATATTGAACAACTGTATAAAAATAGACAAGTTTTATATCTTGGCAAGATTAAATGAGAAGTATGCGTGTCTTTTTCATATCCCTGAATATCAAAGCAAGAGTAGCCTATTTCGGAACAAGAGTTTTATTGCTTAACATATATTTGCATCATGCAGTGAAGACATTCACTTTCATGGCACGTTTTCTCCTGATAGTTTCCAAATGCCATACAGCTCTCACAAAGCTGAATTTTTGTAGCACTTTTCTGAGACAAGGAAGGGGCTACAGTAGGGTGGAAGAGCCTGAATTTGTGGTTCTGGTTACGACAGATGTCTTTGTTAAAAGTTTTCAGGATCATGTGAAACAGTGAGTTTGAGAACAAACGACAAGACTGTTTCTAGAAAGAGGAAAAAAAATGTGTGCCTGCTACTTGTTTAGAGCAAGTGTTTACTAAAGTAAATAGTTCATCTTTACGAACAGAAAACGTTTAATCAATGAGTTTTTTTTCTCCTTAGCTGTGGACCGGGGGAAGAAAATGATGTGCTAAGCCTCTCCCAAGGACAGGCTGGCATTCACAGGTGTAATTGTACCTCTTCTGATCGAGACTTCTCTGAGTTCAGTGATGGCAAATGGGTTAGCATGGAAAGCACTGAGGAATACATAATGACACAGCCTGGTCATCCTATTTCCAAAAAGACAAATAGCCAAATATAGAAAACAAAGTCAAGGTAGAACTTCTATATGAGAGAGTCTCTAAAGGCTTTTTAAGGTGAAGAGTAGCTGTGATACAGAAACAAAAAGCAATGAAAAGT
>NW_009953299.1:1690622-1713223 GCF_000747805.2 Chaetura pelagica
AGTCCACACTGCACATACCTGCAGGAAAGAGTGAGGTTTAGCATGTCTTCCTCATGTAGTTTACTTCTGAAAAGATCTGATCTGTCAAAACATCTCTATTTTGATGTTTCAAGGCTGATTTGTTGAAGAAACCAAACCTGGATGGAGATGTCTTTGCATTTCCCAATATATTGTTTGTTTCTTAAGTTACTTAAGTGTTAAGCATTTGTTGCTCAGCTTCAAATTCGACAAATGGTGGAAATTTAAAAGATTCCTGAGTCCCATGAAAAAAAAACCAACCACCAGGTAGTGCCCTGCTTCAGGGACAGACCCACTTCATAAGCTCATATGTTGTAAGCCTACAGAAAAAAAAAAATGTGGAGACAACCTCAATCACAGTTCATGGTCAACATGAGAACCAGAAGAAAACATAAAAGCTCACTTAAATTAAAAACCTTTGATTTGGATTTGAAATGACCTTTCATTTAAGAGGGTAAGCTGGTATGATTTAAAGAATTCAACCCATATCTTTGAAATATTGAAACTAAAGTGAGCAGTATCCTAATAACTTTTTGCCTTTTGCTACAAAAAGTCAAGAATTAATTTTCCTTCAAATTGAAGAGCAGACTTGGATCTGAATTGGAGAGTTGCTTTTCAGTCTAGTCCCAGTTTCATTCATCCTTCTGTGTGTAGGAGGGCCAGGGGCAGTCTGCAGGTCAGAGACCCTCAAACTGACACAACAAAACACTGTTGACCACTGACACTTCACACTATAGTTAACAGAACAAGAAACCCACCACTCAGGAGGAGTTTGAAAGGGCAAAGCATTGGTATTAATGCTTCAGATTTCTGTTAAAGGAAATAGACAAAATTAAGAAGATAATTAGTCCTCAACCCTAAGATTACAAGCAGATTCAAATTGAGGGAGAAAGGTAGAAATTTATCCCATAGGCAGGTAATTATGCAGTTGTCTAAGGAGAAAGGTTTTTGCATTGCTTTTGATGCTTTTTCTGTTCATGACAGAATGGAAGTTCCGTGGTCTGGGCTGGATTTCCTACATTCCTCAGGAGACAGGTCAGACGGAGTCTTTGATAACAGACTCATTAGTTTGGCAATATGGAGCTTGAGGAAGTGTGCATACTTTTCTTTCCTATTTTATTGTATTTGGAAACCTTTTTTTGAAGATCAGAGCATACTTAAAAGTTTTTATAGAACTCCTAAATCATTAAACTTACCATATATGATTATAATATTTTTTTTTTTAGTCTGCATCAGCTGTTTCATAAGCTGGGTTTATATCAGGTAAACTGGAATTTAAATGCAGGCTCCTGACTCCCACCTGATTCTTGATATCCCCATGAATACTTGCTGGCAAATTGACTTAACTCTCTATCACTTCAAATGGCCACATACTTTTCACTTTTCTGAACTTTTTGGTCTAGTGCCAAGTCAAAATGGAGCATGTACGTGATAAATCAACATCAGCAGAGGTTGATATAGCTGTCTATCATCTTCAGCCTTCACTGGCTCCTAGAGACTACAGCTGATATGTGGTTTATAGGACCCCACCAGTTACCAACACGAGGGAAGAAAACATGCACAGAGCAGGTGCCACTGAGGTGGTTGAAAAAGCTGGGATGAAATAATACAGACAGATCAATAGCAATGAGTTAGTTTAAAACGTAGCATCAAATACAGAAAATTTAAGCCTAATAAGTGTAAAAATCTGTAAATTTTCTGGTTTGTTTATGTTTATTGCGTTTTTTTTAACATCTTCTGTATTTGGAAGATCTCTAAAGACATCCATGCCCTTTCTGGTAAAGGGATAAATACAGTACTTACTGGCATGAGATCTCATTTTGTTCTGTTTCAAACCAAATAAGTACACTTCAGAGATCATGGGAAACCTGTAAAGGGATTTACCTCCAAAGCTAACAAACCAGCCATGGGACAAAAGGAGAATAACCCTTGTTTGAAGTCAGTGGTTACCCAAATGCACTATGTTGGCATTCCAAGTGCCAGTTTTTCCCTTTGTAAAGCATGCTGCAATATTCTGGAGCAAGACCCTCATGTTGTGGAGCAAGACCCCTACCTTTGATGTCCCCCTTTCTATTTTAATTGACATGCAGAGAAAACTACAGCAAAGACAGTCTTTGTGGCATTGTTCTCAGTACCTGTAAGCAGAGATTCAGGTGTTGTACTGCTTCCATCTGGTTCAGATGGGTCATAAGAGAAGATGATTTAATTAGTAAATGTAAAACTGCAGAAGGACTTGGTGCTAGCTGAGTCTTGGGCCAGAATCATAGACATGGGCTCCAGACTACCCCTCCAGCCCACAGCAGGGAACAGCTGACTCTCTATATACCTCCAGAAGTGCTTAACATCAGACATGACTGAGCCAAGCTTACAGGGTAAGTACTTCCCTGATTTCAACACAAGTGATATCACCTTTTTTTAAAAAAAAAATAAATAAAATAAAATAATGGACCTGACCATTTTCTGTGCCCTCTAAAGGGTCTGGAAAAAAGCCCTAATTTACAAGCTGTTCTGTTGTGTTTCTGGCTGAATCTCATCAGGCAGTGGATGGTGCCACATTTAGAGCACTATTTCTTAATTCTCTCTCCTTCACTTCATACTTATCTCACTTTAGAGAGTGTGAAATTTTTCAGTTCATTATGTTCTGAACTGTTATTTAATTGAAGCCCCTAATGTTCAGTCAGTACACATTGCACACAGTCATTAAAATATTCCAGCAGTGCACATTTTTTATAAGTGGTTCAATTGGAAGTGATCAAGGTTTGAGACTTCCAGCCTATAAAGGCTTCTGCTGTGGAAATGTGAAATGCTGCTGTCAGTAATTTCAAACTGTTTCCTAAGCAGGCCCTCTCTTCTGACTGTCTTAAACTGCAGCATAATTTCTCAGCACGGAGTATGCCCAGAACCTCCATTTAATGTCTTGCACAGAAAGGAGCATGTTGTAGGATTTGACAGAGCCTGCTGGCTGTGGAGGGTGGTGGGAAGCCTTCTCCTCTAAACAAAGAGGTTGGAATGGAAATTTTTGTTCCCCCCCTCCATCTTGTCCAGAAGTACTGGAACAAAGTAACTGCCCTTTCTCTGGTATGGCATGTGTCACATTTGCAGCTTTGTCCTCAGTCCCATGAGATCTTGTTTGCAGCTGAAATACAAGCACAGAGAGTATCTCTAGATTTAGTTCTTCCAGCAGAGCACTCTGAAACTCCAGTGTTGTGACGAGGGCAGCACCCAAGAAGAAACAAGGAAGAACCATGGCAGCAGAGCCCCAAATCAGAACCAACTGCAGTTACACTGACCCAAAGCAAAGCCATGGTGAAGACAAGATACTACCCAGGGATTAGGTGCATCAGTGCAGCTATCTGAAGTATTTTGGACATGGCTGCAACCTGTGACAACACAGATTGGAAGCTTCTTCCAGTTCTTCCATTTTCCATAACTTTTTCATTAATGATATAAGGAGCTGTGTCAGGGGATGGTTGTCTTCAGCCTTCCCAAGCTTGATTCTGCACTGCAAAGGAAAGGCAGCAAATGAAGCTCACCAGCTCATTTCTCCTGCTGATGAGAGCAAAATGATACCCAGGGATTACTAGTTGCCTGTTGTGGTGGGGCAGGCTAGCGATGTTGGTAGACAACACTCAGTACTGCATGGAGAGGAGTCTCCATCACTTTTCAGCATGCAGATTTAAAGCTGAAGATGAATCAGAGATTCCAGTTTTATTGAAAATGCTTGGTAATCTTTAGTAATGACCTAATCTAACGAAAGAACAAGCACTCGTTAAAGGTCATTTATCTGAGCAGAGAAAAGTGTTTCTTTTCCCAGTGCTGTCATCCTCTGCTTTAATTAATATCAGCTGGGTAGGCTTCAAATATTGTAGAATGGCAAGACTGGACTTCTAGTGACATTTTAAATGAAAAAATGTGAATCATCTCTCATGAATGCTGTAATTGAGGTGTTCATTAGCTAACCCTGAGCTGCAGTGGAACACCTATAGAAACAAGCTGAACTCTGAATCTTGGATAATTTTGTAGGAGTGAGAAGTCTTGCACACATAACCCAGTAAGTTGCTATCAGCTATGGACATGTCTGAAGAGACATGATCTAGGTAGCCAAAAAGACAATGAAAAAGATGGATGAACCACAAGGAGGCAGAAACTACACTACTAATGTTTAATGGAAATTTAGGACAAGTATCTCGAGAACCTGTAGATTTGGGAAATCACTTCCATGAAGATCCTTATCCTGAGCCTGTAAAGAAATTGATGAAAGCCCTGCAGCACAAGCAGAAGATAATACATCCTTTCCAGAATGCATAGCTACTCCAACTCTAGATTTATACCTTGAGGCTGGAAGGGTCCATTAGCTCACTGATTCTGACCTCCTCAATTGCCTCCACCTACCTGGTACAAGTCCATAATGTTGCATTTGACTAAGACAAAGGCATCCAATGTAGATACGAAGAAGGGAATTCCATTGCTATTCTTAGCAGCTTGTCTCAAATTTTGATCACGCTCCCTTAAAAAAAATATTTTCCTATTGCTTCGGGTCCTAGTGGTAGATTTTGCACTGCTTTGTTTTGTTGAATGCAAAAGCTCTCTTTATAGTCCCTGAAAATTTTCCTCTGTGGATATACCTGTATAGAATAATCAAGTTTACCTCCTAGGCTTCTTCTTTTGATGAGCTAGGCAAAGAAAGCCACTCATCATAATCTGTTTCCTCCGTCCCGAGAGTCATTTTGAGGTGTCCCCTCTGTGTTCCTCTAATTTTTCTGCACTCTTCAAAGATTCCTCCACTAAAATATATGCTGGTACTTGTAATACCAAAGCTGTTTATGATGATATTTATGTTTTTAATTGCCATTTTTCCTGGTCAAATATAAAATTGTTTTAGCAATTCTCTTTGTCTTAGTGCTTCTTTGAAGCTTCCATTGAGTTCCTTGCTCATTGTTGGAATCACTACTACCAGTGATACAGTTTCCACAGTTCATAGATAGAGCCTGTATTCTGATTTCTAGACATCTGGCTTTGAGTTCAGGTACCTTAAAAAGTTTTCAGGTTTCATGATCCCATTTTAGTAATTGAACTGGAATATAAGAGCCCTGTGATTGCCTTCACTTATCATGCCTGCAATTGTTATGTCTTCTTCAATTCTTTTTTTCACGTGAATTTGGTTCAGTTTTGGGTATTTTTAAATTTTTCTAAATTCATATGCTGCATGCCATGTTCTGACAAGAAGCTCAATAGTCAAGCTGAATGTCTTGTGGAATATTTTTACTTATGTAGATAAAAATAAGGACATGTTCTCCACTACGTTTTTTTGGAACAGAGATTTCTAAACTCCACACTTTTCACATTTAGTCATAATTTTAGAAAACAACAGTACAGAACTTACTGCAAAGTTTGTGAAGTTCAGCTCCAAATTCAGTTTTCCAAATACTGGACTGAATCAAAACTTGTCTCTTCAGGTACTTCACTTTTTACTGTTGACAAGGACTGTACAGCATGGGTGTTTATGGCTCTTACTAAGTATGTTCATGCTCAGCAGTTATTTTGTGCAGTCATTCAGTAAGCAAGAACACAGATCATCTGTGCTCAGCAGTTCTTGAGGAAGACATCTCTTAGAAATGGTCTGAAACAAATGCCTCTGCTCAGCCAGGCTGTGTCAGGGCAGAGATGTTCTCAAACTGTGTCACAGCTGTGTGGCTTCTTGCCAGGGACTGCACAGAACTTAGAATGGAGAATCACGGAACCACAGAATACCAGGTTGGAAGGGACCTCAAGGACCATCAAGTCCAACCTTTCCTGGCAAAAGCATAGTCTAAAAAAAAAGGCCCAGCACCTTGTACAACCAAATCTTGAAAGTACCCAATTTTGGGGCACCACTTCTCTGGGGAGATTAATCCAATGGCTGACTGTTCTCATTGTGAAAAATTTACCACTTATGTCCAGTAGAGATCTACCCAGCAATAACTTGCACCCATTACCTCTTGTCTTTTCTATGTGACTCCTTGTAAAAAGGGAGTCTTCATCTTCTTTGTAACCAATCTTTAAATACTGAAACATGGCAATAGAGTTTCCCCTAAGCCTTCTTTTCCCAAGGCCAGACAAACCTAGTTCTCCCAGGCCTTTGACCATCTTCATGAGCAGTGTGACTCTCTAAGTCACCTTCAAATTGATTTACAAGTCTCAAAGTGTATGCAGGTCTGATCTGAGTGGGATCCTGACAAACCAGACGCAGAGGTCCAGACCTGCCTCCCTTCTCCAACCTGAGCCATGCTTTTTGTGTTCTATGTTTTTCAGACAATTTTATTTCAATTACTTGTGTTTTTATTTCAAGCTACCCAATTGTGTAACTGCTGTCACAGATGCTGCGGTCTTTGTCCTTCACACATCTAGTGTTTGTGCATCAGTTATGTCCTTCACACGCAGAATCCAAACACAAAACCAAGAACCTAGGTGATGTCAAAATATGAAGTGTTTCCTGGCCTTTATAACCATGTGATTCACTATTTGGTGTGCGCAGATGGATGTCAGATTGTAGCAGCTTCTTGTGATGTTGAAAATGTGTACTAGGAAGTTTTTCGAACAGCTGCAAAAGAAAAATGTTACAATAATTATTTGCACTGTACTGATAGATGCTGGAGGCCATGGGCAGATTGGTGACCCATCACAGTAGAAACAAATTCCAAAGAGCTCGTAGCCTAACGGTCTGTGAGAGTGTTACATTCTACTCTTTCAAACCCTAATGACAAGTCAGCTAGTGAGAGGTGTAAAGCTCTCAAAGAGATTTCTAAATGAAAGTTCACAATTCTTCCCAGTGTGAATGTCCCATTAATATCCAAATGCCAGGTTCATGCTATGAACAAACTGAGCTAATAATCTTCATTTCACCATGAGGCTGTATTTGTACTCAGAAACTTGCAGTAAAGATCTCAGTGACAGATTCATGTAACATCTTGTCGCGGGCCGGTACCGGGGGCTCCCGGCTGTCAGGATGTTTCCGCGACCTCCCCCCCCAATGTGGAGGTTTGTGAATGAGCCCGAGGGTCACACGAGGTGTTCGCCTCTTACCGAGGAGCGGCCGCTGCGGGACCGTTTCTTAGAGGGTAAAGTACCCTCCCACCACGCTCACAAATTGTTACTGAGACCAATGTTTAGTTTGCAAATTAATCAGTTTATTAAGGGTCAATACAAACTAAGGGATCAAGGTTCAGAAGAGGTTGGCTAGGTATATATTGGAAAAGGGATTCAAAGGCACTGTGGTCTATAAAAGGCACACTCCGAAGGAGAGGTGTAAATCAATGGAGTGAAAGGGTAGGAGTTGAGCCCAGTAAGAAAGTTAAAGTGTGTGTGTGTGTGTGTGTGTGTGTGTGTGTGTGTGTGTATGTGTGTGTGTGTGTGTGTGTGTATTTACCCTACTTCCTTGGCGTAGTTCTGGAAGAGCTGGCAGGCTCGGCTGGAGATCCGCAGGGAGCCCGGCTTCCCAGTAACCGGGGCTACCCCTTCCTGCTGCTCGCAGGCTCTGGTCCTGTGGCTTTGTGGCAGACGCAGGCTGGGCAGGCTCCTACTCCAGTCCGGTTCGGTCCAGGCTGGGCAGGCAGGGTCCCAAGTATATTCCATCCAATAAGATATGAAGATAACTTTGAAGAAGGCAACTTGGTCTCTAAATCAAACACAGAAAAAAAATCTTGTAGTCTAGTGGTACTTGCAAGCCTCTTTCTCTGACAGCTGGTTTGCTCTGAAACACATTGGAAAAATGAAGTGTATGGAAAAGGATGCTGAATTGCCCAGAACAGCTGTCAAAAGAAAAGTCTAGCAATATGTATGAAGCTGAATACGTTCAGGAGATACTGCTTTTTATTACTAGGAAAACAAAGGAAAAATCAAGTCACAGGTCTGCATATTCTTTCTTTTTTTTTTTTTTCACTCTTTTTTTTTTTTTTTTTTTTTTTTTTTTTTTTTTTTTTTAGGTTCAAAAGAAGTCTCTTCATTTTCATTTGAGTTCATTGTACCTACCTTGTGTCTGAGTCATAGAAGTCTTAGTATTTAGTTGCCTTGGGACAGGTACCCTAATTCCCAAGATGGGTGGCATGCTTACTGTATTAACAATGGGCAGAAACCTCTGTATTAGAATGTCTGGTTCCCTGAAGTTACTGGGTTTCATATTTATTCATAATCCCATTTGTAAACTGATAAAGTTACAGTTTTAAACCAATGATGTTTCTTGATCCCACTACCTGTACTTAGGAGATGGTTCCCGAATCCTGGCTCATGTGGATGTGAAGAGTCAGTTTCTTCTGCCTTTGAAAATGGGGTTCTTCTCCAAAACACCAAGAGTGGTTCAAGAGATACTGCAGTCTAACATGCAACTCCTGAAGGCTGAGGCTGGCTTTGTAGCAAGAAAGGAAAACACGGTAACAATGCAGTGAATGAAAGAATGTATCAGCACAATTTGGTTACAGGTGCAATTAAAGAAGAAATATTAGCAAGCTCAGTGAACTGGGACATACCTGCACTGCCTGCACTTAAACTCCTTCCGCTTTCTCACTGCTTCAAACATCCACACTTGATTTGTGTGGACAGTTGAACTAAAATTGATGTTTTTACACAGAGCAACAAGCTTGTGTACTTCTCCAGCAGAAGTGTGTAAAATCCAGCTGAAAGCTATATTATGTGGACATTTCTGTTTGTTTTTTTTATAATGTACAGATTTCAGTAGGCCCTTCTGCTAATACAGCCTTGGGGAGTTTTAACATCTGTAAATGCTTGAGTTGTCTAGGAACCAAGTTACACAGGACTGTTGAGTGAAGTTTACACAACACCTCAGCCGATGGACTGACCACAGCATGTGGAAGTGGTGCTGCCCAGGAGCAGGGCATACACAGAGTCAAGTGTCCCAACACTGCCCTAATTTGTGACCTTGAGAAGGGTGCTGTGTTTTCCCGTGCCTGCTTCTCTATCTATAAAAGGATCAGCATTTTGAGCTACATGCTTAGAGAGTAATAGATACTGCCCAGAGATTCCCTGGAGGTACCAAGTTGCTTTGGTGTCTGGGATGTGGCAGAGTTTTCTAATATGGTGGTGGGGCAGTGCTGGTGATAATGGAAACAAAACTCTCTTCAGATCTCTGCAGTTTCTTCCCCTTGCGACTGCTGAGTTCAGACTACGGTGCTATTTCATTAAATGAGTAAGAAATGGGTCTGTTGATCTATGCCATAAACTCCCTCCCACATTAAATGGGCAACAATGTTTGTAGTCAAGTGTGAATCATGGTACCATGTTCCATGGTGCCACGTACCATGGGAAATCACATCACCAGTGACTAAATACCTCAATGGCAGAGAATGCATGATGGACCTGCATTTCAGGAATATCATCCACTTATATTGCCAGCCCAGTCCTGAAGAGTCCTGCACCTATTTGGCTTCCTTGGTTAAATCCAGAGGCAGAAATGTTGGAAACAGTTGTTTTGGGCAGGATATTTCTGAGGAGCCATGCACTCCTCCAGCACCAGCACCATCCCACTGAGGGCATGCAAGCAGAAGTGGTGCTTCTAATCTCAACACTTGCATTTATCTGAAAATAATTAGCTGAAGGGAAAAGAAAATACCTTCTATCCTTGCAAAGCTGGGAGGAAATGGAAGTGCATCTAAGATTGCTTCGAATGAAGTAGTGAGGCTCAGAGGAACCAGAGACCTCTGCTTGTATGCTGCCTTTCTTACTCCCAAGACAAGTTTATGAAGGAATGGAGTGTCTTTAATCATTTAATTTGGCTAATTAAAAAATACATATGCATCATTTATTTACAGAGAGGTAAAAACCTCTAATTCCTGCACTTATTATTGTAATGCACAATATTAGAGTGATTTTTTTTTTATTTTTTTTTTACTACTGCAATCTGCACACTGTCTGAGATTGTTAGTGTTCTACACATCATGCTTGAGCAAGTGTGTTTGAGGGGGGTTTGAGACTCCAGTTCACATATATCATCCTCCATAAATTATGTACATAACTTCCATTTCTATACAAAGATGTTGCAGAAATTGTAATACAAATTAATTTACAGGGTTTTTATTCACAGCCATTGCATTATACCACTTGTCTTAGAGGAAAAAAATAAAAATAAAATTTCTGTTTCCTACTCCACACTGTAAGGGGGATTTGTTTTTGGTGATACTGTAATAGTGCGTTAAGTTGAAGGAGCATTTAGGTCAATCACAGCAAAACCCAGGGAACTCACATTGTTGATACTCTCTCCAAATACAATTTATGCAATCTATTTGTGTAAGTGGGACACTTTTTCTAATTCCAGCTCATGGGAATTTAATTGCCAAGTTTGAGCCTTTGTCAGAATATCTATAATTTTTCGAAGACTTCATGAATGGATAAAGAAGTCACTGAGATCAGATCTTTCACAAGGCTTTGCAACTCATTCTGACCTTTCTGATGTTTAAAATGTGAGCCGTAGAAGACCTGGCTGAGGCAAAGAGAGAGAATTAGTTCCAGAGCTGCCTCATTCCCAGGTAGCTTTAAATTACATTCCAGCCTGACCCAGAAGGTTTCTCCAATGTAAATACCAGCCCCCTCACCTTTAGATAGCTGAGTTTTCCCTCATTCTTTTTATGACCTGGGCTGCACTTTGAGCAGACAGCTTCAGTGAAGGCATTGTGTGTCCACCATAATGCCTCTCATCACTAATTCACAATCCCTTGGCATATATGAAAGCTTAAATTATTTCCTGTAGCATGCATTAGCTTGCACATGTCTACACTGAATTTCATCTTCCATCATGCTGTCTGGTCAAGTCTTTCTGGAACATGTTGTTGCTCCCCATAGTCTTGAGTAACCTAAAAAATTCTATGTCATCCGGACATTTTGCTAATTCACTATTTACATACCTACTCCCAGGTCACTAAGAAACATCTCTTACTACAAACTTTGGGCTCCAAGCATAAATTCTTAATGTGTATTGAAGCCATGAGCCAATCTATGGCTATTTTTTAGTTTGATTTACTTGAAGTAGATTTTAATGGCTTATCAGTAGCTGTTGAAGGTAATTAAATCTGCAGTAACATTACAGGTTTTGCTTTCTTGAGCTGGAACACTCATTGGAGACCGTGGGGCTCACATTCTGCTCCCCAGAACTAGAAGATAGTTATTTCCTACACCTGTGTGGGATATGAGCCTCTTCCCTTCACTGTATTTTTCCTGTGCAGGGAGGATAGCAACTCCCAAAGGTGCCAGCAGCTAGTCATGGTGCAGAAGGAGAAGTCTGTCTCGATTCTAGGAAACTGAGTTTGCCTATTCCCTGCCTGCTCAGAGGTGGTTTGCACAAGAGGAGGAAACAGAGGGTGACAGAGGCAGCCAAGAGCATGCACAGGGGCAGAGAGAAGGGCTGTGATCCAGCCCTGGCAGTTGTTGAGCCTCCCACCCAGGTCATCTCCCCTGTTTCTGCTTGTGCAGTGAGGCTTGCCCCCCAGGATGGCTCTCTGCCTGCTCTTCCTGGAGATGCTAAAACAAATATGGTGATATGGCTCTTTTTCAAAAAGATGAGATCCTTAGTCCTCATGTACCATGTTGACCATAGCAGGTGTAGTGTCTAACAATGTCTTTTGGTGAGAAAGTCAGACATGGCCTCTCCTTTAGTATGGGGGACACCTCAAGAGATTAGTTTAACCCATCTGGTTCCTCACTGGCCATTGCAGAAACTTTGTGTTTTACTTTGTAAGTACTCTCTGTTTCTTCTTAAGCTATACTGTCAATATTCATACTGACAAAGAGGGAGGTGCTGTGGCCTGCTTGTTGCTTTGGATGGGGTAGAGGGGATCTGAGCAATAGAGGTGATACAGGACATGATGTAAGATTTTGTAATTGTAAGAAGGGGAATTTAAAGAGAAGGAGGAACCTCGTTTTTCTCTGTCCCTTACTCATGATCTCACATTATCTAAAACATCTGAAGCTCATGAGCTCCCCTGGCAAAGCCACCACCATACTGAAGAGGTTACTAAGTGTCTGCCATGATGTCCACCAGCAGCAAAGAAAAAATACGAGCTGAAAACTTACACAGTGAATTGTTGCCACTAGCAATGATGCTTTGTTGACAGCAATAGGATGGCATATATTTCTCAGAGGCATTTGTTGTTCCAAGATAAATGCAGGCTTAAGTATATGAGTCTGATTTGGATTATGGTTGGCACACTTATAAAGTTATCTTTGCCATCAGAAGAGTAGAGACTTTTAATTACAAGCACAATAACACCATCAAGCTGGAGCAAATCCTGTGCTTAATCCTGTGCTACTGATCTGAAGTTTTACCTTGTTCAGATTTGGGTCTTTCCTCCTGAAATCACTTCCTGGGCTAGATGGTTTTGGTCGAATCCTTTTGCAAAAATAAATCATGGGGGATGGAAAACCATTTGACTCTCAGGCTGAGCTTGGTGAAATACTGTTCTGCCACAGCCCTTACCTGAACGTGGGAAGAAGGCCACAGAGTCGTACAGGTGACTGCAAAATATTACTCACCAATACCATGGCAAGGGACTAGTGTCCCCACAGCCACCAGCTCAGGCTTCTAGTCCTGCTGGGGAAGCCAGCAGCATAAAGCCCCAGACACTGCTCCAGCATGGCACCAGGTATGGAAGAAGATAAAGTCTCTGATTCCAGCTTATCACCTCTACTGCAAGGTCTAACCCTTGTGCAAACTTCTTCCTTTGGTGTTCAGCCTTTCACACGTGGGCTGCATTGATTCCAGTGCTTTGGCAGCATCTAATGAGCTCTGTTCCCTCTGGGCAGGGGCTGTGCCCCAGGTGCTCTGCCCCAGGTGCTGTGAAGGCATCTGCTTCTCCCACATTATGTTCAGTCACCTGGTTCTCAGCCTGGAGGCCCTGGGCAGCTCTACCTTAGATTACATCTCCCACATCATCCTGCACCTCATAACCCTTTCCACCCTCCTCCCTGTCCTCCAGCCTTTCCTCTCCCCTCCTGCCCTCAGCCACCCTCCTGCTGACTTGTCCCTCCAGCCATCCCCCTCCTCTGTCTGCATTCCTCTCCTTCTGCCCTGTTTGCTTCTGACCACAGCATCCAACAAATGGTGCCTTTCTGTGTCCAGGCTGGGGCAGTCACCTACAGCTCTCCACAGGGTGCTGGTCCCCAGCCATTTCTCTCCTGCTGTATTTGAGGTGGCTTCTAATAACCCCCTTGAGCACTGGAGCAGTCACAAAGAGCTGGATTTCAGCAGTGCATCCCCACAGCAGGGTTTTGTTTGGGGGTGGGGAAGTAGGGTAGGCAGGTTGGGGGTTGCCTTGTGAAAAAGGGGGAGACTGGGATCTGCCGTGGCATGGATGAGGTGGTGGGAAGGGCAGCAAGGGGTAGAATCCTCCAGGAGCAGGATGTGCTGGAGGCTGTTTGGGAGCTGTGGTTTCAGGTGCAAGCTCAACCATAAAACAAACCACCTCCAGCACTGCCCTGCCAGGGCATGGAAATGTGGCCAGCCCCTGCTCAGGGGTAACATCACGTCCCTCTTCTTCCCATGGCACCCAGGACAGGCTCTATTTGCTTTGCAGAAGGCTGGAAGCCCTGGAGGGAGCAGAGCCCTGAGGGAGCTCAACCGTTGAGGGAGCTCAGCCCTGGAGGGAGCACAGCCACTGGGCTATGTGATACCATCAGCAGGAGCTCTGCCCATCCCTTCTGCCCCACAAAGCCAGCAAGACCCAGCTGGCTGGGCAGCACCGTGGGTGTTTGCTTGGAGCTGGGGCTTTCACGGCACTTGGTTTTGTTAGAAGAGGAGGAGTTTCTCTCTTGACATTTTCATAGCTCGGTGAGGAACAGGAGGGATTGATGACTCTCAGCTCAGCAAAGACAAAGAGGTGATCCTGCCCTACTGGGCTTTGATAAACCCAGGCAACCAGCCACCACTTGTTCTTACAATCCCTCAACTCCCACATATGCACAAGAAACACTATTAAGGGGCTTTTTCAACATTAATGTATGCTTATTAACTGACATGCCTTTGTTTTCTATTAAAAATCTTGTTTCTAAACCTCTCCTTAAAACTCACCATGTAGCTGCACACACATGCTTATTTTTCTGTCAAAGAAATCAGATCTGTAGCATTTGAAGGGGAAAGAAAAGTACCATTTTAAACAGGTTTTTTTTTCTTTTACCAAATTACTCTTCATCTATTAATTTCAGTCATTGTGCTCAGTTTCAGTAACCTGCAGAGGGCTGTTGAGGTGTGATTGGGCAAGTAAGTCTTTTGCTAGCAAAAGCCTCATCAATTTTTTCTCAGAAGCACAGCATTTATATCTCACAAACCTGACACTGATACTGAAACACAGATTTGTAAAGGTATTTTGGCATCTCCCTCCCAGCAAGTCAAACTCAGAGATTTGGCTTTTCCAGTGTGATAGTTTGCTCTTTTATTGGTTGAATTTTCCTTCTGTTGAAAGAATAGCAAATCTGAATTGACTTCTTAGGGAGCAAAATCTCAGAAGCATGAGACAAATCATTTACAAATATCTGCTAATTAACTCTTGCAGGTGCCTATCAGGAAAAATAGGCACTTCAGCCCATTGCCTCCCCACAAACCATGAAGTAATGCAACTGGCTCAGAATGTGAAAGCCCACATCTAATTCGTGATGCTGGCTACATGGTTGGATGCAGGAACAAGCATACGGATTGAAGAAAATGTGGCACGGAGGCTTCCCAACAGGTCTTCTTGGTTCCCAGCATCTGAGAGGTTTTTCAGCACTAACTCAGTAATTGTGCAACATGGACAGGCCTACTTTTTTGCAAGCACTTCTACATTTATCTGTAGCTTTGCAAAATTACCAAATGATTGAGATCTAGAGAGGTCACATTCTCTGTCCTGTATTCAGACTATTGCATGACACTGTTGTGCAGCTTAGACCCTTAGTGAAATTAATGTTGTTTGCTGCTGTCTTGGCTAGAGGGCCACAGAGAGCAGGAGCTAATTTCTGGATAAGCACATAATGAGAGTTCCCATACTGACTAATCCATCATATAAATGGAAAATGAGACCGAGAGAGAGCAGGCACAAAAGAGAATGAACAACACAGGAGCTGTGAATATCAGGTCAGTGGCGATCTTGACTTCAGAGTGTCCTGCTCCCACCTGAGGCCAATCATCTGAATAGCTTTCATCATGGTGGGAGTCTGTTGGATATCCAAACCACAGCTGAGTCTAGAGCTCAGCATCTCTTTGTATTTAAAGGGATCATCAGGACTGAGATGCTTTGCTTGCTCTGTCCAGTAGGATGCTGCATCTGAACAGCATCATTTCTGCCAAGCACCTCTGTGAGAGAACCTGAGACATTATAATTCCTAAACATCCACCAAATCCTAGCAAGCTACTGAAATGTAATTGAAGTAGCAGAATTCTGATGTGGTCAATTAACCCCCTGCTACCTCAAACTGTGATATCTGTGTATAAATAAAATAAAAGGTAATAGTGCCAGATTGTTGGCATATCAGGAGGGAAGCAGTAATGCCATGGCATGGTCTCTTCTGAATAATTCATTTGGTGCTGTGATCAAAGCTGGTTTAGCCTTTGCCCTGCTCCAGGTCACCACAAGTGAATATCCTATGCCCTCACTCAAAGCATTAAGCAGCCATGCCAAAGACAGGATCTTTGCATGACTGCCTCCAGATCCCAACACGTACCCATGTAGCCCCTATAATGGACAAGCACATGTATTATTAAGCAGCAGAATGCATTTGTACAAGGCTGACGGCACACATGACTTATTTACACTGACCTAAAATAGCAGCACTTTAAGTGATACAAACACAGAAGACTTTAAAGTGCTCCGTGGAGATTTGTGAATACAGAACCCTTTGGCTAATCCTGAAACATTGTTTTCTTAAAAAGTCGGCTCATTCTCTTTTATGCACCTGCCATTACTTTCCTTACCTAGAAGTGACTTCCTTCATTTTTCCCTATATATTGGATTATTAGCAGCTCGGTTAATAGCAGTCCTCCCACTCTTGCTGGCAGCTGCGGCCTTTCAGAGCTGATAGTTCTTTAGGGCTTAGGAATACTCTCCTGCAGGCTTTCAGGGTGAAGGATTCATGGGGTTTTCCCTTCTTTTAGTTGGGTTTCCTGATGGAAAGTGGCTTTAAATGGCCCTGCTTCAGCTATGCCTTCTGGCCAGGCTTGGCATGGGTTGTCCCCACCATCACTCAGTATCTATTTGGGGCTGGGGGCTGGATGTCCAGTGTCCCCTGGGAGGTGTGTGCCCAGATGAGGAGGGAGGTCACTGCCAGGGCAGCTGGGGAAAGCTCCTGGGGGTATGCCAGGAATGTGGGGTGAGAGGCAAGAACCAGTAAAACATTAAGATGTATGTGTGTGTGTGCGGGGGGACCTTAAAGATTATTTAACAAAAAAAAAATAATCTCAAAGTCTGACTTATATGAAATTTAATTTAATTTATTTTTACACCAGCAGCTGTCAGTTCAAAGAACAAAAACAAAGTAGCCATCTGTGCTTAATTTCATAAATCTACTGTAGATTGTCACATGATAGTGGAACTTGGACAAAAACGTGTCATGTGATTTGGTCCGGTCCCTTTAAAGTCATGCTTTCATATAGAGGCTGATTTAGCTGCAGATATGGGCATGAGGCCCGGCTACACAGGCAGCAACCTGACATGAACTGAGTGGGGTCAGTCTGACAAAAATCCTGATTTCTAGGGCTTTTAACGTCTTCCCCTCTTTTTGTGGCAAAAGTATTTTGTTGTTTGTTTTGTTGTGGAGTTTTGGGATTTTTAAAAATACATTCCCAACATGCAAGTGAAACTATGAGCCTATTTGGTCATGGCAATGCCTGCAACATGAAATGTAACATGAAATAAGTCCCATGCTAGCTGCTGTGATATGGAAAAAGCAGGGTGCCAGGAAGCTGCAGCGGAATGAGGGTGGTTGCAGAGCCAAGCAGTCTCACCTCTCATCAGGACCCCTTCCCTGGCTCTTCAGCTGGGAGGAAAAGAGTTTTCTTTAAACCTCCACAGATCATAAGTGAGTAAGAGAAATGTAAATAAATGAATTTTTTTTTAGCCATTCAAGAGGCAGGGCTAATAGGGAAAGTCAGAGTGTGTTTACTCTCCAAATTCATATTACTAAGAAAGTGCAAGGGAGAGAGATCAGAGGGGGTGTAATTAAAATACAGATCAAAAGTCGCATTTTTCAAATTGCCGTGTGAAAAAAATAACAATCAGCTTGTCATATTCTCATTTAATACCAGATGGTTGAGCATGAGTAATAGATTTCTGGCTGACAGAAATCTGCAAACTCTTTTCTTTGGAGAGTTTTTAACTTTAGCAATCCGACCATATCGAATAGTCAATAATGCTGTCAAGGTGAATGCATTTGTTTAGTATTTGCGTGCATGTATTTGTCTGTGCGTGCCGGCGCATACGTGTGTGTGGGGTGGAAATCAGAGCAGAGCCTCAGAGAAAGTAAAATTAATTCTTAGGAAGCAATTTTAGCTGCCTAACACTTACAGTCTTACTCTCACATACACAGACACAAGACTTTCCTGAGATTTTAATGCTTTCCACCTTTTGGGGGATAATTAAGTGATGACCACACCTATGCTGAAAGGAAAAGCCCACAGCTCCTTTATCTAATGCAGCTTCATAACCATAAATCAAGTTGTCGCCCTCGTGTTGAGTCCCGCAGATCAATCGCTGTCTCGAGGTGTTGCTGTGGCCCCCGGCAAGGCGAGCAGGCAGCTGCCAGCAGCCCTGCTCTGCTGCCTTCACTGGGGCTGCTTTGCCCCCAGAATAACTACAGAAAAGGTTTCATCATGGTTGTATTATTTCTCAGGTTTGTTGTTAGTGCTGCGTTACAGCAGCACAGATGGAATCTGGCCGTAGACCACCTCTGAGATGCTGCACAGTTAACAAGATGCTGCTTTTCGTTCCCACAGGATTTGCTGCCTCAGTTCTCAACATGAGATAGCACATGGACATGGGCAGGTGGGGAGGTTCAGACCAAACTGTACAAGAGGGTGCTTGTGGAGACACCACCGGCAGCATCAGCATTGCCGGTCTTCTGAAGACAAACTTTTATGTGGCCATCTCTCTTGATCCCAAGTAAAATGACACATCCCACTGCTGCCTTGCTGGACTTCAGCCATTTGCAAGGCTTGATATCAGCACAGCCAAATGACTGGGAGCCCTGAAAGACTGATGTAATGCAGGAAACATCTCAACCTGCGAGCAACACGTGGAATTCCAAATAAATTCAGCATGTGTGCAAAGACAGTAGCCATTTTCCTCCTGCCTGCTCCAGCCTGTTGCGGAAATGAACGTGTCCTGATCTCTCTTGGAGACCTGACATTTTATTTTAATTTTCCCCCACCCCCCTCTCCTCTCTGTTGTTTTCCCTTAATCTAAAAGAAGTAATTTTGAATGAAAGTAGATTATCTGGTCCTTATATATGGAAAAACAGCAATTACTGGCAAGGAGCAACAGTCTTTGTGGTAGGAGTGCGGTAGCTTTTTTCTCCTACAAGTTTGGACTGGACTGCTACTTAGAGTAATAGACATTAGTGCCAGAAAAGAGCTTGTGAGGCTTTTTGGCCTACTCCTTTTGCCAGGAAGGGATTTTTCCCTACGGGATATTGTAACCGAGCTTTAATTAAAAAAATTAGAAGGCATTAAAGCAGCACAAAGTAATAGCCTCCTTCGGTGTACCTCACATTACCAACCAACCTGTTAGTAGTCTCAGACCTTCCTCATTCAACCTACTGACACATCTGTGCTCTTGGCAGATCCGGATCTCACAACACTGTGCTGTTCAGGGATACCTAGAAGTGGTATGGCTGCATTAGCACAATAAATTAACATGGGTAGAGCACCATGCTAATAAGTTTGGATTGCTTCTCATCCTCAAGCTAGTTCTTTTAGAGCAAACTCACTTAGAACTATAATGTGAGGTACAGGTGAACCCACGTGCAATGCTAGTCTTTGAGAATGATGGTGGTATTATGGGAACTCAGAAAATCCATGGGCAACTGGAACAGTAGAAAAGCTGAACTCAAAACTCTCAGTTGGTCAAAATAGTGTTTTCTTTTCCTATGACAAGGCTCCTGGCATGAAGTCATGATACCACTAAGAAATGCAGGCTTGCCACCAATTACAGCAGTTCTAAAACTTTATCTCCTACTTATTTTTCCAGTCAGGGCAAAAGTGTTTTTCTGGTGATAATAGCCTAATCTCTCAAAAAATGTTTTCTTCTTAAATTCCATAGGTTTGCCAGTTTCTCAACATATTCCTTATGTGCTTTTCATGTTTTTAGTTAATATCAGCATATATAACTACCTGAAACACATTTTTCAGGAATTGCCATCACACCAGCCTCACTTTTCATCCCCATCTCCTTTTTTTCTCTTGGCTTGACAAGGCTGTCAGAGGCATACTTAAGCACTTGCTTTCTTCATCCTGGGTTTAATGATTAGCTTAAGGAGCCTCACATGCTCCTGTCATGCCTATTACTACCTCTATAAACTTTGTTTTTAACACAGCAGACTTCAATCATGCCTTGAAACAAGGTCTGCATCACCTGCTCCCAAAGGAAATGGAAGACAGATCTTCAGCTCATTAAGATTGACTAATGGAGCCACAGTTATTGAATTCACCTGAAGTTTTCATATGGCTCTTGAGTCAGTGCTTCTCTAATCTGGTAGGACTTTCTGAGGATAAGGTAACAGAATCCTCAGATGAAGATGTTGGCAGTGGTTTCTCACAGATCCCAAACTGTTTGGCTTCTCTTTGAGACCTGAAAACTTTCTGTATAGCAGACCACATCCTGCCTACCTTCTGTCTACTGGTCAGATCGTTTTGGGGAACTGCTGATGAGCCTCCTTCTGCAGTTTGCCTACACTGCTTTCGTTAAGATGACACATTCAGCCACCTATGTTCCATCAGACACCTCACACAACACAGTCTGGGAGCAAGTTTCCATATGGATTTAGCCCATCCAACAGCCTGTTTCATCTTTCAGGACCTCAAGACCAAGGTCAGAGGCTTGGGCAGAATTGCTATTTGCAGCTCCTGTCAACAGAACAAAGGAAGTATTTAAGCTGGTTTTACCACCTTATCAAACCTCTGTGGGTGAGGCAGGAGAGAACAAACTAGTTTTCAGGACCACAGAGGTATACAAATCTGAGGGTAAGCAGATATACATATAGGTGTCTGATGACTTGTCTGATATACCTGATTAGTGAGAAAGGACGCTTTTGAGGTTAAGACAGTGGATAGGATTCAGGAAATCTGGATTCAGTTCCCAGCCCCACCGTAGATTGCCTGTGGCATCTTGAGTGAGTCTGGTTTGCTTGTACCTCAGCTCTCTGTGTGTAAAAAGGGGGCACGGGTCTTTCTAGCTCCTTGCTCTGCCTTCAGACAGACAGAGCAAGTGCACCAGTGCCCCCTAACCCACACAAGCCCTTATCTCACTGGGCATCTCTTGATACCATCAGTGTGTGAATCACAACGCTCAAGGGAAGAGAACAATGTACACTTGATACATGTATGTACAATTAATGGTTCCGGAAGTACCAGTGAAGTATCAAAAGTTGACCACTTTTGGGAATAGTAATGGACTGTCTCTGGAAGTCTTAAACTGTTAACCAAAGTTTGAATCCAACCAGGATTGAGGATTTTACTTTATGGTTCACTGGGCAGCTTAAGTAATTTAACACTTCCATTTTCCTTCCTTCATGCCAATGGATATATAGAGATCCTAGCTGAAGAATAATAGAATTGAAACAAAACCAGAACAAGACCAAACCACCTGAACAACATGGAGGGAGAGGGCAGCAACACTATCTCACTTTGTTCATGGGTCATATCAGTCATATTTATTACATGAGTCATGGCCATATCAGTCATATCAGTCATATAATATTCGTTGTTAGATGGGCCTATGGAGATGTTACTGAACACTGAAGAAGTTTGTTGTGATAATTTGTCCATCTCTCTCTGCTTGTGAGTTTCAGATACAACCAGCCCCAGTCACTCAGGCCTTCACACTCTACAGTAGCTGAAAATAAACCCTATTATTATTTGCAACACGGTAACGTTAAGGAGTGAGAATCTTCAGAGATGCACCATTATGTGCTTTTTTGGTCGACTCAGTGGTCTTCCTATCCTTTTAATCCCTCCTAGGTTATTAGTCAGAGATCCTGCTTTGAGGGTCTAGCTTGCAATGTCTCACTTTAAGGCTGTGGTAAGGCACTTTCTCTCTCTCAAGTCTCTTTTCTTGGCAAACTCTTGTGGCAGCAGGCTTTGTAGGCAGGCTTCTTTCATTACATAACCTTTTCCTCTAGATAGGGCATCTGTAGTACTGGAGGGAGGAGGGTGCCTGATGCAGACAGGTTTTATCCTCCCACCCTATTTTCATGTCCATGCATTTTCTCCTCTTTAAGAAGACTCTAATACTTCCCTTTGCTGCTGAAAGTAGGTGGAGGAACAGCCAGTCTTTCCTATCCTTGGCAAAATGTTTCTCTGGTGCTGTTACTTATTGTGGAGCTGATCACTGTTGCAATGATCCAGAGGGAGCAGCAATGCTTCAGCTAAGCTTCCTGGGCAATTATGTGACCCATCAGAAATCCATTGAGAGCATCAATAGGTAACAGCCACCTTTGAAAATGAGGTACCTTGGATTGAGCCAGGAGTTAATTATACAAAGGGTATTTATGCCTGATGTTCAGATGAGAACAGGCTGAGATAGCCTGGCTCAGAGCTTTTCCAAGGGGAGAGCTGGAGTGGGTTGCTTGGGAAGATCACAAAGTCTGTATCCTCAGAGATTTTAAGAACAAGCGACATGAACACCTATGAGGGATGCTCTATGTATAGCTGATACTACAGTGGTGCAGAAAAGCACAGGAGATCACCTCCTAGCACTCTCTGAACATGCTTAGTGGAGTGGGAAATACTTTAAGGTCTTCTGAGAACCAGTCCTTTCAAAACTCATAGCCGTCTGAGCCCATCTCCTCTGGACCAGCGATTTAAACTTGAGTCTCATTCTGGGGGAATATCTTTGTCCTTTGGCCTCACAAAAAAAGGTAGGAGAGTCAGCTTTGGTTTATAATTGAATGCAGGTATTTAATTAGCTGTGGCAAAGTAGATCAGATTCATCAGAGGGTATTAAGAAAGTCCTGTTCCCAAATACCTGAGACAGTGGTGGTGAGGCCACTCTCCTCAACGGGAGAACAAGGTTCAAATCTCTGCTTTCTAATCAGGTGTGTGGGCGAGGAGAGAGGAGGAAGACTTGAAAGCAGATTTCCTACCTCTTATGTGGCTAAAATAAAAATATGGGGGAGAAGACTTGGTTGTTTTTTAGTATTTCTCTTATCTCCAGGAAAGGATTTACAGCCAGGACTCCCACAGGAGATAGGTGCCACCTTCTCTCCCAGTGGTAGCTGTGTAAGTGCCTCTGCTTAATTGCCTCATTGCTAAATATTTCACACCACAAGGCCTCTTGCAGACATTTCTTATCCATCAGCTAAGGCGGCTTCTTTTTTCCTCTGCAGCTTTTCTAATCTCATCCTGAGGTATCAGGTTTACTCTT
>NW_009953299.1:1713758-1722358 GCF_000747805.2 Chaetura pelagica
CTTTCCCCTACACCAGGCCTGGTACCCTGGGTTTCTGGTGTCACTGACCCAGGGCTGAGGATTCCAGTATGCAACAGGGTAGGTGGAGGTTAGGTATTCCAACAGTGTGGTTTTCCTCTTTTAGTGTGAAATCTCCTTTTACTTCAACTATGAGTATGTTGAACAGTGAGGAAAGCAGTACTTCTGGCTGAAGCATGCACACAATTAATCAAGCCTTGTGATTCTTTGACACAGAGTTCTTTGTGTCAGAACTTCTGTAAGGAGTTCCCTTTGGCTAAAATTATGTGCTTAAGGTCTTTGTGCTGCTAAACGTGGCCTACATTATACTTTCTGCCATATGTATAGGACTTCAAGGAAGCTAGTGAGATATAACACTTTTACTCCCACTGGTGCAGGACTCTGGTTTTATAGGTCAAAAAGTTCTTCAGTTACCAGTCAGGAAAATATAAATATATTTCTTGAAGTTTTTTTCTTCTTAATGAACAAGTTGATTCTATATGGGATGGTTCTCAAATTCTTTGTTTTGCCATGGAAACTTGTATTTTTCCTTCTTACACTTAAATTACATTTACTTCAGTGGAAAATACTGCCATTCCCACACATTTTAACTTCCACTAGCTTCCTACAAGAAAAAGTAGAAGCAAGGAGGAGTAAAGAAGTGAAAAAATAACAGGGTTGGCTTGGTTTTTAGACCTGCAGCTCTCTGACACCTGTGCCAACTTGACAAATAGAATTAGTCACATTTTGTAGCATTTTCTTTCACTGTGTTCACTGCTCTGGTCATCCTTCCTCTAGTCCTGGCATTTCAGGAAGAAGAAAGAGGTGGAGGGAAGTGTTAGATTTTGTTTCACAACAGAGTTTCCCTTTTCCTTTAGACAAGTCAAAGGTTATAGCAAGATGCTCCTGTCACAGATTCCCCTAGAAATATGTCAGGCCCATGCCTTTTGGGCCACACTGCGGTCTTAACACTCTCTTACTTCAGAAGGAGGAAGGGTAATTTTTGCTAATGATGTGACGTCTTCAGATTGGAAGTTCCCAGTGTTTCTCCCCACATGCTGATGCCCCCAGTCCTGGCACACAGAGCATTGCATCTGTGCATTTCCCATTTTTATTTGCATCACAAGATTAGTCCACATGTCTGGTCACCTGCAGATTGGCATGGCACCATTTTTTGGTGGTGCCAAGATATGGCTGTATACCATCCACCATCTAATCTTATAAGTGACACATTTCTGCATGTTTTCCTGGATCCAGTAACTGATCTTAGGAAGCTCATGAGAGTTTCACTTCTGTCCTGGTTTGAGCCAGGTTCCTGTTCTGCAGGACTTCAGGTTAACCTTTCCAGCTTTAATCAAAAAAGATTATGTCAACAACAATCATATCATAGGCTTTCCCGGTGCTGATTGTAACATTTATTGTTGGCTAATTGACAAAACTGCTAAAAGTCTGTTTCAGAATTTCTATTTCATAAAAATGTCTCCTTTGTTGAAGTATCAATTAGCAGACTTGGTTCAAAGTTTATTTCTCTTGCATGCAGCCATTTATTCTGTAATAATTGTCTAGATTCTGACATTAAATACTATAATTTCTCCTGCTATGTTTAAAACCACTTCCAAAGGCATCTAAGTTTTATTTCCTTCCCATTTTCTACAGAAATAGCAGGAGTTTGTTCATGCTTGGGGAGATTAATAAAACTATAGAGTAGATCGTGAAATTCACCCAAACCAAAATACAATGAGCTCCATTCCAAGACCTCCTGCAGGCTTAATTTCTTTAATTAAATATATGCCAAGGTTCCTCTCCATAAAGTAAATATATAAAATTGCATATTTGAGGGCAATTATAAGCTAGTATATTTTGACATTTTTTTCACTGCAAGTCTTTTAACCTTTATTAAGGGAATTCTGCTTGAACGCATTTCTACTTGAGACATACATAGCAAAAAAAGCTTAATGCCTGTATGAAATTTTGGACAAACTAAAGAGAAATCCTAGGAAGTGTGAGTAAATTAAACCTCGATTTTTATTCTACCAAAAATTTTGGCCAGCAAAGGCTCATCATTAGTAAGAGCTACATGCTTGTACTGAAGCCAGAGGAAGGTGTTTGCACTGAGGCGACTTCACCTTTCTCCATTCACAGTCAGACTTTGCAGGTGCAGAGGAAGACCCTTGTTTCAGAGGTGCCACAGGAAAGATGAAGAGGTAGGGCTGTTTGTAAATGGTGCAAACACTGATCACAGCTGACCAAGACAAAACCCCTCTTCTCCTGCACTTTGATTTGTTTTGAATGGGAGCAAGGCTTTGGGTAATCTCTGTCAGGAATTTCCTCTGACTCTGGGCAGGGTTTGAGATGTGGGTGTGGGAGCAGCATCAAATGAGCAGGGTGGGATGGGCTGGGAATAGGAGCTCTGAATGGGGGAACAGTGTGTGAATCAAGGGACATTTACAGGTGTTCCCGGGGTGGGTGATCCCTCCATCTTAGGGAACAGAAAGAGGCTGATGTGTCACCAATGGCTTTGAGTGGGATGGCTGAGGCAGAGGTGAGTGGTGAGTGGTGCAGGAGAACCACAAAAAGTCATGGGGTGGGTCCAGGTTCCCACTTCTGGAGGAGGCTAGAATAGTGTTGACCCTTTCATCTTTATCTCAGATCATCAGGCTTGTTTGGTCTTTTCCTAAAATGGCTCTGAATGTTAGCAAAAAGGGATAGGAAATTTTTCTGGGGAGACTGCAAAAGAGGTTAAGGAAGAGGGCATAGGTGGGGTTCTGATTCATATCTGGCCTGGGGCAGTAGGAGCTCCTGCAGCCACCTCTCCAGATGCTGGCATGTAGGTATATTAATGTGGAAAACCCCTGTGATAGGAGAAACATCCTGGCAAAGAAGCCGCAGCTCCTGCTTGAGCCAGGACTCAACAGTATGCCCGTAGTTTGGCTATCATTTTGAGCAAACCCAGCAGCTTTTGGGAGCTGCTGGAGGCTAGTGGTTCTTTGCAAACTATCCACATGGTTCTGCCTTGGGTATAACCTTGAACTTTACTTAAATAGGGTTCTGTCCTAGAAACACAGACTGACACATGCTGCACTTTATGTACTAATAAACCCAAGCCTGTTCAAACCCACTCACTTGACAGCAGGCTACTAGATGAAAGTGGGGTTGGTTCACTTATCAGCCAGAAAGAGAGAGCTCCAGAAGATTTTTCTTACACAGCATAGAAGTTTCCAACCCTTTTTTTTTTTCTTTCTTTTTTTTTTTTTTTTTTTTTTTTTAGTAGTAATCATCCTACCATAGGAACAAAAGACAGCAGGATAAAACTCACCATTCTTAACTGGTCGAAATGGAACTACTGTTTCTCAAACTTTCCCTTCAAATGCATGTGTTGAAACTTTGCCATGGATATTTTCCTGCCTTCTAATAAAAAACATCAAATGATCCATCCATAAGAGGATCTCTGACATCAATTGGTAATGGATACTGCACACTAAAAAGAGTCATTCTCAACAGGTCCTGCCCTGCAAAAACCCTAAGCCTGTTTGGCCTGACCTTCTGTGGCTTTGCCAGCCTGCACAAGAACTTACAAAAAATCCTGCAATTGTAACATCTGGGCCTCATTGTTCTATACCTTGGAAAAAAAAAGGGAGCAATGACAAACACACTTAGCATTCACATTGTCTTTCACCTGGTTTTATACATGTTTTGAATCAAGACGCTCAAGCATAAATTTCTGCTGGTCATTTCTGGGGCAGTCCTAAGAGGAAGGAGGAAGATAACCCAGCAGAGTGATTTTGTGCATATGGCACTGGGGTGCTGATTTGTGTTGGGCAGGTCAATAGAAGAGTCAGTTATTCAAGATATGCTGAAAGATTTTTGGCACTCTATTAAAAATACCAAATTGATGCTGATATCTGACTTGTGATTTCTGTAGTCCCTTTCACAGATCCACAAAACTGTAAGCTAGTTGTAAGTGATGCATTAAGAATAACAAAATCAAAGAATGGTTTGGGTCAAAAGGGACCTTAAAGATCATAGTTCTAACTTTCCTGCCTTGGGTGACTTGATGAAAACTATTATCCTGCACTTGTTGCGAAGAGAAGTTCCATGGTTAAAAGAATAATTAAGACCCTTAGTATTTTACTCTTCCCCAGTTGTTTGCTTTTGCATCAGTTGCTGACTGTTTAGGAAAGCCATCAATAACTTGTAAAGTTTCAAAGGTCAGGGGTCATGATAACAATTCTGATGGACAAAAGCATTAGAGGAGCAATGCTCTGTCTTGGGGCTGGAAAGGGGAAGATTAAAAGGTGCAGTCACAGACTCATTAACTTAAGGAGTACAGTGCAGCTTTGTTGTTATAATTTGATAGACTGCTTGGAAACAAGGAAAAGATCAGTTTGTGTTTGGGAAAGAATAATTCAGCCTCATGTGGTTGCCTTTTATTTTTAGACAAATGTGTCTCCCTTAGACCCTTGTAAAAATAAATTGTGTGGAGCAGAGGGACATTGCCTGCATGCAGAATCAATCATTTGCCAAATGTTTTCTTTGTTTAAAATATGCACTTGCTAGACTGAAGCCCAAACTGCAAAGTTCAAACCAACACTCAAATTTTAAACATTGCAGACTTTAAAGTCATTGGAGTCCAACTGGAAATCAGGGCACCACAAGCAGTCCGGGAGTTAAATTTCCACACCAGCCTTTGCTTACAAAATATCAGAAGAGGTGCAAGTGCTACCACCTGTTTCCTTCCTCACCACTCCCAGTTTTTGCAACAGCTCCACGGTTAGTGCACTCCGGCAGGATGGGGATGAACCATCAGTTTCCAGAGAGAGAAAAACATTTGAACCCATAGACTCTCTGGGTATCCTCACAGGGGACTCCTCCAGTCAGTCCTGTTAAAGTTGTTTACAGTGTTTTGTAGAATAATAATTGGATGCTAGATTTAAAAAAAAAAAGGAAAAAGAAAAAAAAAAAAAAGAAAAAAAAGGCCTTTGAACATGTTTTGTTTTGTTTTTTTTTTAAATCCAAGTCTAGATTACCTGGGAAAAGGAGATAGGGGTGCCAAGCCTTGCTCTAGTAAAAACGTAAGCAGGATTAGGAGCTAAAAGCTGGAACTCATGCTTTTTTTTTTTTTTTTCCTTCCCCCCCATAGGTGAACATTTACCTCCTCGCTAAATTAGTGTCAAGCACACGCTTTGTGTCCCTGCCTGGCTCCATTAACACACAGGATTAGTGCAGTTACTGATACCTGGGAGTTGGAAGGGAATGGTGGGGTAAGGGAGCAGAGAAGGGATGTATCCATCAGCAAAGGAGGGGCCACTCTTGCCCATCTTGGGAAGTGGCACATTAAGCCACTAGATACAAGAGGACAATTAATGCCCTGATTTTCTTTACCCACTCCAGTTTGGTAGCACATTGGAGGCCACTTACTAGATAACCTTCTTGATCAGGGTCTGTAAAAAATGACAGCCCTTGGGGGAATTTTGGGTGGCCAGATGCACATTATTTGTTCATTTGGTTTAATAACAAATGAAGATCTACACAGACAAAGAATTATTTGGTGAAGTACAGGTTTTTTTAAAGTCTAATTTTTATTGTGAATGGAGCATAACCCAGGACAACAGCTAGTAATAATTTCCAATATATGGAAAAAGAAGCTTTTCCTTTTATCCTTTCACTGTGCATGGCTTGAATCCCCAGACCAGTGCAAAGACCTGATTCTTAGTGATTTTAAGGTGATGTCAGTGGGTGTTGGGCACCTAAATACTTATAGATCCTTGGCCCAAAGTGCCTGGGCTATACTGTGATCCAGGTTCAGAGCTTTCAAGGGCAAAATGTCCATTGAAAGACTGCTTCCACTGTCATTCCTGGTGATCTTTCCATGAAAGAAAAATTTGCATCACTGTGTCTTAATTTAAATATGCAAGCAGTGTTTTACTTCTTTCCTTACTTTGTAATTAATGTATAAAGTATCCATCTCTTGGCAGTATCTCAAGCATCCAGTATCTCTCAGCCCACCTGGGCTCCAGGGCTGGGATTTGTTCCTGCCACCAGAGTGGACAGTACCAGGGGAGAAAAAAAGCAAACCAAAGGAAGGTTGCCATGCTCAATGATGAAGTGACCTGGAGAGAAAGGCCTGATGTGCCTGCTAACAGACACCAAGAGACCCCAGTGGACATCCTCGGGGAAGAAGCTCCACAGATGGAGTCCCCACCGAGAAGGTTCAAACAGCAAACCCGAGTGCAGCAAAACTGTACAGTTAAAAAAAAAAGAAAGAAAAAAAGATGTTTTTCATGTTCCATAAGGCTATGATTATGTGATATACATATTTTTATTCAAGATCAAAGAGTTGTTTTTAATAGTTACATATTCACTGATGCAAATGAGCTTTGATTTGCATAAAACGATAATTATGTTATTCATTAGGACTTGGTAAATGTTGTGTTCAAATTCCATGATCATTTTGCTTTAGGGTGACTGAGAAACAAGTTTATGAGTTTGAGGGGAAACCTATTGTGAAAGTAAATGGCAGAGTTTATTTCCACTGAGCTGGGATGATTTACCTACCTCCTACGTTCGCAGTATGGCATGTCCAGTCTAGCCCATTTTATCAGCTAATGTCTATGGGGAGGCCCAGGGCTGCTGTCCCTGCAAGGTCATCTGTCAATGCCAGACAGGGAGGGGGAGCTCCCAGTCTCCTGGTGTCATTGTGTCTTCCCAGCTGCACTGCCCGGCTCCCGGGCTGGGGACAGGCCCGGCTTCCCTCCCTGTCTCACACACACACACGCACACGCACACGCACACACGCACACACATGCTCATGCACACACACCACACACACACCTTCCCCTGGGTCAGGAGGAACAATGGAGCAGGGAGGACAGGGCAAGCCTGCGCCGAACTGCAGACACTTGATAAATGGGTGGGCAGGCGGCAAGTGACAATATGCAGAAAAGTGATATCATTTGCAAATGGATTCGTCAAGGGAAGCAAGAATATAGAAAGTGGGGGGGGGAAGACAAAGTCAGGGGCATGGAAAAGGTTTCTCATTAACCCTTGCAGGAGGGTGGGAAATATGATAGTCGCTGGGAAAAAAAGGTTAGGAACACTGCTTTTCCATCCCTCACCTAAAACCTCTGGGAGGGCAAAACGCCCCACGAGGAAGTCACATGATACTAATTGCCTTCTTAAAAACCACATTTTTAATTTTTATATGGGCCTTCTCTCCAGATGCATAGATATGCGCATCTTGGGATTTACCTGGGATTTACCCTACTTAACTCCTTCTTCAGAGAGATTCCCACCCCCCTGTTCAGAGATCGATGCCTCATAATAAGACCTGGTGCTTGGGCTGCACAGACCTCTCACTTTAGACATCCCACCCAGTTATGCTGTCACACGATCCCAGTCAGCCAGCACCCTGGGAAGACACCCACATACATCCCACTGGCAGGCCAGCAGAGATGGGAGTTATCAGGACTGGTGCAAGTGCAAAGGGCTGTTCAGGAGGGGCTTACTGAGCCTAACAAACTGTCAAAGCGGTGCGATGCACAATTTAAATATTTGTGCATGTAAATACTTTGTAAAGGTCGGTGATTAAGCCACCTCCTTTCTCCCAGCCCTCTTCTAAACAATGGTACAAGAAACACTGAATCCAGTATGTTGAGTCCAAAAAGGACTGAATGGTCTACTTGGGCTGTAGAACCAATTTTTATTTTTTATTGCAGAGCTATTGTGTGTCTCTACTAGCAGCTGACCACCTCCACCTTTCTTCTGGTGTGTATTTCTTCTGGCCCCAGTCACACAAGAAGTCTGGTGACATTTTATAACCGTGCTAGTTGCTTCCAATGAACATGGGCTGTGTTCACACACCACAAAATTTGCCTTCTTGTCTCACAAGCCCAGCTATGTCAGTGGAGTTGAGCCCCTGAGCTCAGGGTATTTTGGTGCATGCCAAGAAGGTTGGGCCATCTGCTTGGACAACATGATTGGGGATGGCTACTGGGGCAGAGCACTTCAGCAATCTGCTACTCAGGTAGTGATAGTGTCACCTCTGCAAATGAGCTCCATGCTGAATTTCTAAGACATTCAAGCATCAGGAATGTTGTTACCTTCTGTGTTTACAAAGACTATAGGCTGTGTCATCTATAGTCACAGGCTGCATGTAGAGGCAATGCTATGACCAAGTTTTGGTTTTATATTCTGTTCTTTGTATTGAGGAGGTTTTTGAGAGCTGGTAAAAGCTGCACAGATCTGTAGGATGATTCTTTGCTGTCTCAAATCATGCTCTGTTTATGATACAACCATTGTGATCCAGGTTTGAGGGTGTCTCAGGCATAGAATCCCTGACTCATCTAACCTACAGCAACCAGCAACCCCCTGTTCCACAACAGATAGAGTTGGTTTGCAGTGAACACTGGTAAGATGAACTAGATCAGGGCATGATTCTTCCCTGGCGACATTTGTGGCCAGTGTTGTGCTGCGATAGAGGTTTCCAGAGTGCAGTATTTAATGTGATACATCCTCTCTTCTGTGTTTCCTGCCATTCTTCACCATATTATGAACTTTGAAGTAATGCTTCCAGCCCTTTTCCCAGCAAAGAAATGTCATCTTCC
>NW_009953299.1:1722385-1737132 GCF_000747805.2 Chaetura pelagica
GCTGTAGTTACCATATTACAGTTATTCTATTTAAATGCACTAAACATACAGATCAAATAGCTGGATCATCCATTAACTGCCTCATTACCCTATTGAATGAGGACTCTTTCTGACTTTCACTGTGCACATGGCTGGGACATATTTCACTTAATTCCTGCATTTTCTTCTGTTCTTTGGCCCCACATTAATACTATATTTATTTCAGAATCTCTCTCATTCTAAGAAGGATGGACAAGATGACCTGATAGCCTTTCCCATCTCTGATTTCTATATGCACACTTTGTCACTATTGTGACACTCCTGCACAATAAAAGGCAGAAGATCAGGTTCAGCATCTGAAAAAAATGTTCTATTTTTCCCTAGCCATCTTGCTGTGCTGTTGGTCCTGATTTAGCTTTACCAGCTACTCATCTGTTGCTCTTCAGGGCACTGAGAGCCCAAAGATAGGAGGAGGTCAGTAAAGGTTGTACAGACTCCATCATTAGAAACAAAATTGCACATCTCCTTTCTTATCTGTTGCTGGCCTTTTTCTCTTTTAAGAGACTTTTACATTGGTCAGAAATAGGTTTTACTCTTCATAGGTCAAGCACTGGCTTTCTGACAAGCAATAGCAGGGTCTTTTGCTTAGTCCTTTTGTGCCAGATCACTCAGTTGCCCATGGAAATCCCCACTTCTCATGCACACGGTTTCAGTGCTGAGGACATGCGTTTGGATTTGCTTCATCTACATGTCAGTGACTGGAAATAGTTAAAAAACAAAGAGGAGGCTGGTCTTATGATCAAAGTTTTGGAATTGTATTTCATACATTTGGATTTCCTTTGCTATTTTGTGTGGTTACAGGGGGAAAAAAAAAAAAAAGGTATAGATTTCTCTGTTCTTCAGTTTCATCTGACAATCTAAGCTGCAGATTTTGAGGAATGAATTAAATTATTCTTTGCAAGATAAGCAAAAATCACACTCAGCTGCTCCCTGTTTCATAGTGTCTGCATTAGGGTATGAATTCAGGCTTACTCTGTACCATCGTGGAAATCCTCATAATGACAGTTTTGCTTGGTCTTGAATGTGGCTGGCCTTTTGTTTCACCTGAGGTGACTGAAAAGGAGCTGAGGAGCAACAGAAGAAACAAAAACCTTTATGGTAAGAAATCTGTAGTCAGAACAAGACTGAAAATGTGAAATTTGGAAAAACTGCTTATCTACCAGTAAATTCTTATCCTGCCTGTTGCTTTCTGCACTGGTCCTTTGGAGAAGCTCCTGGGCCAAGAGAAGCAATGGCTGTCTCCTTTGGGTGTCCTTGCAGGGCTAAACTACAAGTCCCTAAGCAGTCCCGTGCAGCTCTACCTAATTATCATTCTAGGTGTTGGTCCAGGACTCTGATTTTGAGGGTTGTCAAGTCCTTACAATAGAATGGCTTCCAGTCAAAAGTCACTCTTAACATAAGGCAAATGTTAAGGTAAATGCAAGGAAGTCTGTTTTTACTGCAATCCAAATTTAACAGCATAGTTACTCAATTTCAAGACAGGTGGATAGAAATAGAAAAACATAATTAGAAGTATCTATATGTTAGATCACCCAAGAGGTGTCTCTCTGTTTCATCCAGCTAGCAAGCTGTCAGATGCTTATGCAATTCCTTGGCACAGCACTTCCTTACATAGAAGTGTAGTCTCAGGATGAGCTTTCAGATTTAGGAACAGGTTTATCTTTACAACCCCCAATCTTCCCTGAGGATTCATTCTGAATCTGATATCTATGCAGGATAAATGCTCCCTTCTGCCTTGCAGAGCAGGGGATCAGCCCTCAGCATATGATTTCTTTATATACTGAGACAGACATTTTGTGTAACCACCTATACTTTATTCAACCTTACTTCTACAAAGAGAGAAATGAGAATAGTGGGCATAGTTCTTTCAAATTTCTCATCAAGATTAGACATGATGATAAGTAACCACTTTGGAGTGATAGGAGGTGTTAGCTGGGGTGAATGAACCTTGGGCTGGGCTCTGAGGCATTCTGGGGCAAGGTATTTCAGTGCTCTGGATATTACTAACTAATGATAAAGAGGCTTACATTCCTAAACTCATCCTTTTATTTTGTATCTGTTTAATTTTAATCTTAATTTATTATAAACAGGGGAGAAAAGCATATTCAAACCTCTACAAAAGCAGAAGGTTCTGGTTTTAATATTAAAATATGTCATTTGCAATAACCTTTATGCCTTTGTCATATACTCTCAATAAATGACTTCTAAGATTGATTAAAGACCTTAGCTTTGCTTCACATGTTAATCAATCTCACCAGCCAATTAGAGCTTTGGTGCTAGAGAGCAACAGAGATCATCTCTTAGCTATATACGGCAGCATTTATTGTGCAAGCCAAATCTTAATGACCTAATACTGGTAAAGGAACTCGTGAGACTTTATGGGAAAAGTACATCAAAAGAATTGCAAGATTATTCATGCTGATTCTTGATTAATAGATATTTAGAAGTTCTATTTCTGAAGGAGTAAAAGTTAAATGCAGAATTTGTTTCCCTGGGCTGAAGCAGAATTGGTGCTTAAGAACAGCAGACTCCTGTTTAGCCACCCCATGTCTCCCTTCTTTTTATGACTTGGATTGCATCAATTAGATTTTCTTTAGTTTCACCACCTGTAAAATGGGATTTAAACTATCTGGTTTTCTATCTGGATGATCTGAGGATGAATTAGCTCATTCTGGAAGTAAATTAAAAGTAAGACATCCGTTTCAGGGACGCTACAGTTTCCCACCTGAACAATTTAACCGGAAATTAGTTTGGAGCAGGAAGGGTAGAACTGCATCAAGCTTGCAGGCCATTGGTTCCCAGTCCTAACTGCAGTGACCAGAGGGGGCTACAGTCCATTTTCTGCATGTCTCCATAGCTGAGTTTCTCAGTAGCTTTTATAGCAGAGAGGCCACAAGCTAGATATGGAAAATGAACACTTGTATCAGTTCAGCTCAGTGCTGAAGCACACTGCTGTGTCTGAGCTATACACAAATAAACAGATCATTTCAGCCACCAGGGCTACAAGCTCCTGCATTTTTCAGAAGATTATAACTCACTCTAAACATAAAGAGAAATTCTGCTCTGTGTGGGATGTAGTAATTAAGTGACCAAGCAAGAATTGCCTTTTTAACTGTGTGTACCCTGGTCCATTCACAATGGGTTAGCATGTCCTGATTGGAATATCTGAATATTAAAGTAATTTGAATAAATAACAGCACTAGTAAATCGAAAGTAAAAAAACAAAAAGTTGAAAATAATTCTAATTGTCACAAAAGGTCTTTTGCTTTTCCTGTGCTGGGTATTTATTTCAAAATGCTTTGGCATTGTGAGGTATTGTGAAGCACTTTATTTCACAGAATATACATTTGAAAGTGTTGAAAGATCAAATTCCTAGAATTCATCTGTTCTTGAGGTGAATGCTAACAACGTGTTAGTACTAGACTGAGGGCTTTATCTGAGTTCCATGTATAGCCTGAATTCCAGACAAGATTGAAGCCAGTTTTATTTATGTTTCGTCTTGGTATAATATCTTTCTGTCATTCAATTGTCTTGGTCTAAACACTGCAGGAAAGTTATTTTGAAATTAATGCCTGGGTGTTAGGGGCTAGAGAGCTAATAGTATAATTACTTTTGTAGTCTTTATTAGTTGAAAGGTTTATTAGAAAGGTTACTATTTATCCAATGAAAGAAGACAATCTGGGTTTGATTGAGCACTGTTTGTTGTTTTAATATTGTTAGCTGTGTGAACGGGTTAACACACTTCTCATCTTCCAGAAGCTGAAGGCTATGAGAAATCCCAGGGGTAGCCAGTCCTCAGCCCACATTTGCTGCCTTTGCCAAGGAAAGATCCCCTAAGATTTCACCCCCTCCATCACTTAAGGGTTGTGATGATTTTTAATGTCACTGCCTAGATGGCCTGGAGATTTTTATCTATTGCACTTACAGGTCACCTTAATATTATCTCACTCAGAGGGGGAAAAAGTTTCTAGTGGGATAATATTAAGTTATACAGCATGACACAAGGTCAGACTGTGAGAGACAAGAATATATGAATAAAGCCAGTGGCCATGAGAGTCACCAGTGTGAAAAAGAAAAAGAAAAAAAGAAAAAAAAAAGAAAGAAGAAGAGAAAGAGGAACAAAGAGCAAGATAGGAAAAGTACTAGTGGAGGAGAAAAGATGCAAGAAGGGGGGAAAGAAAAAGGAAAGATTAAAAGGGAAAAAGAAAGATCAGGGTCAGAGTGGGTAATGTAAAGTCATCCTTCTTATCCCAATCAGCTGCACACTGTGTGCTCTCAGTGGCCATGTTCATACTGAATTAGCTCCAGACTGTTTCTTTTCTCTGGGACTCCATCTTTTTAAAAATACATCATCAGTACAACTCCATCCTGAAGGCATATTACACTAATGCATCATTATTGCAGTGGCTGACTGATGATGCGCTGCTATCGTACATCACCAGAGCTGTGCCTTGCTCTGATGAAATGTTGGTGTGGCACATAATCAGGGAGAGACACTTGGGTCCCTCTTCTAACTGATCCAGAGCTGTAGACTACACAGAATTAAAGCTAAAGCCTAGGAGAAGGGCAGCCAGGAAAAGTGAGCATTCCTGAGTCAGGCAGCATTCTGAACTTCCTGAGAAAACCTGCAGTAACTTTGAGTTACACTAGTGGAAGTGCCTGGAAGGCTGCCAAAATCCAGCTGCTAGGCTTGGACAAGGGTCATGAAAGCCTTAGCAACATGGCAGTAATGAGAGGCAGCTACCACAAGCCAGAGAGGACACACAGAAACATCCCACTCCCTCCCTGCCTGTGAAGGCAAAATCACAGCTTGACTGACAAACAGATCCACCGCAAGGGAACAGAGGAGTGGGAAGGTGGAGCAGAGGGGATACCTGTCATCAGGGGCTGGCCTTGGCTCTCTTCCAGATGAGCATCTCTCCTCCTTTCCCTAAAACACACTCAAACTCCCTCTGTGGCCCCCCATGGAAGCCAGCAGCTGCCTCAATGGATGGTTTGGCAGAATCTGGCCCTGACAAGTGGGCGGATGCTTCCCTGTTGTTAATCTGGCTGTTTTGGAAGGGAGATGGAAGAAGAATGGAAACTTGGCTGAATGGCAGCCTGAAACTTGGCATGAGACCTTCATTTCTGGATCCCCACACACATACACTCCTCCTGTCCTGCAAAGTTTGCCCAACCATATGTAGAAGCCCAACCAGTTGTTTTGAACACACGTACCTTTGCATCAGTGCTTTCTTCCAATACAGCATATGCACCTGCCTCACCTTCCAAACCAGATTCTGGTCCTCCCTCTCCCTCTGGCTTCCCATCACCCTGCAGCAACTTCTGTCTCTGTGCCCAGCTCCCCACGAGACAGAGTGGGATCAGTAACACTAACGCCCATTAGATGCAGAGTTGTGTGCCTCTGAGTGTGGTCTCTGTTTCAGATTGTTTCTTACAAAATTAGTCTGAAATAGATGCTTTCGTATCAGAGGATCCATTCCTTGCCTCACCAGTTGTCATTCCTCTGGAGATAAACACAAGTTTATCACACCATTGGTAATCATAATTTCATGATCCATGATCTCGACTCCTCTCAGTCTTTTTTCTATCATGTCACCTGTGTAACAGCAGGTCTAGAGTATGTCTGAAGTGGATCTGTTTTTCAGAATGGAATTACTCCAGCTCTACACCCACATTGCTGAGAGTTGAATTTGCTCCAGTGGTGCTAACCAAAGAGGATTTTTACCAAATAGCTTGGAAATGTAAACTGTCAAAAATCAGAAAAGGCCTCAGCTCAGCATAGCGAGGTATCGTTTTTTCCCTCAGTCTTGCAAAATTGCTGTGCACCTGCCATACTTCACATATCATTTAATGGACTTAATATCTTCCATTTTCACAAGGGAAATAATCCCATCACAAGGCTGCAACTATATTAAGGAGCATTGGTTTACAGCGTTCATCATATAAATACTAAATTGAGCTGTGTGCATGGAGTCTGACATTCCAGAATGAATATGCTGCATCAAGAAAATCTAAGGCTTTGCAAGAAGGAATTAATTTTGGCACCATTAAACAATAGTTTTGCTTTTAAAGCATGATTCCTTGCAAGTCATTGCTGGCTGTAAGATCTTCTAAAGTATTCCTTTGTAAATTCTCTTATAATACAGAAGATCCCAGGACAGATCTCTGAAAGATTAGTTTCAGATCTTTGAGAGATTCCCCAACAACTGGGGTTCATCATCAGTAGGAATGATGGGCAGAGGAAGCTTTCATCACTAAATCACAAGGGTATGTGCAAACATGTAGTCAGGAAGCTGCCTCTTCACAAAATAATTATTATCTCTGGGTTTCCAGTGCCTAATTTATAATTTTTGTATGGCCATAGCCAGGAGTTGGAGTCACTGTCAGCAGGTCAATGTTAACAGGACTAACAAATAAATGCCACAGGACACCTTGAGGCAAATGAAGGCCTGACACGTTCATCCTTTTTGTTCAGGCTAGCAGGAGACAGACTTGACCAACAGCTATGTTTTTGCCTTCCCTGCCTAGACCTGACAAAGTTCTGTTCAAAGCTAATGATATCTCTGAATTTTTTATTTTTTTCTTAAATGTCAGTTCAGTTCAGGTGATCACTCTGAAGCGCAGATGGATATGTGGGCTGTCCAAGTAGCTTTGGCCTGCAACAACAGGGACTGTAAAATTAATCTGAAAATATCTAATTTTTCTGATTTTTATCCTGTCAGAAGCCCTGTAAGAACAGTCGGTTTTCAAGTGATATTCCAGCACTGAGACTCACTCAATTTACAGCTTTGCCCCCTCAGAACTGATCAGGATCAGGAGAGAGATTCAGAAACCCATAATTAAGAGACAGTTACAGAATGCCAGGCAAGGGGTGGTGATGCCCTCAGGGACAGACAAAGCAGGTGGCAGAAGACAGGACAGGCAGGAAAGCACTAAACATTTCAAAACTGCACTGGTATATTTGCTTGGATTTAGAGTTTGTTTCAGCCAGTGGTTAGTGTTACTATTTGCCAGAACACTTACAGCTCCACAACTTTTTGATTTCTCTTTTATGGTTTCTGTCTGTGTCCAGCAATATAAGAAGGCAACACAGGCAAGGTGCCTAAAGTTAGCCTCTGATGGGGCCAGAAGGCTTGTAGCACCTTTGTATCAACCAGAAACATCTCTTAGGAAATCAATAATGCAAGTCCTTTCCTTTGGATTTAATTAAAGAAGCATTTCAGGCTTCAATTTGAAAGCAAACACAAACAAAAAAAATCCCATTGGCTTTCTCTTACAGCTGCTATCTTCCCAGTGCGCTGGAAAGTGAGGGGGAGGAATCATTCTCACATAACATGTAGAGAACGAGTTTTTAATGTCTTAATTATTTCCCGTGTGCATAAAGCATTTCAGTCCTATTGTTACTTTTCACAATCTGTTTGAGGTCATTGGTAAGCAGATCACTTTGCCCACCCAGAAGACTGTGAAACTGCAGGCAAAGCTAGAGAACTAACTGCATGTGTGCTTGCTGGTCCAAGGTTACCACATCTGATGTTTACAATCTCCCTCATGTCCTTTGACAAATAAATTTACAATATGCAGCTTGACTCTAGTTAAAAGCCCAGTCAAGACAGTGCAAATGGTATGAAACTTTACAGCAGTGCACTGATTATCAAATTAACTCCTCCATGATCTTTGGCTTTCTACTGGATAAACATCAAGGGATGTTATTTTCTCAAATTACTGCCCCCCAAAAAATCCAGACAATTGTGTCAACGTCCTAGATAAAGACTGGCTGGCAACTCTGAGCCTTGGGCTCCCTGGCTTAGAAACTGGACTGAGGAAGGGCTGAGCTCTTGCTCAGCTTTGGAAGATGGAGCCAACACCATCAAGAGCAAGGCGGTCCTCTCATGTCAGGGCACAATGTACCTCTTTACTGTCATCTTACCAGCATTGCAAAGGAAGAGGTCCTCAAGCTGAAAAGCAACACAGCAAACTCAATTTATTCTAGAACAAACTGCCCGTGAGAAATGCTTGTCAGAATCTTAATGCACTTCTACTTACTTGATTGGAAAGTCAGAGTGGGTAAAGCCCAAATTTCTCTGGATATCAAAGATAAGAATTAAAATTGATTCAAAACATTTCTAACACCAACACTGCGCCATTTAGGTTCAAGCCAATTCTAATCAAATACTTTGTGCTTGGGATTGTGGAATTCCTTTTCCACTGTCCATGACATTTAACATACTAATTGAGTTGTAGTTATCAAACACAAATTATTACAATTAACATTCGGTCTGTTTCTGCTGGACTAATTTCTACAGAACTCCTGTTTGAAGATACTCCAAAGATACATTCATTCCAAATGGAGGTAAATAAGTGAATGACACTATAGTGTAGGTGGACTCTGTGAAAAGAGACATCAACTGTGGAATATCTTCTGGAAAAAGAAACACATATTAATCTTTGAGGTGTTTATTTATAGTAGACACAGAAATATGTATATTATCTCTTGGGGTTATTCAATCCCATATAAGTTAACCTCCCTTTCAGTCAAAGACCTCCTCAAGGAACAGAATAAGCAATTGAACACTTAAAAAATTTCCTGCTGCACTATGCCACGTCTCCTCATTTTCCAGTTTTACTACTTTGACAATTTTGAATTAGCATTTATTCATAGCAAATTCTACAACATCACCAAAGGAATTCTGCACTGAATGTCTATGCAAATGAACCTCTGTCCATGTTACCTCCCACCCCTATTTGCAAACACACTGGGGCTAAGAGCTTTCTCCTGATGAAACTTATTTCATCTTGGAGCTGAGACAGAGAGTTTGGAAATGGAACAGCTTTGTCATGTGCTCACTTGTGCCCCTCAGCAACAGGACCCTGAGCGCTTAGAGCGCCCTGAGCACTGAAGTTCAGGATGAACATTTTGTAGATAGATCTAACAGTGACTCTAAGACCAACCAATTTCTATTCTAAGTAGAGAAAGTAATTTTTTTCCCCTATATTTTGGTTTTATTTTTTGTCCCGTCCCCCCCTTTTGGGTGAACAGCAATAGGAATTTGGTAGGGAGGCACAATGGATGAACTTGAGAGCTATTTAAATACTGCTTTCTTTGCTGGGGGAAGGAATTTGTTTTGATATCAAAATTACTTTTGTAGTTGAGAACAAGGAAAACAAAGTCGGGACTTGCAGATTGTCAGACAAGTCACTGCACTCTCCTAGGCAGTGTCTGCTTCTGAACTGGCCCAGATGAGACCTGTGGCCACCCTGGGCTCCTTGGGTCTCTGCACAACACAGGCTTTGTATGACTGTGTTAATCAGATGTTGTGCCAAGCTCGGTCACTGGTGGAAGCTGTAAGAGTGGAAGCTCTAACACACAAGGTTGTACAGCTATTCCTTAGTCTTACAGGCCAGATTTCACACGCTTACAAATGAGGGCTGTAAATCACCAGAAGGTCTTGCCATATTTCTTGAGAAAGACTCAATATATTAATGCAACGGGCATAATTCAAAACATTTTGCAGTAAACACTCATCACACTGGGGAAAAAAACACCAACTTTTACTGTAGTTTACTTCTAAATTCTTGGTGTCTTTTCTTTCACAGTCCATAAATGCAGGAAGTTTCACAAAAAAGGTACATTTCTTTGGCAAGTGGAGATGTATTTTCAAGGGGGTCCTAGAGAATCTGAAGCCATGGAGATGACTGCAGCTCTGGATGTTCCTGGAGAGAATGACAAAAAGTTGGATATTCAGTTTAATGGCACAAGATGGATGGGGAGTGGGAGGGGGGAGGAATATATGGAAAAACTGTCACTTTTATCCCCTAGAAGTATCATCTAATAACACAAAATTCTCCTTAAGGATTCTTGGGGTTAGGATTTATAATATGGCAGAAAAACCTTTCCTAACCAAAGATAACATGGAAACCTGCTAAGGTATTTGGAATGTCTTTTCAAACAGTGAAGATGCACAGGAGAACTGCAGGCATCCCCGGGACAGGAGGGTACAGGTGTTTCAGGCAGAACTGCCAGTGGTTTAAGACAAGAATAAGAAGATACTATATTCTTGTGGAACATATAGAAAGAATGTGAATTTATAAAATATATTTAACCACATTGCAATTTACCCAGGGCTAAACAGAGAGTATTTTTGACTGCCACTTCTAGCCAGTGTTTCAGCCTTATGCTTCCTAAAGGCCTAGGTCAATGGTCTCTCTGAGCAGGCAAATGAGCTGGTGAGCTCTTCTCTCCCTTGTTGTGTAGTTCCAAGATTGAATGCCTCCGCATCGTTTAACCACGTACTGAGCACATACATCTAACATCCCAACAGCTCCTAGCACACCTGTGCAGCCCGAGGTGACTACATAAAAGAAGCTAATAAAGCAGAGCTTACATTTCATTCATTTTATTCATCGGCTCGAGATTTCAGGGATGGAACAGAGCACAGCTGGCCCTTGGATGTCAAATATGCTTCATAAGCCAACACCGGTTCAACACACAGGCAGAAGCCTTTTCGTCTCATGGCTCTCCACAGGCAATAGAAAGGAAGTAAGTTGGCACTCTCACAGCTGGCAGTAGGGCTGGCACAGGAGAGCTGTAAATACTGTGTAGGCATGATGGTGCAAGCTGCCAGGGTGAGAGCGGGTCACCATGCCTCGAGGGGCTCCTAGGCACCCGCAGGAGGGCACAATGAAGAGTGCTTTGCTCCTTTTTAAACTGAAGTGAAGGGCAAAGGGTAGGGTGGATAACTCAGGTATTGAATCAGGTCTGGCCTAACAGGGACAGATGCTGCTGGGAGTGGAGATGCATCTGAGGAGGCTTTGTAGCAAGGAGCTGCTTACACTTGTAACCACGAAAAGCTCCACACTCAGAAGCACTGACTACTGTGGGAATTCTCCCTGCTGTAACAGAAGTAGCCTTAGGTACCTGCTGTCTTGTGCCTGCTCTGGTGCCTGGTCTTCCTACCTATTCATGTGGCAAAGGGAATCTTCTGTTTCCACCCATCTCACTTGGGAATATGCACCAGGGTGGGTACGAGAGTCTCATTGAAAGCCATGTCATCTCTGTATGATTTGGACAGCTGCTGGAGAGAAAAGGAGCACATGGTAAAGAGCTATGTTATAACTTTTGACTATTGGTTTTCAGATCAGAATGTAGTTTGTTAACTTTTTTTATCCTCAGTATCCAAAGAAAATAAAGGGGGCAGAGGTACCTCTCCTAAGGAGGCAAAGAAAGGCTCTCTGACCAGGTATTGCCTCTGTTGATGTCTTTTTTTCCTTATGACTGTGGGCACAGTCCCAATGAATTTCTGGCTTTCTTAAATTATCCAAAGCAGTTCCTTTTTGGATGCATGTTGAGGCCCTGGGGAACGTCCTTTAAATGAGTGTTTCCCAAAGCAGGATGACCACTTGCAATATGTGCTCATCCTGGCTCGTTATGATAAGAGGAGCTGCATGGTGGGACTTAGTCCCATCAGGTACCATAATCAGTGTCACCTGTGGTCTGAGTCCAGAGACCTCTTCAAAATAAGCTGTAAACATTGGGAGTAGGTGGTTGCAGAGCACAACTGAGAAGTGGCAGCCAAAAATGTCCTACCATTGGACATAAAGTTTCTTTCTCAAAACCTTTCTTCTCCCCAGGCATATCCTCACATCTCCTGAAACATGTGGATAGCCAGCCATTCACAGCACAGAGCTTTTTTTTCAGGCAATCCTACCCGAGTAGTATCCACATAGAAGGACAAGACAATACTGAACCAGTTAATATGCCAGACAGTAGTCACAGTTAAAGTAACACGTAATGTCTTTATTTCTGACCATTAACTATTATATTTAACAAAGCCCTGAGTTTCCCTGGTGGAAGATGGGAGTCTGATAGATAAATGAACAGAATTATATATCCAGCCTTCCTGAGCAAGTACTGCATCAAAAAAACCCCAACAAAACAACAACAAAAAAGGCACTCATACTCAAAAGGGCTCAAACTGCAGAATCTAGCACCTCATTTCAAATACCCCCGAGGCTGTGGATGTTCAGAACTGAGATTCCAGCTTGGCCTCTTGTAAAGCTGAAGAGTCACATGAAAAATGTGAAACTGCACTGCTTAAATTCATGTTTTTTCTCAGCCAGACGTTTCACTTGCTCCTTTTTTTTTTTTTCTTTTTTTTTTTTTTTTTTTTTCAAGGGTATGGTGTGAGCCTTCCCTTAGAACTTCCATTGTCAAATGGCAGTATCACCTCCATCTCATTCAGTCATGTTTTTACTTCATTTACACACAGGCATGTTGCAGTGGTAGTAGTACAGTTGACTGTATGGCTGTAGAGAAGCATATTAGGGTCTAACTTTGTGATAAGGAAGATTTTTCAGGCAATGATGAAAGTGTTCTTATCTTCTTCTCTTCATGGTAACCCACCAATGTATCAGTACCTTGATTTCAGTCTTTCTTTATGCACTTTTAAAAGACACCCAGAGAACTTCTTTAAAAATTATTTTAAAAACCCTCGGTGCCTTCGAGTTCTAACACTTTAAGTGTTTTTCCCAGGGCACTTGATTAGAGTAGAAAATTGTCTTTTTAATTTGCAGAACTCAGAAAAGTCAGAAGATGGCAGCAGTTCATTCATGCATTAAACAATCCCTAAATCTCGTGAACAGAACAGCTCTTCCTTAAAGTTACGTTATGCAACCACCTAAGAATAAAGATTTATAATCTGCTAAACAAAATAACTTTGCTTGCCCAGGTTCTACAGTCATAAAAGCTATTATCTCTCACATTCTGTTGCCTAAACCCCCCTCCCCCCATCAGTGCAGTGGAGAAATTTTCAGGGGCAGGTGAAAGTGAATTGTCATGCAAAGAGTTTTTATACGTATACTTTTAGTTCCAGACATATGTTTGTGAGATCTCTAAACTTTCTTCCTTATTTTTTGTACAAATATCACATTTTAAAAAAAAAAAAAAAGTTAGTATTGATATTTCCAAATAACATGAGATCTTAAAAGGAATGGTTTGGTTTTTCACCTGCTTTTGCACTAAAATGTTTTTATCTTATCTTATGCTAATCTACACACCTCATCATTTCCAAAACATCAGCTATGGGAACTCTTCTCTCCAAAGATTTAATGGTGTTAATGCCGCAGTAATGATCTATATTACTACATTTTCTCTATCTGGAGAAAATATATCATAGCACATTGAAAGTAGGGTGTAAGGGGTTAGTATAAATAATTAAACTAAATTACAGCCATCAAAAAACAGGGCAGACCAGATACAAGATGCCTCAGAAGAAATCTAGTGTAACTCCATTGCTGTCAGTGGAATTATTCCCAACTGAAACTGGCTTAAGGGACGCAGAATCCAGCATCCTAGCTTTTGTAACACAACCTCCTTGTCATTGTGTGTTCTTATTCACTTAATTCATAAAATTCAATCCATTGCAATGGGCCACCCAGCCACTAGAGTGAAGAAAAGAAAATCTTTTGTATATGATATTTCTTTGATCAACTATGTCTGAAAGTGCATTTCCCCCTCCTACCCCCCAGCAAAAGAATGCATCAGAGACCAGGCTGACATTGTGGTGCTGGGAGCTGGTATTTCCCTCAAGCCTCATTTATATTGCTTTATTGACTTGTTAATGACAAAGTACTTCCCTAGGTCCTATGAAGTACAGAACAAGTCAGAGAAATTAGAATAATACCTAGTCCTAATTAGAAGCCAGGTATCTGCCTGACATGCTCTCTTTTTGCATTTAGCAGCTTCAGATACTTGAACGTTGATTGATTGCCTGTTAGTTTGATTGATTGATAGAGAGGCTCCACCGAGCTCATAGACACACACATGAAGGGAAGCTTTTGATGTCAATATGAACAAAGATAATGATAGACTTACAAACAATGCCAAATGGTGAGTCTATGAATTAAGCATAATGTTAGCAGAAAATGTCCCCGACACTGTTCTGAGAGCAATGTGACTAGGAGGAAGACGTGTTGTGTATGACTGAGCCTCACAGCTACAGGCAAAATTGTACGGTTGGGAAGATTTGCAGGTGATGTTTCTGATTGCTTGAAGATCTCTGCACACAAACAGGGCAACAGAAATTAATCCAAATCCTTCCTTTGCAGCATCACAAAGACTGTTTTGGAAATGGGCTTCTAGACCTGGGCTGCTCTGGGAGACAGGGGTTTATCCAGAAAGGAATCAGATTGATTTTCCATATATGAAGATCACAAATGTACTTTTATATGGGAGCTAGGACATGAATTGATGAGAAAGCTCAACATCCAAAGGACAAAAATGATCAGCAAAACACAGAACTAGAGGACTGTAGATTCCTTTCCACATCGCGCCCTCATCTGCCTCCAAATAAAAATATTTAACAACAAATAGAAAAACAGAAAAACTTTAAGGGGCACCTTGATCCTCGGATGCTGCTGAGCCCGTCTTTCTCTGCCGCCTTTGATCTGTACTCCCCTCCTCTGTTCTGCACAGTGACAAATGCACTGCACACAGGGCACAGAGTGCAGCACAGCAGGACAGATCCTTTTAGCTAGAGCTGTGCAAAATGTTCATAGCAGAGCCCCAAATCACAAGAAACTTGCCTGGCTTCAGGTTTCATTGCAAACTTGGAACTCAGACCACGTTTGTCAAAAGGTTACTGAGATTTGCTGGCCCTTTGAGAAATTTCTCTTTCCCGTGCACACTGCTTTTCTCTCTCTCTCTCTCT
>NW_009953299.1:1737197-1761355 GCF_000747805.2 Chaetura pelagica
CTTTCCCTTGCACACTGCTTTGCTCTCTCTCTCTCTCTAATCTGCCTGCATTTCTAAAACTATTTCCACAGTGTTTAGGAGCTAGAGGGACTTACAGGTTTGGGCTTAAAAATCTGCCAAAAGCACTTTCTCATGGTGTCAATTTAAAACCAGGTGAAAGTAGGTGATTCATTCCAAGAAAGCAAAACAAAACAAAAACCACAAAGCAACAGCCAACTAACATTCTCTCAGTTCTTGCAAATTTGTGTGCTACAGAATCGTTTCATCAAGAGCTTGAGTATCTTCTTTGGCAGTGTCTCAGTAATGCTACTGATTGTCAGAGTGTTAGGGCCAAGCTGGACTTTCTGAACCCCAAAAGTCAAAATGAAATATAGATGCGTAATGTCTTTGCTGTCCTAAGCGAAACGAATCCCTGTGAAATGAAATCAGTTTCACACAGCTCTTTGTTTTTTTCCACCATGATGTTTAAAGACAACAAGGATCAACAAGTTTGTTAGCACCTTACTCTTACACCATCCCTGACTCAAAGATCTCACATCACTTTGCAAAGATTATCTGAGTAATTAATTGCCCTAAGGTCAAACAGGACGTCAGTGCTAAGGTTGGAACCCAGGTCTCCTTAGCTTTAAACTCAAGCTCATCTGCTTTGCTGGCAGAAGTGCTATCTAGCTCTGTTTGTGCCAATGACATTTCATGATTCAGTTTGCATATTTAAAGAATAGGTGAGTGATCCCTCTCTGGACATACCTTATGTGCTCTGGTGCACATAATATCAAGTGACATATGAATTCAGCACAGTGATATGCACTTTTTCTGGGCTTTTTGCACAGTATCTGAAATATCTACCCTTTCAGTGCCTAACAAAGAGGCTGGAACTTATGCCCAGACATAATAAACACCTCCAGTTCAAACCAGACTTTTAAGCAATGTGTTACCACACAGCAGTAAGGGATGCTTTTGTTTTTGATTCACCAGATCCATTCAGAGAATCTAAGGCTTCCACAGATGCTCCATGGGCAAGATCCCTATTAAGCTAATACCTCTTGTGTCCTGATACAGATGTCAAGCTTGCTTTATAAGCTTGGAGAGACATTTAAAATGAATAACATAGTGCCTTGAGCTAGTGCAGGTTCAGTTGAGTAATTATGTTTTAATGCCCAACCCTTGTTTGTTTTCTATTTCTCTTTGGAGATCTTTTGCCATGCAAGGTTAAAGATTACTGAGATAACTAACAATAAATGTGTCTGGTGTTGTGACTTTTGACCAATAATTATAACTCGGGTTGACTGAAATTAATCTTTATCCAATTTTATTTTGCATCATATTGCAACAAAATTGACAGAGGTGTGAATTAAGACCGTAGACTTGCTGATTAATATCAAAATGAGGATGGCCATTTCTCTGAGCTTTGACAACAACCTGAGCCCTCCTCGTTTATCAGCAGTCAGTGTGGACTGCAGCGTTGCAGTAATTGCTTAACTGCTCATTTGCCCGTTAGGAGTTGGGACTCAAATGACTTGGCTTTGGAGTGGACTTGAGAAATGACTCAGAGTTTCAACAGACACACCCAGTTACTGTATTTGTAGTACACTAAAAGCCTTCCAATACAACATATTTTTTAAAGAAAGGCTGTGTATTGCTCTCTGTAGACCTGAGGGCATATATTCAGTCACAACATAGGTATAAGTTGAAAGATAACTGTGCAAACTGCAGTCTCACATGCTGCTGGCCTGCTTCAGTCCTATTCTGAAAGTGTGCCTGGTGTGGGCAGAGGAGCCCCTCTTTGTGTAAGCCCCAGTCCAGCTGCTGCAGTTACTAGGGTTAGCAACAGGGATGCTTACACAGGAGGTAGTGCCCTCATGTCCTATGTATGTAAAGGGTTGCAGGTGTCCATCTGCACACTTCCTGATGCAGAGACCAAGATTAGGTGAGATTTGCATAAGTGGTCAGTCATTAACAGTAGTCATGGCTTTGCTGGTCTACACTGAAAAGAAACACCTTACAGCCACACTGCTTTGTGGAGCTTTAACTGATCCAATCCTAGTGCTGGTCATGTCTGAGATACCAACCAGTTTATCGAGAGCAACCAACAGAGGTGGGCAAGTATAAACCAGGGCTGTGTTGGAACCCGTACCTGAGGCAAAAAGCATCAGCAATTCTCATCACAAAAACATCCTGCTACTTAAGCTACATAATCTTCACTACCCAGCCCAGGAGCCAACACTCTGGTCCACCATGATCAAACAAAACAGTTTGAAAATAAATGGAATTATTTCTAAAAGTTCTCAGATTTCCCCTGGTTTCTTTTTTTTTTTTTTTGATACAGATTGTTTAATTTTTCAATTATAAAAGCTTTAGAAGTACTGTCTTCCACAATGAAACATGTTTATTAAGCAGATTATTATCTTTCCTGCTATAAGTAGTTTCTAGCATTTTGGTGCCACAGAGGAAGAACAGCAGCAGATTTAGTTATTAATAATATGTTGTCATGACAATTTTTTTTTGCAGCATTGGAAAAATGCTCTCAGTAGCATTCTAGGTACAGCCAGCTTTCAAGGTAGTGACAATGGCTAATTCATTTGGGGAAGGGTGATAAGGGGTAGGACTTGCCCTCTGTTGAAGTTTGAAAGATTTTCTAGCAGGCAAACTGTGGTCTTGCTTGCATTTGTAATTGTCCACTCGTGTAAGTGGTCCCATGAGACTTTCTAAGATTATTGGGTATGAATGAGAACACAGCATTGATGATACAGCTGAGATTTCTGTTTATTTTCAAGCTCACAGATTCACAAACTGCAGAGCAATTTCAGGAAGGTCTTTGAGAAATATTTTTTTTTTGTCAGTCTTGGACTCAAGAATTCAAAGGCTGCTATTCTCAAACAAAAACCCTGCAATTCCCCAAAAAGAGGTCTGTGTCAGAACAAAAAATGTGCTAGAAATTTCTGTTTTGAAGAGAGGTTGTGGTTTTGGTTTTTTGTAATCCCTAAGCTCGATGCCATTTTTAAGAAAAAAATTGGATATTAGCCAAATGTGACTTCAGTCCCATCAGAGGAGTAAACTTTACACTAGAGGAAGTCCTTTCAGAGGAGCAGACTTACATTTGAAGCTGTTTAGATACCCACTGTATTTGGGCCTAAACCAATTCCTAAGTCATACAGGTATTCATCCCCATGGTCATCACACCATTTAAAATGGGGAGAAAAGACCACCTTTTAAACATTTTGCCTGCTTGCTGCACATCATCTCAGCACCGTGCACTGCCCCCAGGCAAGCAGATACTCTCATCTTCCAGTTAGTCTACTTTATATGAAAAATAAATATCCATTGAACTGGAGGAGGAGAGCACTTGCGCACGTGTGAGGGGGAGAGAGACTTATTCTGCTGCCAGAGATTAGCGCATTAATGTGAAATAAGGAAGAGAGGTCCAAATCTCTGGGCAAATAAATATTTTATTATCTACAACAAGAGGAAGGGCTTCTGCAAGAGATGTCTTGCTGCTGAAAACAGTGTACAGTGGATTGGGTCTCTTCTCGGGGGAAACCTGACCTTGAGCTCAGGCAGAATGGTAGGAGAAAAGCAAGCCTCCCTTTCTGTGCTGTGTCTCTATCCAGGGGACATGGGAGGAGACTTTTGTCTTCTCTCACAGTTTTTATGAGAAAAGGCTGACCTGCTTTAGGCTTCGAAAACAGCTTTCGGTTTCAAAGAGACATGGATCCTCACCTGCTTTTCTGGGGCAAGAGTTAGATCTGTTTTCTCTTCTTAGCAGAAATATCTCAGTTTCCGGCAAAAAAACCAAAACCATCACATCAGACATAATTTCTGGCAGCCAAGAGCTGGGCATGGATGTGGCAACAAGCAGTGAGTGAACCCTGCCGAAGTAAAACTGATCCCATCAGGCATCTCATGTCCACACTACCCAGGTCAAGAGATGCAAGAACAGGAGCCGGATCAAGATGCACTTATGTGCTTGCTCAGTGACACTCCCATGACCAAACCTCTCAAATGCCCAACCACCAGCCCATCCAGCCCTGCTAGGTCCCACAACAGAGCACTATGGGCATGCTGAGTTCTTTTTGTAGTTGTTCAGGTTGCTATTGAACTTATTATCTGACCTAAGTGAGCATTTGATAGTAAATGTACATTTTAGCATAAAGTGATGTGCCACTTCTTTACATCTGAGGGCCTGGGGAGGTGACTGGTTTCTTAATTTCCCTGTTCACATGGGTGAGTATTCCTAGGAAGGGCAACACTGGGCTGCAGCTTCAAATGAGCCTGGAGGAGACACAGGATCTCTACATAGAAGAGAGATATGGGGGCAAATAGCAGATAATAGGTGCTGATAACCTGCCTAGGAAGGTTTGGTACTGCCCTTAACTGAAGCCTTCCACTGTGTGGGACTGACATGTGCTTTTGCAGAAAAGGCCCCTTTGTTCTCCAGTAATCTCAGAGATGAAGGAGGGAAACCTCTTACATGGTGTCATGTCCCACCAAATGGCTACGGCTGGAGTCTCCCAAAGGTGGGGTCAGCCCTCTCATAGCTAATCCTGGTTAACAATCCATTTGGAGAATTTAACCTCTTGAATTCTCTGGGTGGTATTTTAAGAGTAACATCATTACCCAGGAGGCTTATACAAAACACAACTTGTCTTAAAATTGAGGAAGGTTATAAAGCTTGTAAAAAAACGCACAACAACATAAGTCTCAAACCAACAGGTTACAACCAACAGAACTCAGCAAAATTAGAAATTGTGTTACCCTTATGGCCAAGAATAAGGTTAGATACAGAAAGAGAGGGAGAGATGAAGGAAGAGGGGACAGAAAATATATCACCACCCTTGGATCTCAGCATGACATTGTGGTCCTTGGATGGTGGGGGTGCGCCAAGCATTCTGAGTTTGCATCTTTTGTGCTACCCAGCCCCACCTTTTTGGAGGGGCTTGATATATCTAGTGCAGACTCAGTGTTGAGTTTTAGAGTGTTCTGGAAATGAGCTGAGTGGGCATGGGGGTCCAGGTGGTCACTTGCTCTCCCCCAAACAGGTTGACTGAGCAATGACCCTTATTCTACATATGCACCCTGTTTGGTGGCCCACACAGGGCCTTCCCAAGAAGGTTCTCTGCCTCCCCAGGGCCCCACTTGCCAGCCACTGTTCCTTATCTAATAAGGACAGTGTCCTGCCTATCAGAGTGGCCACTGAAGGAGGGGCTCCCCTTGCAAGGACAGTGTCCAGTTTATCAGGGTGGCCACCAAAGGAGGGGCTCCTCTTGCAAAGACTGTGTCCAGTTTATCAGGGTGTTTACCAAATGAGGAGCTCTCCTTGCGAGAATAGGGTCCAGGTGACTTATCAGATGAGGGCCCCACCCAAGCACAATGTCCAGTTTGTCAAAGCGGCTGTTTTGACATACTTATTCATTATGGGACTCTACACATGGGACTTGAGAAGAATGTTTCTTCGAGAGAGACAAAACACTTTTCCTATATCTTCAGGACGTTTGTGGGGAGAAGAGGACAGACTCAGTGTGAGGGATGGTGTTTATGTTTTACAGCAGAGGCCTATACCCTTGTGCTTTCTGGGTACATGGGGAGGGAGATAGAGGTATTGCTTATATCTTTCATACCTGGAGGAGAACAATGCTCTACTGTCTTGGGAGAAGGGAGGACTACTGTTAGATATATGAGGCTAGGGTTTATGAGCACTGATAAGGTAGCTCAGTTTAACCTGAGTAGCCCAAGGTGTTGTCTGCTAAGACTGTTTTGGTTTTAGCTCTGAGCTGTATGTCTGTAGACAGCTGGGCACATTTTCTGACACTCCAGGAAACTAGGCTTCTTGTGGCAGTACTGCCCAGATACGCAGAGGTGGACACAGCTGGCCCAGACTAGCCCCAAAACGCCTGTTTCACAGGAGCGTGGGGACTCAGCACCCAGCTATAGCCACACAAACCATGGCAGTAACAGTATTCACTGCACCCCAACACTGTGATGGCTGGTATTTCTTTGGGAAGAAAAGGTGAAGGCCTTTTCCCACCACAAATATCCTGGGTTGTGAAAAAAATGTCAAACATAGTTGTGATCCTGGCCTATGTCAGAAGGAAATAATAGAGACATCTCTGGCAAACATGGACTAAAACGGCTTCAGAAGGGCTAGGTCTCTCCATCTAGGAAAAACTTGACAAAGACCTTCATCCCATGTCTTTGCCTCTCAAACCTTGGGATGAGGAGCAGCAGCAAGGAGGATGCTTTCATATATGGGTAGTGGATGCCTGGGTAACGGATGGCTGGGAGCATGCAGAGTGGATGGGCACTACCCATACAATGAAATCAGGCATCGTGTGAGACACCTGATATCTAAGGTGTGCTGATGTGTCCCAATATGTGTAGCACAAAGAGCTGTGGGCAGACATTACAATAAGGGGTACTCCAGCTGCCATGTGACTGCAGGTTCAAGTAGCATCTGGAAACCTGAAAAGCCCACGGTGAGTGCAGCCCAGGGAGTTTCTCATCTGATTTTTCTGCCGCAATCGTTTTGGGGTGGCAGAGGTCCTGGCCACAGCACCGACGGGCGCCTCTGCAGGGAGGATCAGGTTGCAGTGCTGGAGCAGCTGATGCACAGAGAAGATGGCTGAGCTCAGCCTGTGCTCCCATAACATATGGCTGGAACATGAAGGATTGCAAACACAATCTCTACCGCGCAGAGCAACTGAAGGCATTTAAACTGCTGATGAGCTTTTATTGCAGTGTGTCTCTACTGCTTTCCCAAGCCATACCAGCACCATGTATACTCGGGAATTAAAGCACACCTTGGGTATCTGAACACTACTTGTCATCTTGTGGCTATGGTGTGGAGAAATAACCAGGACAGATGGTTAATTATATTAATGAATAACACTTAAGACTCTACCACCTACCTGTGCTGTGGCTAACCATGCATCAGGCGACTTGAGGTTTGTAAGGATGAGTCATATTTTTATTAGAAAGTTGGTAGACTTGGAAGGAAATGGACAACCTCCTAGGCACACAACTCCTTCCTCCAGGCAGCAGCAAGAGCCACAAGCAATAAGCATATCCCTTAAATCACAGCTCTCCCTGCACTTCTTTGCTTTCCTATATTTTTATTGGGGATGCAAAACTACAAAATCTAGTTTGGCACTCCTGTAGTCTAATGGAATGGCCTTTGCAAGCACAGTGGGAAACCCAAATAGGAGGTCTTGATATATCCCTGAACAACTCCTCCTGGTGTCCTCACAGGCAGAACTGTCTCAGAAAGGCTTGTCCATCGCTGAAAGAGTTAACAACATCTTGTCAAGGACATGCAGTTATCTGGAACTTTTGTTTATACAGAGAGGCAATAAAACATTCAGCGCCTTAGACCAGTGCAAGAAGGGTCAATACAAGCTCTAGCAGCTGTATATAAATTAACCTTTTAAGTATGGTCTAATCCATAATGATTCATTGACAGGAATTATTCCAGGAGGCTGAGCTGCAACAAATTGTAGCAGTTGTAGCTCACTACAGTACCTCACAGTCGCTGAAAGCTCAGCTGCCTCTGAAGATGAGGTATCTAAAGGAACATTTTAAAAGGCTTTGACAATGTATTTCCACAATACTTGTTAGAGGTAGGACATTTCCAATGATCTTATATTCCTAAAGTGGAATAAAAGTATGAGGAATCTGAATATATACATGAAGGATGTTTTGAAAGATTTTTGCTTTTACTGCAGTGCTGACAGAATATGAAAAGGATGCTACACTCCTACACACTGGAGTGGTCACCCAAGAGAGCTCATTTCTTCTCCTCACTAGGATTTAGCCAGGATAGTGCAATAAGTGTTTCAGCTGAGAAGCCTGCAGCGTATTTGCAATTGTCAGAATTAAAAGTGAAGAAAGACAAAACAACCTCTCCACTCCCACCCTCTGTCAAACATGCCTAATGAATAGCTGTACATGCACTATATCAGAAACCCCAAACGTTGATGGCAACGCGAGGCACTAATTTGTTAGTTATCATATCTGACAAATTGTCATCATGGTTCCACTCCTTCAGAGGGTGTTGTGCGTGTGACCCAGGGAAGGGCTCTTAGGCTTGAGCTAATGGGTGTATGACTTGGAACAGAAGATGATGTGCCAAGATGGGAACCACAGAGTGGGCTGCCAAAAAAGAACAGTATAATTATCTGTGCATAATTCACGGCCGGAGAATAAGCTCTCCTCCAAAGTTGTCTGCTGTGGAGCTGTACCAGATTCATGGCTTTTTCAGTGAGTATTCACGAAGTAGTGACAATCTGTGCAGAAATGTTCACTTCTCCAAATTTTTTTTTTTTTTCTATTGGATTAAAATAGATATTTCTATAGCACTCTGCTCTTAGGACTGGTCTGTTAAGACAAGTGATGACTCACAGATGTATATTCTTACTTTCTTGGATAGTTATCTCTCCCATCTAATCCCTCCACTGACGGGATTTAAAAAAAAAATGACACTGCAAAGAAAAGCACTAAAAATACAAACTAGTGCAAGCGTATTGGCTCACTGAATCTTCAGAGCTGCCATTATACTGTGACAATGGTGGTCCTAGTTCTCCAATTTCCAGGACAAACATGCAGACAACATGAGCCAAAAGAAAATTTCCTTCAATTCTTAGCAGTTTTAGGCAACACAATTTGTCAGTTCAGGTTCTGCTCAGCAGATGGCAAGGTATGAATGCACCTGTGAGAGTGCATGTATATAGCCCAATGCTCTTTCAGTTGCTATTAGACTGTATGAGCCTTATTTGATTCTTTTACCCCCATCAGAGATACCATGCTTCCAGTACTGTTATGGACAATGAATATTTTGTCTCAGTAATAAGTAAAAATTAATTTTCCAAACTGTGTTAGTTTTCTTGAAGAAGATTCAGCTTCCAAAAGGGAAAGCTCAGGAAATTCCTTCGCTAGCAAGTCTCTCTGGAGGAGATCAGGGTGAAGGACTGAATGTCCTATAAGGGCTATTCAAAATGTGAGGGAGAAGGCTCTTAAAGAAAGGCAAAAAAGATGGAAAATGTTCCCATAAATGCTGGCAAAGAAGATGCAGATTTTGCTTGGGCACATTTCTTTTTGAAAGCTGATCCTGTTTTGTAAGGGTAGACAAGGAAAAGTTGCCAAACTCGTAGGACAACGAAGTTTGGAAAGCACTGGCAAAATATGTGGATTTGGATTAAATTTGACAAAATGTCATATTGCTTTAAGGCTCCTCAGGGTGTCCTGAGCCATTTTTGCTCCATGTAATGCAGATTTCCTGTAAAGCTTTGGCACCAACTCCTCTACCCCGAGCTGCTCAAAATGTTGCTGTGGCCGTGCTGAAGCTGTAGGGATCCGGTCTCATGGGAATTTTCTCAAAGACTCTGTGCTGTTCTCCCTCTGTCTTTGTGTAGGAACACCTACCCTGACAATATTCTGGTGTTACAGGCAGCTTGTGGGTACGTGCATGGGGTCTGTGACATCCAGGGGTACTTGGGAAAAGCTCATTGGGTCTGGCCGGAGGGGACAGTGCTAAGTGAATGTGGAGTTTGGATCTGAAAGTGACGTAAAGCACAAATGTGCTTTCCAGGCCTCAAATAGCTTCTTCTGGGGTTGGTTGTATGAGATGACACTTCTGCACTTGAGGCGTAAACCTTTCTTGTGCAATTGTCTTCCATTACTTTGCTGGTTTATAACCACAAAATGAAAAATCAGGACTGGAAAAGGATGTCCTGATTCTGGCAAAATGCTTCAGTCAGTGGGATAATTTATCATTTTTAGCCCATGTTTGATTGCTTTGCTGGATTGGGGTGCAACTTTCTTGGTAGATACTGAAAGACTTTCACTTCCTGGGAACGGTCTTGGAGGGAGGAAACAAAAACTTTTCCTCTCTAACTGCAGAAAATGAATAAAAATGTGTGAGTATACATTTAAAATTAATTTCCATTTCTCTTCTGTGTTCACCAAACAACTCAGCAAAGCAATAAGGACCTAAGCTTGCGTGAACAGTGAGGAATGAACTCTGCAGTCTATTAACTTGAGTGAGGAAACTCTGGGGTAGGGACATGTCCTGTGGTTTGTACTCATGGAAGTGTCTTTGTCAGACTGATCAATTGCCCAGAAGGCGTCAAACTGGACCTAACTGGGGGGTGTCTCCTGAAAACACCTCAGAGACAGGCTGGTGCCACACCCGAGGCTGCTCTGCTGATAATGAGATGACTTCAGTTTCCAGAGATCTCAACCTGGGAGTTTTCATTAGTGTTGTGTTCACTGAGAGGAAATTACAAAGAAAAAAAGAAAAAAAAGTAAAAAAAAAAAGTACTGGAAAATCAAGTGCACACATGTAACCAGCCCCAGCATTGATCTAATGTAAATGGTAGCACTTATGAGGCAGACAATCCAGCTTCACATTGATCTTGGCAGTACTAGTAGGGGGCAATATTTACATTTGGTTGAATTGCTCTTGGACAAATTTTCTCCACAGTATTAAATACAAAAGGAGCTTTCCATTAACACCAGGAGAGCAGAGCTTTTCATTTACCTATTTTTGTTTTCATTTATTAAAACAAAAAAATACATGGTACTCTGTTCTGTTGCTGGTCTTATACTGGGATAGCTGCACTAAGGAAAGTAGCAACTACATCAAAGGCTGCAGCACAGAGGAGTATTTGCAGCAAACACCAGATTTTTCTGTAGTTTTTAAAATACAAAAGAACAAGGAATTATTATCCTTCTTCTCCCAGAAAAAAAAAAAAAAAAAAAAAAAAAGAAAAAAAAAAGAGCAAGAAAAAAAAAAGAGCAAGAAAAAAAAAAGAGCAAAATCAATATTCTTCCCTGGGTCATTTCTCTAAGCTTCCTTCTTTCCTAAACACTCACCTCATGCTATCTCCATTCTCAAGATATTCTACTCCTTTGATGAAGAAAGGAGGGAAACAAGGGGTGTGAGGTTTTTTTGAGTAATGGTTTGGATACATTTCAGCCTGATGTGAATTGCACCATAATGTGCCTGTTTCTGTCCAGGTATGACAGAGTTCAAACCCTGCAAGTGCGTGTATGTGTGCGTGATTGTACGAGTCCTGCCCATTGCATCTGGGCAGTCCCATCACATCTGGCCAGTTTTATCCTGCTATGTGGTAAAGTTTTTGACCCCTTACTATGTTCAAGTAGAGAATGAAAGTGCCAAGGAGACGCTGTTCTTGCATGTCCCACCCCACCACTCTGGCAGCAACTCGGAGTACAGTGGTGGATGATGCCTTGCTGGACACTTGCAGCCTCCTCCTGGGCATGTGACAGGGAGAAAAAAATTGCAGAACAGAAGAGTTTATTAGCACCAGGAAGCCACTGTCTGTGGCATATCAGCATAAACAAAGAAATAGTCTTAACAGAGAGCCACACCTAGAAGTATTACAGTCTTCACATGGGTTCACACAGCATGTGGTACATGAAACCAGGTAGTGAACCCATAGCAAGCAAGGAAGAGCAAGTTTATAGCAGCTAGAAAGAGAGCAAACAAGTAATGTGAAGGGAGACAAAAACCCCCATATAGTAGCAGGGAAGCCAGAACCAAGTCTGTATGCAGAGCTGACCATGAAAGATAAAGATGAGAAAATGAAGGTAAAGATTTTTACTGTCTCACTGGGAATTAAAGGACAAGAAGCAAGTGAGATGCTGTTGCCAGGAATAATGCCTGAAACACTGGAATAGCTGATAAAGGTGTTTGATTAGAATCATGACCCTGCAGACAGAATGAGACTCTGGAGAAATATTGCATCTTTTACCCCACCTCAAGAAGCAGGAACTGAGATAGGCACCTGCCTTGCAGGGCTGCAAAATCTATAGCTCTGGAGATGTTAAACACTCCCTAAATGGAGCCAAGATCATCTGTAGGACACACAAGTCCCTCTTCTAGAAAAGTATAAAAAGAGGAGATCTAGCCCTAGAGAAACACCTCCAGATAACAAGGGAACAGCTAGCTATCCCAGGAAAAGGTCAAACCAATACAGCAAAGGAAGGCAGTGAGCAGGAGGGAACAGTCTACCAATAACACAGGCAGCAGAGGCCAGTGTAGGAGCTCTGTAGTGAAACAACAAGAAAGGCTGAAAGACAAATGCCTGGCAAGGGTGAAGATGCAAGAGAGGTGGAGAAACAAAGTATTTGTCTCAATTCTGAGACTCCTTAAGGAATAAAAAAGTGGAATACCTTTCAGATACCCACAGTGTTACTTCAGCAGCAGGAGGGACTTTGGGGGTCTGCACAGCCAGCAGATGATGGCCACCAGCCCTCAGGAGCCATATCTGCCCTTACAACAGCCAGGACAGAGCCAGCTGGGTCATGAAGCCCCAATGTCATTGAAAGAAGCAATAAGCAGCAATTCTAACCTGGAGAAATGTGACCACATCGTGGTGATGTACAATAAAACCACTTTGAGGTCAATGGTCAATGCAGGCTGTTGATAATAAATCCATGAAACAAGAGACGTTATTGCTCAGAGTTTATAACAGTTGACATTCAAGATCACCACCCAGGGCAGAGCACCAGGGCAGTGCACAGCCTCCCTCTGGTCACAGTACAAATCCTCAGTACCATTCATTTGCACAAAGAGACAGACAGTCTCTGTGGGCCATGTCCAGGATTCAAACAGGACTAAAGGGCATAGCTTTGTTCCCTGTGCCACGTCAGAAGAGATAACATTGCCCAGAGAATCTGGCCCAGACTCTGTCTACATTGTGATCAGAGACCTCCTGACTGTACAACCCTGTGCATTGTGTATAAAGGGTGAAGAGGGGAATAAAACATATTATCCTGACCTGGTTGCTTTTTTGGACATGTCTGAATGCCTATACAAGGTACCAGACAGAAATGGATCAGGTCCAGAGCTTATACGTTCCTGTTTCAGAAAGTGTACTATATACTTTACAGTAGATCTTATGCTGCTAAATTATATAATCATTAAAAATTATTTCTTCAGCTTGTATTTTTAAGAGATGGCTAAATCTGTGGTTTGCCTACTGTGCCAAGAGCCTGGCAAGTGGCCACATGCTTTCGCACATCTCCTTGCAGACTTTGGGGTCGAATTCTAAAACCAGTGGTGCCATCCTACAGCTGAAACAATTCCATCTACATGAGCTCAAGTGCAATCACAGTGAGACCAACTGCCTCTTTGTTTGGCATCAGGATGTATAAATATCTGAAGTTTCCTATGCAGGTATCTATGGATTTCAAAGTAACTGGCATGACAGAATTACCAATAAAAGAAAGATTACTTACACAATAACCACCACTTTGTCACAGATGACATTTCAGAGGAATCAGCTTTGCCCTTTTTTTTTTTTTTGAAAATGAGTAACAAAATTTTACCTAAGTAAAGTTTGCATCTCATTATCAAAATAACTCAACTGACCTGCATTAAAGACTGTATAAGAATCTTTGAGAAATAACAGGAGAGGAATATGCAGAGACTTTAAGCTGGACATTCTCTCCAATAGACATAAGATAGCACAGATGACCTACCTTTAAAACACAACTTCACTGAACATCTGCTTTTTTGTTCCAATATACACCAGGCAAAGCATAAAACATATATTTAAATGTGTATTTATTTTTTTTAATACAGTTTTTTAAGCATAACTTGAGCTAAGACATCTATTCAACAACTGAAGATAAAAATACATTATTTAATTCTCTTTGAAAACTTATGCTTCACAATATTCTTCAATGGGGAATTGCAGAGTTTTTTGTGTTGCCAAGGTACAAGCAAGATCCAAGAAGACAATTCAGTGCAAAGGTGTTTACCCAGCACAACTCTGTTTATTTTATGTTGAGAACAGTCACTTCATTCTGCTCTAAGTAATATTTAAGATAGAATATGAGGGAGAAAAAAGGAGAACTTTCTTAAGCTGTATTCTGATAGTGTTTGTTACTAAGTGCACCTGCCTCCCTTGAGTCTCAGCCTTATGTGCTGGCCAGCAGGACTTTGAAAGGCACATATGTCCCTTGAAAATGTAATTAGTACCTCAGTGGAGTCTTCAAAGGGCAGAAGTTCTTGGCTGGTACCTGTTTCAATAGAAAGAGAAAAATACTGGACATTCTCTGGTTTGAAGCGAAGTGAAGATAATAACAAAAGGAGAGGGAGGACAAGGGTAAATACAGTGAAAGCACCAGGATGTGAGACAGCAATGATAAGAATCTGGGGGCTCTGCAGTGATGTGGCAATTCCCTTAGCCTGTGGCAGGAATATATCTCACTGATTAGAGCTAATTAGGGAGGACGAGGCTTGGGCCTTTTTATCCTCCTTGGTAAATCTGCCTTCGATGCAAATGGTTATAACACAGCTCTGGTTCTAAAATGGGTTTTGAACGTCCTTTCTTTGCTGGTCCATTTAAATAAATACAACAAGCTCTCTAGGTCTGTTATGCACAACAAATCTATTTTGGTTCCTGATGACTGATTTTTTTGGCTCTGCAACTGCGGTGAGAACACCAGTTTTGTTTCTTTTTAGCATTGTAAAGGAAGTCTTGTGTAATTTTTAGAGTGTTGGAAAAAGTTTAGAAAAGAGGTAAGGAGGTGACGTGGATTCTGGATTCTGCACCTTTTGTTGAGGGACCATGACTGATTTATCGGTGAGAAAGTTATAAAAAAAAAAAATCATGACCACAAATTGGGATTGACTGGCATTGAGAAAAAGATACTATTCTCTGTTCTAGCACAGACCATTTTAGTGAGATCATTCAGTTGGAAGCTGGAGCCGGACAAATTCAGGTTGGCAATAAGGTGCACTGGCTTTTTAATGGGGGAAGCAATACGTTTGTAAAAAAGAGTACTTAGGGTTATTGCTGACTTATCCTTAAGTCAAGACTAAGTGGCTTTCTGAAATTCAAATGGGAACTGGGGGTTTGGTTGCACAAAAGCCTGGATAAGGTTCTACTGTCTGCATTATGCAAGTGGCCTCTAGCCTTCAAACCAACTAACCTAAGTACTCAAGAGCAAGGGGCAGATCTCTGGCAGTTGAAAAGGTTGAATAGCACATGTCCCAGAGATACCCAATTTGAATACCAAATCTCCCAAATGGCCACAAAATGAGCCTCCTTGGGGAATCCAAATGTTTCACCATATTAATCAGAAAATTAAGACCTTAAGTGTATGGAAACATGCTTGTGGTGACAATATGGTTAAATCCAAGCAGTACCCAACAGCGTACGAGCACATGTACACTGGGTCAGGGAGCAGCACACACTTGTGCACAGCACCATGCAATGCAAGCAGCTGCAGAAGCCAAAGCCAGGCCAGTGCTGGGCTGTGCCAGGCCAGTCTCGGGCCTCCCATCTGCTCTCCAGCACCGAAGCTCATCCACTGAACTCCATTAGGTGAGAGGAGCACAGCTGGAGTTTGATGTCTCACACAACTCATCAGGATTTTAATGCAGCTTTGGTTGCTTGCTCTTAATTGCTGTGCCTCAGAAGATGGTTTCTGGTCAGCCAAAGTCTCTCAGCTCTACAGGTTCTGTCTTGGTGGCTGCTGGCCAGCTGGGGAATGGTTTCAGGGTTCATACTCTTGAAAGCACAATGACCTCGGGCTGATAAAGAAGAGCAAGATGGTAACCACAGGCACTCGGGACTCATGAGGCAAGCCTGACTGCTGTGCATGTGACTGAAGAAGCATCTGCAGTTTTAGTTCCTTTATTGTGCTTAGTTAAGTGTCCTTTTTTTCTCTGGAATGCTGAGCCTTTTGGTTGGCACAGTTTGGGCTTTTGGCACATATATTATTATTTTTTTTCCTCTGCAGTTAGGAAAAGCTCTTTTTTTAACTGTGAACTTTTTTTTTATGAAAAAATGCCCAAAGCTTAATAAATTCTGAAGGTGGCAGCAATGAAACAGAGCAAGGTTATGGCTAGAGCTTCTAGGGCAGGTTTGCACCATAGAGTGAAGAGATCCCCAACACACTGTTAAGCTGAGTTAGTAAGGTCTCATGACTTGGTAGGTCAGATCTGAAAAGGTCTGTGGCTGTGTTGGCAAGCCCTGCCTCTCCAGTGGGACTGTCCAGCCCCGTGCTGGGAATAGCAGTGCTTGTCCACCATGGCTCAGCTGCCTACAAGAAGCAGCTGCCTGAAGAGAGCCCACAGGCACACCCAGTCCTCAGCAGCATGTTTGAGTGCCCTTCTGCAGACATGAGGAAGGTGTGTATACAGGGGGGAGAGTATTTGCAGGTTTTGTCTGTGGAAAGTTGATGTACACAGAGGCTTTTAGGTACAATGGTTTTATTGTGTTCATATTTTGTATCCTTTATAATATTGGCAGGACATATCACACTGAAACTGTAAATTGATTTGCATGGGTTGGTCATTTCAGAACAATGTCCAGCCTGCAGCAAACAGATATGCTGTACTTAGGTTCACAGATAAGGTGTCTATTGGTTTGTCAAAGTGGTAAGTGTGTTATGACTGGTGTTACCTGTGTCCTGGAGCACATCACCCCCCCTCCTACTAGTCCCTTGGCTCCTCATCCAACTTTCCCCACAGCTGAAGGGAATTGTGGAGAAATTCAGCAAAGTTCACCCAGCACCAAGAAATGCCTGAGCAGTGTGGCCATGACAGAGGGTGATAAAGCAAGAGCTGCTATCATGAGTGACCAGCAGAGGGTTAACCATAGCGAAAACCACCCTGAGGAAAGTGTCTCTGAGTTTTCATTCTGGAAGAAGGCACAGAATGCTTCAATATTCCAGCAAGGTACCACAGAGGACCTGGAATAGTAGGTTCAAGTGCCTCATGGAGACTGAGATTACCTTCCAGATTGCCTGATAAATTGCAGGCATGGCAGCAACAACAGCCTTGGTGGGGTCTTTTGAAGAGGAGAATATCCATCAGCTGCCTAATGTTTGCATTCTCAACCACAGTGAGTCCAGAAGGCACCTGAGCATCCTGACAGCAGGGCTGGTGCCTGACTTCCCCTGATTAGTTAGTTGCATGATGACCAGTGAGACAGGAGGCTGAGGGGGTGAGCAGGTCTTCTTGGACAGCATGATGGGGGATGATTAGGCAGGGACTGGCAGCGTGCTCCTGCTGCTGCTACTGCTACCGTACGGTGTTTCATGGAGGGGATGCAGAGGCGTAGCAGGCAAGCAGCAGGAGAGTAGGATGCCACATGGCGAGGAGGAGGAAAAGAAAGAGGTGGAGGAGTAGGCAGAAGGGAGATTCAGTTTAACATGGCATGCCAGGCCTCCACTGCTGCTTCCCTCCCTCAGGCCTGCTCATCATGAATTTAATTTGCGCATGGGGTGAGGGGGATTTTGTTGGCATTGTTTTATTCTTATTCGAGGTGCTCCTTTGCATGGCAAACGCTGATAGTGGGCTCATCACTGTGCATATAGGCACACGTGGCCTTGGGTGTACTTCAGTCTAAGGCCCTGATTCTGCAAACACATTAATAAACCAAAAAGCAAGGTGACTTAGTAATATTCTTAAAATGACACCTGCTTTTGTCTTAATCTCTCTTTCCTTCCCCCTCCCAGTATACTTTTGCTTCTGGATATCTAATTTGAGCTCAGCATCTAAATTAAAATTTGAGTACCAAAAGGGAGTAATTTTTTTCCCTTTTTTTTTTTTTTTTTTTTTTTTTTTTTTTTTTTTTTTTTTTTTTTTTTTTTTTTTTTTTTTTTTTTTTTTTTTTTTTTTTAAATCTCAATTTAGAGGCTGACCTCATCTACATATGTTCAATAAAACAACTAAAATATTAGTCCTGTCCCAGATAAGATTCAATAAGGAGGAAAGGCTCAGGAAGGGTCAGGCTTCGGGTGGCAGTTGATGTGCAAGGGTGTTTGGAAAGGTTTGTCTTAACCTGACTCAGATGGATTTTAGTACATATTTTGGTAGATAATTGTTTGCTTTGCTTATAGGCATTAACTCGCTCTCTTAAAAAAATACATTTGGGAAAGCATCTATTGAATTTTTTAGCAACACACTGGAAGGCAGTGTAATTAGCTGCAATTCTGAAGGGGGATCCGAAAATTCACAAAAGGTAGAACAAGCATATATATAGATACACATACATATATAAGTTTAAAAAGTAAATTTCAAAAACCATTCCTGGGCTTTGGTGTGGAGGCTCTGAGCAGCAGCAGACAGCTCCCTCTTCTCAGTACCTGCAACATCATTACACAAAGATACAGAGACTATTCAAATGTAGCCCCTCAACTTTGTGACCACAAGTGGATTCTATTTTGGTCCTTGCTTTTGAGACTCCTTTTGTTGAAGGGATCAGAGTTTTTCAGCTCCCTGCCATTACATATTGCTATTGACCTCTAACTGCTTCTAGCTTTTAGAACTTTGTTTCCATTTCTTTAGTGTGAAGGTTGGGGTCAGGAATCTGTATTTTTAAAACCTTGGTGCCAACTGCTGTGTGCTGTTGTACTGTGGATGGCTTTTACCTCCTTTACATTTCCTCTTGTGTTTCTAGATATGAATTGCCCAAAGTATCTGGTGGAGAATGGCTTCTGGCCCTGCATATCCTGGTGACTTGGGACATGAACTATTGTATAACAAATTCTGACTTTGATATAATGGGCAACAGAGCCTCAAGAATTATTTAGGCACCTCATGACCACCGATTTTGGTAGCAGGTAAGCCCCAAACTGAGAATCTGTGCATTAGTTTTTCTGTGGCTTGATGTGCCCCCTTCAAAATCAGTCTTTCCTAGACTGCCTTCTCCTTCCCTTCCTTTCAAGCAGACTGTGGATGTTGGATATCCCTGTGCTGTTGTTGCTTGATCCCTGGACTGCATTTCCTGAGGGCTGTCATAAATCTTCAGTCCTCTTGCATTCCATGTTTTCTTCAGGCAGCCTGGGTTACAGCACAGGCCATGGGGAAGCCAGCAAGGGAGTCAGTCCCTGCAGTCACTGGGCATCTACAAATTTAAGGATGTGCAGGGACAGGAGCAAGTCTTGAGTACCATCCACATACGAGTCTGGGGGGACTTAGTCAAACTGACCCTTTTCTTGAACAGCTCAGTACGTAATACTGAGTAATAAAATAACATTTTAATATTGTTACTGTTGAAAAACAGAGGTAGTGATGCTCTTGTAAGATGGGTTTTTAGCAGTTAAGAGAACTGGTCTGTAGCCTTCGTAATCTGGCATTTTCGCTTCTGTCCCACAGAGTGGCTGGGTAACATTTTAAGGTTATGGGAACACCTTTTATATCTCCTGCTCATGTCTAGGAGAAGTACACCAATCATTGCCACTTTTATGAATTACCTGGAGATGCAAGAGAGGCATAAATGCAAAAATAATATTTTTGGTATTGTATTACTATTTTTCCCCAGGAAATAGCTATTTTTCACAAAGCAGAGCACATGATCTCTTGTTTATTGTATAATAATAGCCTTGTGTTGTGATGGTAAGTAGGACATAGATATAGCTTTTCAATGATGTACAGTACTCTTTCTTATCTTTAATTAAATGCTATTCCCTTGTATTGGAACATATTCTGTGATTACACATGTTTACAGTCTCTAAGTAACTTACCATCAAATACACTAATGAAAATCAGTGCCCCAAAGCAACTTGTGCCTTTTGTCCTGTACTATCCCACAGCTCTCTCATTTTTATTTATTTAATATTACCTCCAGTTTCCATTTTAGAAATTAAAGGTTTGAATTAAACACTTTTGTTGTAATTTCCTCCAACCATCTCTGTTTTTGATGTAGGGACATGTACCTATCTACCTCTCTGCCCTTCCCCAGAACAGTAACCCCTGGGGATACCATAGAGCATAGAGATGATACAATTTAATAAAGTCACAATAAAACATCCAAGGCCTTTCATACTTTTTCACTTTCTTTAACTCAATTTATTTTTCATTTCATGGACAGAGATTTAGTCCTGGTATTAGTTTATGATTTTGCTGAAAGAATTACCGAACACATACGAAAAGGAAATACTATTTTTATTATTTATTTTGTGCCATGTATACCATAGGAAAAAAAAAAAGAGTTGAAATCACTTCAGTACCACTGTGTTTTTCATTACAAAGTTATTACATATAGAAATTACTCCAAATTATCTGAAATGAATGGAAATTATGAGGTTTAAATTCCCCAGGTTACTGCAAGCACAGCACTGGAAATTTATTTTGTCATCTTGCTGAACATAATTGCTACAACAAAATTTCTTCCATTTTACAACTGCAGCATAACTTATTTATACCAGTGTTGTTGTAATTTTACATCAATAAGTTGCATGGGAAGGAGTACACAGGTGGTAATTGAAAACAATAATTTGTAGTGGGGTCCAGGTGGAACAGTTGGCTCAAAAAAGACTTCATTTGCTGCTCTGTAAATGCTTTGCATCTCTGTGGCCTTTGACTAGGGTGCTATCAAACCTCTGGTCCACCCAGAGCTGAGGTGGCCCGGTCATCCTAAATTACATTTCAAAATGTCAGCAGAAGTGAGAGGAGCAACCGATCTATCATCACGGCACTGACCTGCAGCTCAGGCACAGAAGGAAAAGCACGATGCCTGAGGAGAAGGCAAAATCAAAACTGGGCAAGTGGCAAACATGATTCTGCAATCTGAGCAGCATCCTTGAAGGAAACGAGGTGGAAGGAAGCACAGTCCAGGTTTGGACATGTGCGTGTGTGCACACGCGTGTGATTTCAGCATATTACAGCAACACCAGCTGCTGCCCCTGGCTTTTCAGCTCAACCACCTTCGATGCACGTGGCGATACATTGTCATTTGTTTGTTGAAGGGAATGTTGTTATTTGATCATTTTCAATTAAGATGTGAGTAGTTGCCTGAGACACGAGCAATGACGTTCACATTCATACTTTGCTCCACTCTTTATGAACAGGAATGTGTAATTTGGGTGCAATACACAAGCACTCCCAGGCCAGGCATCCACACTTCTCTAATCCGTAATTGTCAACAGAAATAATGAAACTGCAGTCTGGTACTGAACCTAGAAACTGATGAATTTCCCTGTTTGAGTTCTGTTGCCCAAGTTAAAATAATAAAAATAATAATTATTACAACAATGCTAATATGTTACTATGGTTATACACAATTTAAATAAAATAAAGTAGGAAGAACATGGAGGAATAAAGAAGAAGAATGAATGAGGTGCCTTTCTCTTCTGATGTTCATATTCAGATTGTCATGATTCACAAGAGACAGGCTGGAACATTTCTGTCATGAGTTCAAGCTGAAGATTTCATTGCCACTTTCTGAGCTTAGAGGCTTTGTTATTTTAAACAATCCAAAGATTTCAAATCCACTTAAAATAATCTGAGAAAGGCAAGTGAAGAAATGGGTTGAAACTTGCACTTGAAAGCAGCAGACAGCTTTATGGATCCCAAATTTGAGGTTGTGTAAGTTCTGAGGAGCACCTATGAGGGGGGGAAGTGTTCTTTGTCCACTTCACATGCAAATGGAGTTGCATATGAATCTGTAGAGAGACACAATGTTATGCATTTCCATAACGGAGCAAGTTATAAAAGTACCTCTTGAGATGAAAACATCCCTCAATTTCTAGCAGTTTTTCAGGGATTGTTTTTCCTTCTTTACAGCAAAACTAAGTATTGGTTCACAAAACTCAGCTTATTGCACTAAGCAATGATGGCATTTGTTTTCCAAAGACACAAACAATCCTTGGATTGATTTTGATAGGGAATATGTGCCAGCTTTTTTCAAAAAAAGTCTCCCCAGCAACAGCAGATTTAGCCCATCTTCCTTCAATTTATTTTTATTTTTATTTTTTTTTGTAAAGAGCAGTCCTACCCGGCATGTTATGTGGATGCCTGAGTGGCATTCATAGTGGGACAGAGCACATACAGCAGATGGGATGATTGACTTTTATTTACTTTGGATGCTTGTAAAGCATGTTCCCCTCTACCTGTCAGTGTGTGCACGCAGATAAAGACCATCCTTTACCGGATGAGAGAAGATGCTGGAGAGGATTATTACCTGTCTTTTAGAGAGACCCTTAAATTACAAATGTGCGGGCAGGTCTTGTTCTCACTGCGGACCCTGAGGGTCCTGCAAGTGATTCCAGTGGGGACACATCTGAATCTCTCTTGTCAGAAAGTCTGAAACTTAAACAGACCAAATTATGCCTTTAGAAATCCACCTTTAAACTGAAGAAGGAAAGCAGGGCCAAATTCTGCATTTTATCTGATTTTTAAAAAATCAGTCCATGGGGTTTTTCTGCTCTTGCTTGCTGCTTCCATGATTTTTTTATTATTTTTTTTTTTTTTTTTGCGGGGGGCTGAGGGGATGGATATTGTTTTGATTTTGTTTATTTTAATTGAAAAAAGGTGTGGGAGAAAACTGGGCTCCAACATTTGGACTGTTACTGAATATGTCTAACACTGGGAAAGAACTAGAAGAGTGAGGGACTCTGCAGAAGCCACCACCCCTCAAAAAACCCCAACAAAACAAAACAAAACCAAAACCCAAACACAACAACCCAGAAAACCCCAAAACTAGGGAAGGTTTAGAACATAAATGTTGAGGAAATCTCATTTTCTAAATTCACTCCTGGAAACATGAGCAAGTGACAGACATAAAAAACAAGGGGACACCAAATGCCTTGAAAACACAGCAGAATTGGCATTACTTTTGCCTCTCTCAAAAAGGTGTTGGTAATGGGGCAGGGCATAATACATTATCCTCCTAAGCCTTCATTTCACTGCACCCTCAAATATACTAGTGTCATGGAAAAGAAAATCAACTTAATAAATGTTGCAATTTATATATATTTGAATAGATAACAAGAACAATCTTACTGTTTGGCATAAATGAGAAACCCCACCAAATCATTCCTCTGATTGAGGTTCTGAAGCTCTGTTTATGGCTGCAAAGTGATTTGGTAGAAAAAAATTACACATTTTGAGTTATTATATCACCCAGAAATTTGATGCCACTTAACTATGTAATTTTCAGAAATGATATAAAACCACTGCAGAAAAATATTCAGGGAAGCCCAAAAGACCTCTTTTTATCTTTTTTTATGGGTCTAAAATGAGAACTCGCAGAGATCCTTGTGCTGTATGTGAAGGCTGAACTGCCACCTCGGGAGCTTTATTAATATGTATGTAAATATGATCTGGTTAGATCCTGTGTTTCTGTGTCTTTTCACAAGGTGGAGCGGCTAACTAAGCCGATCAGATCAACGCCCTGTGTTGGTTTGTTGGTTGTTTTTTTTTTCCTTCCCAAGCAGCAACATTTAAAGATTCAAAGAGAATGAGGACAGCAGCCTCATTTATGTCAAGATTGTCTCAAACCTCCTTCCTTCCCTCTCTCTTCTCCCCCCCAGCTCCCAGATCCATATCAAAAACAATTTACTTCTAACTTAGCATAAGCTTTCTCAGTAAGGACTGGGAAGAAACTAAAATCACATCACACAGAATCTGCAGCTCCAATTTTTCTTCGACTGAAAAGTTATTTGAGCAAATGGAGAGAAAGTGGAAATGCATTCGTAATGTGTCCAAGTGACACATCAAGCTTAGCCTCCGTGAGGACAGTGGGACCTCCCTTTACACTGAAGCCACTGTTATTTATGTATCTAAATCCGTGCCAGTTTTTCGATAAAGGCATTGCATGATTTAAAAAAAAAAAAAAAGGGGTGGGGGGTGGGGGGGGTTGGAAAGAAAAAGCCAGAAGCTGAACATGTGTGTGTGGAGAGTTCTTGACTCAGCGTGCCTTGGTTTATATGGATAAAACAGAATATGTAACATCATATTAGCTTGTTTTCCCCTATGATAAGGACAGTGCTTCTAGATGAGAACGCCTCAAATCCCTGGTATATTATGAAGACAGAAAAGATTATTACCTTCATACAAGTTCTTTTGTGCAAGAGAACGGGTTTTTTTCCCCTCTAATTTAGAACAAGGCACGATAGCACCTTTAAAGCCAGCGAAAGGCTTTTTCTGTTCTTGCAGGTTATGCTCCCGCTCTGCCTGTGTTATTTGTTTCTTTATTTCGGAGATTTTTCTCTGTTGAGGTTTGGGTGGTTTTTTTTCTGTCGTTCCGCCGAGCTGTGGTTCCAGCTTTGCAGGACGGTGGCGAGAGGCCGGCACTTTCCTGTAGCCCCCGGGTCGGCGGAGCGGGGGGCCGGGGGCCACAGGCCCCCTTTACGGGGACAAAACTGGGCCGTGTCGGGGGCCCCCGCCGAGGCTCGGGGCA
>NW_009953299.1:1761378-1761809 GCF_000747805.2 Chaetura pelagica
GGGTCTGCTGCCACCGAGTGGGGTGGGGCGGGGGGAAGGGGGAGAGACACAAGCGCAGGGCCAGCTGCAGATGGAGGCGGGTCGAGGGATAAGGTCAAGGTTAGAAAGAGACTGCTATTGATCTGGCTTTGAACGCGAGACAGGGAGAGCAGAGAGACTAAAGGGGGAGCTGTGAGACAAGACATTAACAGCTTTCAGTGCTAATGATCACAAGTGCCAGACAGGGGAGGAAAGAGGAGACTGAGAAATCACTTTGGAATTTATTTATTCCCCCCCATTGGGATGTATTTTCGGAGGAGGAGGCAGGCTGGGGGCTTACCCCCCGCAGCTCTGCCCGCAGCCGGCGAAGCGGTGCGGGTGCGGTGGGGGGGAGGCTCCGACGGCCCTGCAGCCCCAGGAGGCTGCCCGGGGCTGAGGGGCTGTCAGGGTCC
>NW_009953299.1:1762241-1763467 GCF_000747805.2 Chaetura pelagica
AGAGCCGGCCCTGGGAACACCCACTCGGGGCCCAGGGGCCGTGACAACCTGTCCCTCCCCTGCCCGGCGGCGTGGAACCCTTGCCATCACCACGCTCTTTTTTTTCCTTTGCAGGACCCGGCAAAACAAACCAAAACACACGCGGCGAAGACTCTCAAACAGCTTAAGCGCCGTTAAAATGTCTTCTACGTGTTCGTCGTGCGTTAATAAAGGCGGAGGGCTGAGCCGGGGCACTGCAAGGTTGGCCCGGAGCCCACCGCCCGGGCCGGGAGCTGCGGAGGGGGCGGGGCGGTTGCCCTGGGGGTGCCGTCGGGCCGGGTTCCGGGGGGCCGGGGGTTGGCAGCGCTGAAATGCGAGCTGTGAGCGGGTGTGCGGGTGTGGGGAGGAAAAGGCAGATTTGCTGGAGGAGGCGAGAGCGATGCTGTTTAGCCAAATTCTACTCGAAGCTGATTAAGGGCACCGAGAAGAATTCTGGTCCCCCTCAAGGCTCTCAGGCGATTTTTTTTATTTTTTTAAAAATTCATTTAACATGGAAAGTAAATGACACGACTGCAGAGGGGCTCTCCTAGCGTGCTCCAGGTGGAGGCAGGGGGGCTTGGGTTTCCTCCCCCTCGCCCTGTCCAGACCTGGTGCTGAAAAGCTGTTTGCACAAAACAATTTCCTTGTCTGGGGAGAGAGAGAAAAAAAACCACACATAATGGCAAGAGATGCGCTGTGAGAGCGGAGGTAGTGAGGAAAAAGTTGATTTCCAAGAATCTCACAAGTTAGAAGCGCACGCTGTTGTGGGCATTTACCCGCGTGTGAAATAGAAAGGAAACTGCACCGAGATGCGGTCCCTGGGAAATCGGCGTCTCTCGATTCGTGGCTGGGACTTAATTCCTCCAAGGAAAAATCCTCTCTGCCAGGATTTTAACGGAAGGGGGAGACTGGGGGGAGGGAGGAGGGGTGGGGGGGGAGAAGGTCTTAGCGTGACAACAAAAAGACAGACTCAGAACTTATGTCCATGTTTTCCTGAGGCAGGAAGTAAGCAAGAAAAAGAAGAAGGGGGAAAAAAAAAAAAAAAAAAAAAAAAAAAAAAAAAAAAAAAGGGGGGGGGCAAAAAAAATCCCAAACCACCTCTCCCCAACCCACACAGATATTTGTGTTGTTGTAAAACTGTTTGAAAGAAATGCAGGGGAAACGTGCTCGCCGCCGAGGAGCTGCGGCGGCGCCTGGAGGGAAGAGCA
>NW_009953299.1:1764125-1764876 GCF_000747805.2 Chaetura pelagica
GGAGCCCCCCGCCCGGGCCGGGAGCTGCGGAGGGGGCAGGGCGGTTGCCCTGGGGGTGCCGTCGGGCCGGGTTCCGGGGGGCCGGGGGTTGGCAGCGCTGAAATGCGAGCTGCGAGCGGGTGTGCGGGTGTGGGGAGGAAAAGGCAGATTTGCTGGAGGAGGCGAGAGCGATGCTGTTTAGCCAAATTCTACTCGAAGCTGATTAAGGGCACCGAGAAGAATTCTGGTCCCCCTCAAGGCTCTCAGGCGATTTTTTTTATTTTTTTAAAAATTCATTTAACATGGAAAGTAAATGACACGACTGCAGAGGGGCTCTCCTAGCGTGCTCCAGGTGGAGGCTGGGTGTCTTGGGTTTCTGTTCCATCTGCCTTCAAGCCCCCAGCCCTCCCCCTCGCCCTGTCCAGACCTGGTGCTGAAAAGCTGTTTGCACAAAACAATTTCCTTGTCTGGGGAGAGAGAGAAAAAAAACCACACATAATGGCAAGAGATGCGCTGTGAGAGCGGAGGTAGTGAGGAAAAAGTTGATTTCCAAGAATCTCACAAGTTAGAAGCGCACGCTGTTGTGGGCATTTACCCGCGTGTGAAATAGAAAGGAAACTGCACCGAGATGCGGTCCCTGGGAAATCGGCGTCTCTCGATTCGTGGCTGGGACTTAATTCCTCCAAGGAAAAATCCTCTCTGCCAGGAATTTAACGGAAGGGGGAGACTGGGGGGAGGGAGGAGGGGTGGGGGGGGAGAAGGTCTTAGCGTG
>NW_009953299.1:1768023-1768406 GCF_000747805.2 Chaetura pelagica
CCCCGCACCCCCGGGAAGGCCTGTCGAATAACCCCCCTCCCCAAGACGAGCCCGCAAGTTGGTGTGTTGCGGGGGGCGGCGGCGCGCACAGAGCCATCCCGGGGCTGAGCCTGAGCCGCAGCGGATCCGAATATTTATGTTGAGATTTTAAAGAATTTAAATAAATAAATAAAATATTCCCCCGGCTTCTCTCCCCTCCCCTGAAAGCCAAGAATAGGAGCCATCTGCCAGGAGCATTTGGTGCTTGCGAGCTCCTCTCTTTCTTTGTTACCGGTGATAAATTTCTGTTTGTAAGATTTCCTTAGGAATCGAGATATAGATGTGTATATAATTTTTCCACCTCTTGTGAGATTTTTTTTTTTCTTCTTTTAGCTGAGGCTTGC
>NW_009953299.1:1768437-1769373 GCF_000747805.2 Chaetura pelagica
CTTTCCCCTTTTCCCCTTTCCCCTCTCTTTTTTTTTTTTTTTTTTTTTTTTTTTTTTTTTGAGTGCGCCTTTATTTTTTAACTCGTTCCACCTTCCCCCTCCCCCACAGCCCATCAGCTGGTGGAACACAAATGAAGATGCATCTGGTATTCAGCTCTTTCGGGGGGGGGGGTGTTGTTTTTAGTTCATTGTTATTTTGGAGCCAGATTTGCATCACCATAAAAGGTGGATAACAACCCCCCCCATAACTCCCTCCCCTCCATTAATTGCATTTTTGTTTTTAATCATCCGGTTTGGAAAATGCGTTTCCCTTTCTGTTGGTGGCTTCTTAATTCCCCCCCCCCCCTTTTTTTTTTTTTAAGAAAAAGCTTCAACAACCTCACTCCCCTAAATCGCCCTGTGCAATTTCTCTAACTGCTTTTCTGTCTCAGTTGCAAGATGTGGGGTGTTGAAAGGAGGTGTGCGGAAAATCTGGTTTGTTGCGCACGTCTGAATTTGTTTAAGGGGGTGAAACATTTCTTTTCTCGCTGCTGTTGCTGCTGGGGGTGCGTGTGTATGTGTGTGTGTGTGTGGAGAAGAGAGCCAGGTAGGTTTGTTCTTCTAATTTGATCTCCTTTTGTGATCGCTTTACTTGAAAGTAAATAACGAGGCAGGAGTGCATGAAAAGGTGCCGAGGAGCTGCGTGTACAATGGGTATAGTGGGGAGGAATGGAGGGCAGAACTGTACGCAGCTTCCCTCCCCCCTCTCTTGTATTTATCTGTCTTTCCATCCTGAGGAAGCTGGCGGAGAAACCAGGCTGCATAGTGAACAGTGGCAGAAAAAAATGAAGGTATCCAGGGGAGAAGGAGGTGGGAGCTGGGGCGGGGGGGGTGGTGTGTGGTGGTGGGGTAGGGGGGAGGCTGCGGCTGGGGGTGGGGTTGGGCTGGGGGGGGAGG